>NW_020174372.1:1008128-1023793 GCF_003031525.2 Neophocaena asiaeorientalis asiaeorientalis | reverse complement strand
CCCTCCCTCCCTCCCTTCCTTCCTTCCTTCCTTCCTTCGTTCCTTCCTTCCTTCGTTCCTTCCTTCCTTCGTTCCTTCCTTCGTTCCTTCTTTCCTTCCTTCCTTCCTTCCTTCCTTCCTCTCTGTCTCTGTCTCTTCTTTCTTCTCTTACTAGACCAAGGCACCTAGTTCAATGTGGAGGAGGGGTGGTGATAGAGATAATAGTTGTCTGTTTCCTAATTTTAAAGAGAATGCCTTATTAAGTGTGTGTTTGTTGCTGGTTTGCAGTAAGTACTCCTTAGATTGAGGAAGCTTCCTCTGTTTTTAGCTTGTTAAGAGATTGGTTAGATTTTATTGAATGCTTCTCTGTGCCGTTTGAGAGGATTATATGGTTTTTCTCTTTTAATCTCTTAATGTGGAAATTATATTAGTACAATTTCTAAATTTTAATAATCTATGTATTCCTAGAACAATATTTAGTCATGATATATTACTTGTCATGACATTGTTGATATTGTTTTCTGACATTCCATTTAGGGTTTTTACATCTGTATGAAAAATAAGATTTGTCTATGATTTTCCTTTTATGAATTATCTTATACATTGTTGATATCAAGGTTTTTAGCTTTATAAAATGAGTTGGAACTTGGTTATTTTAAAAAAATTTCTTCAGAACAGTGTGCGTAATGTTAAAATTATATGTCCCTTTAAGTTGTGGTAGAACTTGCCTATAAAACTGTTAGGGTAAGGTTTTGGGGGAGTTAATAGTGGAAATTTTAAATTACTGATTCTATTTGTTAAATGGTTATAAAGTTATTAAGTTTTTCTATTTATTATTGAGTTTACCATGGTAAGTTATATAGTTTTCTAGTTAATTTGCTATTTTGTCTCAGTTTTCCAATTTATTGGCAGGAAATTTTTCATAGCATCCCCTTTTTGATTTGAAAAAGCTTTACCATCCTTTTCTTCCCTTTTTATTCCTAATGTTGATATGTCTTTTTTCTTTTATTCTTAATTAATTTTGCCAAAGGATTGTCTGTATTTTTTATTCTTAGATATGGCAATCCTCTAAGAACCTCTTTGTAGGATTAAAAAACCTCTTTAGATATGGTGAACAGAGGCCTGACTTAAGCCTCCAAAAGAGTCATAGCTGCTGTCCATTCACATTACTGAGGAAGTTCACAAACCCGGAGCCCTTAGAGGGAAGGAGGGGCTTCATACTACAAACATCTCAGGGTGGCAGATCTCCCAATCCACATACCCTCTGCAGTGTGACCTCCCCCATCTAGGGGACGCTCCCCCATCAAGAAATGGAGTTTATTTCTTGGTTCCCTTGAACCTGGGTGGGCTCTGTGAATGCTTTAACCAATAGAATATGCTAGAAGTGTCCTTGTGCCAGTTCTAGGTATACCTTTTAACTAGCCTAGCAGCTTCTTTCTGGCTTCTTGGAAGCTAGTGAAGGGGTGAGAAATGTGACTATCCTAAGACCACCATACTATGAAAACTAAAAAACAGAAAGAGAGAGGAAGACCAAGGAGTACCAAGGTGCCAGGCCTGTGAATGAAAAGCCATCGTGGATGTCCAGCCCAGTCAAGCTTTTAGATGACTCCAGCCCTGGCTCTACCTGACTACAAAGCATGGTAGACTCTAAGCAAGAACTACCCATTGGAGCCCATTCAATTATAGAAATGTGAGCAATAATAATTATGTGTTCTTTTAAACTTCTTAATTTAGGGGTTGTTTGTTACACAGCCATAGATACCTGGAATAAGTATCAATTGTGAGAATCTTCTCTCTCAGCCTTCCATCAAAAAATCTCCCATCTTTAACAGGATAAATATGTATATATAAATAGAGGTACACAAATCGTTAAGAGATTATTGTATATCAGCTCCGAGGTAATACTGTTCTCCGAAGGACCCAGAATGCCACTGTGGTACCCTTCTCAAAGTTGGACCATATGGACATTGGGTGATAAATGGAGTGTCCACCTCACAGTGGGCCCAGTGAGTCTGAAATTATCCCATACATATTTTCTGAGTTTCTTTTGTATCAGAGTCAATATGTATTGTTTAAAGCTGATAAATCAACTAATAGATGTAAATATATTACCTAGTGCTATAAAAGTGTCTTATTTAAAGGTGTAAAGAATGTAATAACTAAGATCAAAGGGAAAAGAGGGCAGCTGCAAGGAAATAGAATGATAGGAATTTCTTCATCATTTACAACAGGAAGTAAATAATAATTAAAGAAATAGAAGATCAAGCTACTTATATGTTGTTAGATTAAGAATAAGAGCTAATATTCACATAGTGCTTACCAGGCTCTGTTATAACTGCCTTGTGAAAATTAACTCATTTAATCTTTACAACAGTCCTTTGATGTAGGTATTATTACTTGTCCTCATTTTATAGATGAGGAAACAGTCAGAGAAAGGTTAAATATAATTAGCCCAAAGTCACATAGAAAGGATACAAATAGTTGTAATGGTAGCCACTACAAGAAGCCAAAACAGACTACAAATCTCAAATCAGGTTGTTGGTTTCTGGATGCAATAATTCTGGCAGTCAGACAGTTTCGTCTGGAGACTCTTGAGTCTGCATAGTCTCCAGCCTTACTCTTCCTTTCCTGATAATTTGAAGCCAACATCCAAGACGTAACGCACAGATTACTGTTCATTTCTTATGGGAGAGGACATGTGTCTCTCTCTGCATTTTCAGACTGCTCCATGTTGTAGGATGGAGAATTCGTTAGGGCTGAAGAGCGGGAGTCCTGATGTCCATTTTGGAAGAGGAGACTGGAGAAATAACTCCTTTGGTGTGGGGGGCAACAAAATAAAGCAATGGTGATATCAAACTATGTTGAATTTGTAGCCACACATCCATCACCGCCCTGTGGGGAATTTTTCTCTTTCCTCCTAGAGTTTTAAAAAAAACTTCATAGTTAGAGTGAAGTAAATTCTTTGATCCCTGTCCCTGACATTAAAACAGTAAAAAGTAATATGCTCAGGTGCTAATCCATGAGTTGATCTTTTAGATGTCTCTCTAATTGAAGTAAGAAGGATATTAACCCTGGGAAAAGTGTCATGGGCAGCAAAACATTCTTGGCTTTGCAGCTCACAGGATGAGCTGTACCAATCATAGCTTTTTTTTTTCCCCTCAATATTGTTTAATGTAATGGAAGCCAAAGGAACCTACCAACCCAGTGTGCTTTTTCAACACATTAACTCAGCCAGTAGAATTAATTTCAAGTTCATTTCTGCATGGATCATTTACAGTGTTAATTTGTGAGTTTGCACGGTGACTGATTTTTTTTTTCCTTTTTTTGCATAACAGGTGTTGGTCACAAAGTGAGTTAGTTAATTTTGCCAATTAATTGTTGCTATACTTCTCTTTCTCTTTTTTTTTTTTTTCTAAAGCAGTGGCTGTTTTTTGTCATCACTTGTTGGACTAGATCAGGTGCTCCTCTGTGGTTTTTTAAACACCTCTGTGCACACAGCTACTTTGGCAAGTCAGGAATCAAACTGACAGCCTGTTGGAAAGGCATATCCTGTCAAAAGTCTAAAGAGACACAGAGTGACAGTTCCCAGGCTCAACTGCAAGGCCTGCCTCTCAGTCTTCTTTGGCTGGCTAGGAGCTTGGCTGATGCAGGGCTCCAGTGCCAGATAGCAGAGGGCCTGAAGTAACAAAAAACCAAGGCCCAGCGAGGTAATTGGGACTGACAGCACATTTACTTATCCCACAGGCATCTCTGCAAGCTGCAGCCACATTTAATACAGCCTATGAGAGTCTGAGCACACGCACACTTTTTGCTCTCTCCCTGCTACTTTCATTATTCTTATTTTGTATTTTTGGCATAGGTTTCTTAATCCACTCTTTCTCTAGATTATCTAATGTAATCTGAAGAGTGGTATAGAAATTTTTTTTCCCCCTTGTGTTATAACTCATCATGAACCATCAAGGCAGGAAACACACCTAGAAATCCAAATTCAGTTAGATCTGAAGAAGTGAAAGTCCTACTCTGTATCTTTGGGGATCATTCACAATCCATGTTTTCAGCTGCTGTTATTGGTGTACCTGTTGCTAAATGAGAAGGGCAGACTTGAAACTTTGGTTCAGGTTCTTCAAACTTTGGAGTTAACTAGGGACTTATAATCTACTCAAAGGTGAAGATATCAGATCTCAAAAATAAAGGCAAGAATGATCTTTCAGAGGGAGTGGTCTGGATAAAGAACAGTGCTATTTATACCAGTAGTAGCGAGTAGGTCACACAGGATTGACTCTCCATATACTCCCCCCAAACCCTTCTCTGTGGAGGTAGTTTAGAATTCAGTAAATTTCCAGAAAGACAGATGTGTTAGTCCATTCTGGCTGCTGTAACAAAATACCACAGGCTGGGTAACTTATAAGCAACAGAAATTTATTTCTCACTTTGCTGGTGGCTGGGAAGTCCAAGATCAAGGCTTTGGCAGATTCGGTGTCTGATGAGAGCCTGCTTCTTTAGACAGCTGCCTTTTTTTAAAAAAAAATTAATTTATTTATTTTTATTTATTTTTGGCTGTGTTGGGTCTTCGTTTCTGCGCGAGGGCCTTCCCTAGCTGTGGTGAGCGGGGGCCACTCTTCATCGCGGTGCGTGGGCCTCTCACTGTCGCGGCCTCTCTTGTTGTGGAGCACAGGCTCCAGATGCGCAGGATCAGTAGTTGTGGCTCACGGGCCCAGTTACCCCGCGTCATGTGAGATCTTCCCGGACCAGGGCTCAACCCGTGTCCCCTGCATTGGCAGGCGGATTCCCAACCACTGCGCCACCAGGGAAGCCCCAGACAGCTGTCTTTTTAATGTAACCTCACATGGGAGAGAGGGGAAGGATCTCTCTGGGGTTTCTTTTATAAGGATACTAATTTCATCCATTAAGGCTCTGCCTAATACCTAATACCATCACTTTGTGGGTTAGGATTTCAGCATATAAATTATGGGGTGACGTAAACATTCAGTCCATTGCAACAGGTTTCCTGGATCACCCAGATTTGTTTTGGTAAGTTAAGGCTTATTTTTACCCATCAAAATATATGATGAGTCAGAATCCAGGACTGGGTCTTAAACAGAAATATGGAGCCCCAGGAATGTTGGACTCTGATTTTTTTAAAAGGAGAGTAGCCTAGAGTAGTGGGAGTCACAGATTCCTAGTTCTGTTGAGGACAAAATTAATGCCAGAAAAAAATAAGCTATCTGCCACAAACATAGCTGCTGACCTTTAGAATGGTGAAGGAAAGTTTGGGGAATCTACTTGGCATTTAGATGCCTATGCCAAAAGAGGGCCATCTAGACTTTTTCTTGGCTGAATCTGGAACTCTTGTAGCAATTTATTCAACAGCCATTTCCTTTACTTCTTCCTTGTCACAGTAAGTTTATTTGGTTTAGTAACCAGGTGGCTGTGGCCAGTAGGAGAGTCTGAGCCCTTTCCAGTTCTCAGGGAGTGAATCTTGATAAGTCTAAATTTTGTCATGGTAGGTCCAGCCACCTTGACGGTGATTAGCTTCAGAATGAGACGTGCAATGTAATTCTGGCCGCTGAGGATACTTCAGTTGATAGTGCTTGAGAGAAAGATTTTTTTGATCCTTAGAATAGATGCAAAAGAAAGTTCAGTTGCTTATTGTCTCTGGTTGAAGCTGGGTGAGGAGGTGACACTGGATCTTCTGAATCTATCCTGTAATTTTGAGAGGAGCTAGCCAAAGGACCAGGCAGCATGTTGAAGATGGCATAGGGCACAAACAGAAAGAAGCCGTTACCTTGTGGATTTCACTGAAGAGCCAAATAACCAGCTCCTTAACCGCTCTGCCTCCCAGCCTATTGTAACAGCAGATAAAAAATTTTTTGACTTTTACTGGGATTTTCTTTATCTTTTGATCAAAACTGATACAGTATCATTGTAGATAAGTTTTATGTTCCATTGTTAGAATCAAATCAGAAACCTACACATGTAATCACTGGTCTGTTGTCTTGCTAATTACTCCTCTGGATACTGGTCTAGAGATATTCACTCATTTATGGATTCATTTAGTAAACGGTTATTGAGCCTTTGCCCTGGACCAAGCACTGGGGATGAAACCACGGACCAAATCAATATTGTTCCTACTTTCATGGAATTTATAATAGAGCAGGAAGTAGAGATGCTGAATGCGTATAGTTAGAACAAAATTGTAGATTCAATGATGCCTTTACCTGAAGATCAGCATCTACCTTTGCAGGATGTATGTATGCTTAGTCACATCTGGAGGCCATGACAACCTGGTCTCCCTGTGATCAAACTGCAGTGGTTACGGGGCTTCACAGATAGAGCTGCAGGATTATAAGGCGAGACTGGCCAGCAGGCACTCTGTGCTCTACACTTTTTCCTAGACATTTTAGTAAGTCACATCATGTTCCATCTTTGCCCTTTAGATTGGTTCATTGGTAGTAAAAAATGAAAATTAGAATATATTAATATAAGCATATAAATGTAGTTCCCAGTAAATAGTATGTAAGTACAGGAATATTTACCTCTCATTATTCATATTTAGTATTTGGGAGAGATGGTGAGCCAGATTTTAAGGAGGTGGTATCCTTCACTAGTCAGACTTTTCTTTCTGAGATTTTCATGGTCTCTTTTCTTTCATTCTGCAAATATTTATTCTTTACTTTGCCCTGGGGATGCAGTGAATAAATCAATGAATAAACATTGATTTCATTTCATCCTTGAAGAGCTTTGTTGTAAGTTTAGAGTACAGGCTTGGGAGACAAGCAGCAGGTCTTGAACACTGGCTGTGCCACTTATTAATTGTGAGGCCTTCAGTAAGTTGCGAGATCTGTTTGACTTCAGACCCTTTGTATACAAAATTGTCAATAATTATAGTACCCATCACATAGGCATTTATGGGGATTAAATGAGATAATGCAGGTAAATCATCTGGTTGAGTGTCTGACACAGGGTATTGTTCAGTAAATCATAACCACACTCAGAGATTAGGCATATGCATAAGCAACTCTAACACAAGCTAGAAAGCAGTAAGGCCATAAGAGCTAGAGGGAAAATGCTGCATGAACTCAGAGGAAGGAGTCTCTGGGAAGAGGAAAGGGAGCCACTTCAAGGAGGAGGTGCCATTTGACCTGCGTTAACTCAGTGCTGCCTTAAAATTTGGCCTGAAATTTCCCTCTGTTTTAATTAACCTTCAGTTAGAGTGCTCTCTAGCTTTTCCAGGGGCAGACTCCATCTCAGTGAGGGCCGGATAACTTTCCTTTATTCTCTGATAGTATGACTGACTCCAAGCAGTTACTCCCTGAAAGCAGGAGCAGAGACAGGAATAAGACAGGGCAGTCCATTCCCACTGCTAGAAAAATATCACTTATTTGTCTCAGAGATTGCTCTACCGATAGTGCCAGAACGAAATCCTGTGATTTCAAAGAGCTGTATGACATTCAACAGATATTTTTGTTTTCCTGACCTTAATTCACTGCTATTTAAAAAGAGACAGTTGGACTTCACAATCTACAGAGGAGATCCAGTGGTGAGGGCTGAATTGGATATGGTTCATAACGTACTCAGCACAGTGCTTTGAATAGAGGGGACACTCGAAAGGCATCATTTAAATATTTATAATCATAGATCCTGTAAGTTTTCCTTGTTAGTTTGCTGTTGCTGCTATAACAAATTACCATAAACTTAGTGGCCTTAAACAACTCGAATTTAACATCCTGCATTTCTGAAGATCAGAAGTCCAACATGGGTCTCACCAGGCTGAAATCACTGTGTTGACAGGCTGCTGTGTTCCTTTCTGGAGATTCTAGAGGTGGATCTGTTTTCTGCTCATTCAAGTTATTGGCAGGATTCAGTCCCTTGTGGTTGTGGGAGTGAAATCCCTTTGTCCTGTTGGCTGTCAGTTGAGGGCTGTTCACAGCTTCCAGATGCCACCCATATTCCTTGGCTCTTGGCTCCCTTCCTGTGTCTTCAAAGCCAGCAGTGGTGGGTTGAGTCCTTCCCCTGCTGGGAATCTCTCTTCCTTCTGTCTCATCTTCAACTCAGCCTAGAAAAGTTCTCTGTTTATGAGTACTGATGAGATTAGATTGGAACCACCCAGGTAATCCAGGATATTCTCTCTATCTCAAGGTGTGTACTCTTAATGATACTTACAAGGTCCCTTGGTCACAAAGGTAACATTCACAGGTTTTGAGTGATTAGGGAGTGGATATCTTTGTGGGGGGGCATTATTCTGGCTCCCACACTTATCTTTCACATTCAGGAAAATACATTATAATCAGACCTTTTAATTTTTTATCTTAGAGTTCTTATCCTCTGATTCATTTTCTATCCCCAACTCATCCAACATTTCAACAGATCTCTGTTTCCATGAAGCAATCTTGAGAACCACTCCTTTTTTCATGCGTGAATACTTTCTTTATTGTAATTTTTTCTCTCCTCTCCCTTCAAACCAATGATTTTCATACTTACCCAATCTGCTATTACAACCATCATTTTCATATCTGTTATGTTTAGCTTTTGTCCCTACTTTTCTATCAATTGACTTTGTTACCATCCGAATTTTCTCTCTTTTCGTCAGTGTATGGCTTCTGCATCCTGGGTTCTTAGAGACAATGATTACTTTAAGGCTTTAGAGAAGTGGGTTGAAAGGAAGAAGAGAAATGCAATAATTTGGGAAATTTTATGTTTTCCAGCAATATATTTTATTACTGAAGTTTTCATTTTCATATTTATTAGATTTTTAATTATAAAATTAATACCTGGGACTTCCCTGGTGGCACAGTGGTTAAGAATCCGCCTGCCAATGCAGGGGACACGGGTTTGAGCCCTAGTCTGGGAAGATCCCACGTGCCACAGAGCAACTAAGCCCGTGTGCCACAACTACTGAAGCCCACACACTCCCAGAGCCTGTGCTCCTCAACAAGAGAAGCCACCACAATGAGAAGCCCATGCACCACAACAAAGAGTAGCCCCCACTCTCTGAAACTAGAGGAAGCCTGCATGCAGCAACGTAGACCCAACACAGCCAAAAATAAATTAAAAAATTAAAAAAAAATACCTGTTCATTCTAACAGTTGATACAATATTAAATGTATAATAAAATAGGTAATAACTAGGCCTTAACCCTAGTAATCCCATGCCTGGTTAATGAAAGTTAACAGCTTGTGTATCCCATGTATCTTTCCATCCCTTTCTCCATGCTTATATTACATATACAAATAAATAGAAACTTTTCATTTTCATTTGCTGTAATGGGTTGAATTGTATCCCTTCAAAATCCATATGTTGAAGTCCTAACCCATAGTACCTCAGAATGTGATCTTATTTGGAAATAGAGTCATTGCAGATGTAATTAGTTAAGATGAGGTCATTAGAGAGGGCCCTAATCCAATATGACTGGTGTCCTTATAAAAAGGGGAAATTTGAACACAGAAACATGTATACAGGGAGAATGCCACGTGAAGGTCAAGGCAGAGAGTAGGGTGATGCTTCTACAAGCCAAGGAGCACCAGAGATTGCCAGGAAAGAACCAGAAGCTAGGGAAGAGGCCTAGAACAGATTTTCTCTCACACAGTTCACAGAAGGAACCAACCCTGCCAACACCTTGGTCTTGGACTTCCAGTCTCCAGAGAAATGAGACAATACATTTCTGTTGTTTAAGCTACTCTGTTTGTGATACTTGGTTACAGCAGCCCTAGCAAACTAATACATCTGCTTTATGAATGTGGGCTCATATTTTACAAGTAATTTCGTGATGTGCTTTGTTCACTTAACAACACATCATGAACATCTTTTTAGGTGGCATATTTTAAAACAAGGGTATTTTCATGCTCTGGACAGGAATGTCGAATGGGCCCGGAGCTGCTCAAGGCTCCTTTTCTCAATCAGGATTGGATCTGGTAAGCAGTATAAGTCATTAAATAGTTTCCTTTGTGGGAAGTGGACCAACCTGGGTGCTGGAATGGCAGGTGGGGACTTAGAGTAGCCCCTTACAATCTAACTCCTGCAGTCCCCTCATGCACCAGCACAGAACTGGACTCAAAAAGGAAAAAAAATTTCCTTCATACTCGTTATGCATATGTGATACCACAACATAAGCACTGGCTGAACAGATAGGTCCCTGTTAAATTTTTAGGGAAAACAATATCAAACAAATAATGTAACACATGTGAAGACTTAAGTAGCTTTGATACTCTAGGAATTCCTCTGACTTCTTGCTACTTCAAGTAAAACCGACCCACCATGCTGAGAATGCAGGACTCCACTGGTGAAGATGCAGTAGTCTCTTTAGCTGAGGGATTCTTAACCTGGGGGAATTAAAACCTCATGTAAATAAGTGGCTGAGGAATTTATCCTTATGTATGTTTTTAAGATTAGTGCGGGTGTGCAGGGAGTGGAGCGAGGATGGTTTGTATTCCCAGGGGAAACGGTAATGTCTATAGCCAGTTTCTACTAACCATAATTTCCATGGTGTCTAAATAATGATCAAATTTTGAGTGAATTCTAGGCCACAGCAAATAGAACACTGCTCCCAGGGCATTTTATATGCCTTCTAGGGCCAGCCTTCCAGAAATTTTAAAAGTGTGTATGGCAAGTAGCATGCCAGGAATTCTCTACATATTCATGCCATTCTTGGAGTGATTTATCCATGAAATGAAGCAGCAATGGAAAGCTAGGCAGATATTGCTTCCTTTTAAGGTCACTGGTTCATAGCAAAGCACACTGTGTATGGAGATTGAAATAGGAGGGTTTATTTAGGGAGAAGACATTATGCTTATTTTGCTAATCTATCAGGTAATATTTTGTTTTGCCCAAAAATGGTAGGAATTTTGTCCTACTGAGTTGTCAGCAAAATATGAGAATATCTAAGAATATTCTCACCTTGAGTTATATTTCTTAAGTTGATGTTTAATTATTTTGACATTTCTGTTTACATTTCAGCTTTAAATTTATTTTATCTTTCAGACTTTTCTAAATCCCCAGTATAGCTTTAGGCCATAATAATCACTTCATTAACAGAATGGGCTCATTACTGGTCAATGTTTTGTTTAAGATATTAAAGGATCTTTTAAATAGTAGCATAACAGCTCCTGTGATAATACATACTTGGCCACATGAGCAGAATAAAATGAAATTAGATGATTATATTTAATTAAATCAAGCTATAGGCCCACACCAAACAAACAAAACGTGATAACTTTATTTCTCTATTTTAATTTCCTTGGGGTCTTGTATGTGGGAGATAATTTATTATATGGGGCCTTCAGACTGATGCTTGTGGCTTCTGAACCATAGTTCTGGTTTCATATAGGGAAAGGGAGAAGGGTGATTACCTTTTAAGGAGAATAGTGCCAAGGGGCTAAGAGAGCACAGGTGCATCTATGCCTGAGCCAAACTAAATCTTTTTCAGCCTGAAGATTTTCAAAATCTGGGTTTATGTTGACTTTCTTTTATATATCATCAACCTATAATGATGGGAAAACAAAAGATGCATAATAATTTGTGCAGTGGTAGTCCTTATTTGTCTCCAAAATTATATAACTCTATAATTTTTACTTCTTAGCTCACTTAGCCTATGGAGATGTTATTTCACGAACAGTGCTAAGGAAATTTAAGAGAAAATTTGGCATAAGGACAATTACAAGGAACCAGTTCAACTATTTTGCATGGTGCTTAGAATTCGAGAGTGGCACATGAGCCACAAATGCAACTTTGGATTGATTAAAAATTTGCCAAACCCTGAAAGAAAAGAAAATTCTTTCCATAGATAACTATAGATATGAAGGCACGTATATGAGTGCAATGGTGTGAAAGAAACTTTTAAGGAAAGGAATTCTATTTTGCCTTAGAAGATAATGAGAGAACCCAGTGGTATAAATCTGTAGTCAGAAAATTTGAGACTGTCACATTATTCATCTTTCCATTTCCCAGAATATTTTATTCCCTTTACTTATTCCTTAAAAGTAGAATGAGGATGAAATAGGGGCAAGTGCCAAGGAAGAGAGATACTTGGATTTCATCTTTTCCAAGATTACTTATAATATTCTCTGCTTTCTGCTTTATACTAAAATAATTAATTTTAAAAAATAATATTTGGGAGAATGTAACATCCCAGTAAATAATAGCTTTCTCTTCCTAATCCATGAATATTAATTAATATAAGCTAATGGCTATACAATATATATAAAACATGTAATAGAAGTTTATTTTTCTTTTGTTTCATAGTCTGGTATGGTTCAACATGGGGCTCTGCTCCATGTGGTCACTAAGGAAACCAGACTCATTCCCTTGCGTGGCTCCACTATCTTCTAGGACCTTGTTGTTCTCTGCATTCAGCTACACATGTGGGGAAAGGAAGAGAATGTGGAGAAAGCATATCCACTCTCAACTGCATTGCCCCAGTGGTGATGCATGTCACTTCTACCTACATTTCATTGTCTGGAATCAGTCCAGTGATGCTGTCTAACTACAGGGGGGCTGGGAAATATAGTCTGGTGGTGGAGCCAGAAGAAGAAGAAGAGAACTCTCTGCCATAATATGCAATAATTTTCAAATAAATATAAGGAAATAAGATAGGTTCGATGCTAAAAGCAGTATAAAACATATTAATATTTACATTCGTATAGTGCTTATTATCATGCATACCAAGTTTCTTTGTACCATAGATTCATTCATTTATTTATGCAACAAATGTTTATTGAGTGCCTACTATGTGCCACTTTGCTAGACACTTCGTAGTATGGTGGTGAGCCAGATAGCCATAGTCCCTGAATTTATCAAGTTATCAGTTTAGTGGTAGAGACATACATGCTAATTAATGTTTCATTTCAAAATATCCAGAGGCAATTTTGCAGTACTTCTGGGTAGTACAATGCCACATAAAGAATGTTTATTGTTTCCCTTCAAGTCTGTCTTCGTCATGTCTCATAATAATTTCTTAATTATTTAATTAATATGCGTTTATCTGTCAAGTATAATAATTTTCAGAGTATCTAGTGAATCCTAGTATCTATTCCCTAGAGATGGTTAGTGGAAATGGAGGGCTGTCTTTATTCAGATTTGGGTTTGAACCAATTCTATCATTTTATAACCCTTGATAAGTGTTTTTAAATGAAAATCCTTTTATTCCATTCCTTTTGTACTTTTACCATGAAGATATTTTTTAAAAATTCCTATTTTGCAACTTGGGCCTCTCCTCCAGCAGAACTACCTCGAGAGGTGAGTAACTTGAATTGCTGGAACAGCCTAGTAGAAGTTCTGGCGGAGAGGTGGTGAGAACAGAGTCTGTCTGGGAATGGGCTGACTAGCCTCTCACCCCAGGACAGGCTCTCAGAAACCTCAGGTTGCTGACTCTGCCCCAGACACAACCAGCCACAACCCCCTTAGGTAAGATCTTCTCAAGGAATGCCCCAGCATGAGAAGGGATTCAGTGCATTTTTCCACAGCCTTTGATTATACTACATTTCACTGATTACACTATCAGAACAGGGAAGGCTATATTAGGCCAGTTAGAAACACAAGTTCGGGAATGTCCTAGTGGTTCAAGTATCTGGTGCCTTTTATTTTTGGAGGCACACAGATACGAAAAGGCATCCTTATGTAACTATGCCATGTGAGAAAGATTGCAGTTTCTCACAGACTCTTCCTGAATGTGTCCTGGCTCCCCAGGGCTGAGAGGGTTGGGGATGGCAGTGGGGGCAGCTGTAATCTTGAGTTCAAGATTAATTGAAGAGCCACTGGTCTCATTTGAGGCTACTTGATCCCCCTGGAGGCCCCAGCAGCCTGGGGGCGAAATTGAAATCTATGGAGATTGCTAGAGAATGTTCTCTCCAGGACCAAAAAAGAATCTAAATTTACAGTAATTCTTTCAGAAGAAAAATAATCCCAAGGGCCTTTGATCTTTCGCTGTGTACAATTGTAACCCCTATGAAATTAAAAAAAATCTTGACTATTAAGAATTCAGTGACCCCAGACTTTGCTGATGTTCACAGCTGACACAGAGTTCAAGCAAAATAACCAAACCTTAGACAAAAGAAGGCACAAATGACCTCAGCATGGAGCTGACCCCCCTTTTTCCAGAAAAGAAGCCAGAAATGATTGAAACTCTAGTCTAACTATTAACATTTCATTATGAGCTTTCCTCTCTGACATATGGGAAATATCATTTATGAGTAGATGCCAGTCCATAAGGAATGAAACAGACTGTCTGTGGAATATTAAAGGGATAAGACTATGTCTGGTATTAATTGACATATTTTTGAGATACATCTCAGCTCCAGAGAAATAATTTCTTTCTGTAGCTTCTAGAGTTGCAGTCACTTTTATTATGCTATGGGTATATGGGTATACACACACACACACACATACACACACACACACACTACAATTTATTTAAGTTATGGAAAAGGAAAATTCAGTATTTGGGTGTTTGAAAGGTGCTTCCGGTGAAAAGGTTAAATTTCTTAGATATTTCTTAGGTAATTTGGGGAAAATCAATCACATGACAAATTGTTTCGTACAGCTTGCCAACTTGCAGCTACTTCTGTCAGAAATTAAATGATAAAACTTTTCAATTGGAATTTTGTCTTGCTGAAAAGGACTCCCCATTTTCTATTTGTGAACAGCAGCCCTTTTTCAAATCTAAAGTAAAATTCAGAATAAAGCCCTTCTGAGGGTGAAGAGACTAAATATTATTTGGCATAAATATAGTTGCTGTTCTTGTTCAAACATAGAATATTAAAACAAATATTTGTCCAATATTTCTGGGCCCCTAAAGTTGTGAGTTTTTCTCAGGCTATAGATTATCACCCTCAGCAGCAGCAATTGGGGCATAAAGGGGAAAAATATAGAGGGGGGCAAATAGATGGTTTATTATTTTTTGTGTTCTTAACTTTTTCTTTAGCAGAATTGACTACTCTTTGACTTCTTGAGTGATTTCTCTTTTTTGGAGGCACACATTACATGATTCTAATCTTGGTTAGAAATTTTATTACTTAAGATAGTTTTTAGGAATTTGCTGTAACCATTCTTCTTAGTAGATGAGTACTGTACATGGTTCTTTAGAAGATACTTTATAGAAAAATAATTCTGATATGTTCGTTCTATGGTGTATGATGTATGTATGTGAAGTGTGTGTGTGTATGTGTGTATTGCATGTGTGTGCAGTTTCCATGGGCTAAAACCCAGAAGTGGAACATATAATTGTTATTTACTCGTGTTTCATGTCTGCCAGGGGGATGACCAAATCTTCTAAATTATAAACTCTTGTCTGTAAGTTAAAAACATTTGTCAAAGATTGTAGAGCTTTTTATCAAATGCTCCAATATGTAGGCTTTTTGCTTAGCTGATTAGTCATCTGAAAATCTAGTCAGGAAGGTCATCTATCATAATCTCTGAGGGTGGGCCTGAATATGAGACTTGTCCCTCCATCTGGCACTCTCTTGCCCCCAGATTCAGGTAGGGTTATCCATTTTCAACAAGCTTCTTGAAGGAGGCAGTGGAGTAGGGTCTGGATTTAGAGCTGAAGACTTGGTTTTGAGAATTGCATCAACATTTTTATTATTTGTATATTTTAAAAAGCATATTTACTTTTTGTCATTTAATCTTCTAATCTTTTTTTTTTTTAACTTTTTTTTTTTTTTTTTTGGGGTACCCGGGCCTCCCCCTGTGTGCCC
>NW_020174372.1:964993-1006897 GCF_003031525.2 Neophocaena asiaeorientalis asiaeorientalis | reverse complement strand
TTTTTTTTTTTTTGCGGTACGCGGGCCTCTCACTGTGTGGCCTCTCCCGTTGAGGAGCACAGGCTCCGGACACGCAGGCTCAGCGGCCATGGCTCACGGGCCCAGCCGCTCCGCGGCATGTGGGGTCCTCCTGGACCGGGGCACGAACCCGTGTCCCCTGCATCGGCAGGCGGACTCTCAACCACTGCGCCACCAGGGAAGCCCTTCTAATCTTTTTATAAATCATGGATAATGATAACCTACTGTACACAGTTTTATCAGGAGTAAATAAAAAAAGGGGCAAACTACTTTCTTACAAAGTTCTCAAGAGATGCTAGGTGTTACTTTTTGTTTCAGAATTTAAAATCATATGTTCCACTTGCCCTGTTCTTCAGTTCCTATTTATCCAGTGAACAGAGATATTGAATCTCTACTAAGTGTCAGATCCTGGGCAGGTACTAGGGTGGGGTGATCACACCTGGAGGTCCTACCTGGAGCTAATAGCTCAATGGGAAATCTGACTTTAAAGAAATACATTAACAACTGTGTAATCATGCCTGGTGATAAAAGCTGAGGTGGAAGAGTACTCATTTCTAGAAGAAAGTATAATGGAGATTGAATTTGGATTATAGGTCAGGCAGGGCCTGCTTGAAGAATTGACAGCCACTTGATGTTGGATTTTAAGGAAAAGCTGTGTAGGTGAAGAGGGGGTCAATATGTCTTCTCTGCAGGGAGTAGCTGTAGGGCTAGAGTAGGGCTGTTACTCTGGGGTGGGAAACAAGGCAAGTGTGCTGAAGGAGTTAAGTGATGGCCAGTGTGACTGGAGGGTAGAGAACTGGGGATGGGGGTGGGATGAATGATGGAGGATAAGGCTGGAAAGGCAGGCATGGGCTACACCTTATAAAGATTTGTGTTTTATTGCGAATTTGGTTGGATGCCATTAAGGTGTTTGGGGCAGGTGAGTGGCATGAGTTGATTTATGTTTTAAAGAGTGTAGACCCAAAGTAATAAGCCATATCATGAGCCATGCCTTTAATAACTCTTGATGACTTATAAAAATATACTCATCATAAACATTCAAACCATTTACAAAAGTACATAAAGGAAGGCAAAATTCATTGTAGTCAGTTACACTAATTGGCTCAATCAGTTCCCTATTATGACTTTTAGCTGTTTCTGATTTTTTGCTAACATACTGAAGTGGTGGGCGCCCCTGTACATAGATATATTTCATATATGTGATTATCTCATTAAAGCAAATGCTGAAAAGGGAAAATGCTGGATTAAAGAATTTGTACATTTTCATGCATATTGCCAGTCATTTAGAATTCACTTTAGAGAATCATGTGAAGAAGAATCAGAATTTTTTTTTTTTCTAAATGAATAGCCAGTTGTCTTATTCACTGCAAAAATAGGCTGGGATTTTAAAGCAACACAAACACTAATTTTACTCTTTGCAAACTTAAGGCTGGTTTCTCTCATTCCTTTGTTTTATCTGTGTACATGTCAGTTTCTCTTACTGGACCGTAAACGCCTTTTAGTGATAGAAATGGTTGTATTGGGCCACAGAAGCTTCTCTTCCAGCTGGGCTGTTTACTAGCTGCAGGACCAAAGACAATGGGCTATTACAGTAGCTGTAATTTAGCTTTAAAATACTCTAGTGTGGACGATAATGTGTGTGAGTGAGTGAGTGTAAATTAGTTTTAATTCATGCCTAGTTCATATTTGAAGTAACTTAATCCAGAGTACACATCAGAAGGCTGCTTAGTTAGCGTTTGAAAGACTCTAATCAGGACTTTACTTTCTGAAGGCCATGGGTATAAACCTTCAACTACTGCTATCTCAATCTACATTAGAGGGTTTTCAATGAACGTAAGAACTGCTGGAAATTTTATTTCATTGGTGAAACACGTAGTGTGCCAGATATGTGGGTTAGTTGGGAAACTTGTGTAGACCCTTGGCATCTCCACCCTTGCTGCACAATTAGAGGCACTGTGGCTCCAAATATCTTCTGTGTCTTCTCTTCAAACCTGGTGCACCTGATCCAAACAGAAACTCAGCTGAATTCTGCTTCTGTGTGATTGTGTCACCACTTGCCCCATGTGGCTGTTTCTTTGGTGGGTGTAAGTTGCATGGAGCTGGGACAGGACCAAGCTTCCAAGGATAGGTTTACATTGCTGAATTCGGCCTGAGATTTGCTTTCTTTGTACCATACAGTACCCTGGAACAAGACTATGGGGGAGAAGCCCTGCTGTCTTCCAGATACCCACCAAAGGGAATTTGCCAGATGTGTGGGCCAGTTCACATCACTAGGAAGCCTCAGAAGTCACTTTTTCCCCCTCTTTTTACAAAAATGTTCAGCCAAGGGACTTTCAGTGATTCCTCCTAACTGCTGGGTCCCCTTGAGCAGCCTCTGGGCTGAATTGAGGTTGGTCACAAACTTTCCCCGTGCCCATACCTTTCTCAAGATAAAAAGCTCATAACCCAAAATAGTGGCAGATAGTGCAAATATTACTACAGGTTTTCATGGGGAGATGAGGAGACTGTCAAATTACAGGCAAAGCTTAAGAAAACCTCCCTTTAGATTCTTTGTTCTCTCTCCCCAGTCTCATCTCTCCTCCCCCACCTTCCAGTTTTCCATGTACTGTTTCTTTTCTTTCCATTTCCCCACTTTTATAAAGCCTCTAGAATCTCATTTGCTTATAGTCCACGCCCTTGCAGCAAAACAAAATTTTTGCTCATCTATGCTGCTGGCACTACTGAGGTCTCAGAGTTACACACAAGGAGGGCTGGATCCATTCCCTTTATAAACCCTCCAGCAAGAAGTCTCCAGCAAGAAGGATGGTGCATTCCTCACTCAGGGCATGTTTTCCCCAGAATCCTGCTTCATGGCTGCTTGGCCCTCCACGATGCACTCATGTTGCCTCTATCCATCTTAGGGTAGCTAATGTCTTTTAAACAATGTTGAAACAGAATAAGGCAAATACTGCAGGGGTGTGTCCCAGGGAAAGGAAGTGTTCCCCAGAGCACATTGAGTCTGCATTCCATTTCCTTCAGAGTGGTGTCAGCAAACAATACCGAGTGTGAAAAAGACATTTTGGACCATGTTTACAGGGCCCTTTGATGCACTTCTCGTTTTAGAGGTATGAGCTTAAGTGTTGTTAAAATCTTAAGATTAGCACATGGAGGCCATGGTGCTTCAGGCCTGCCCTAGTGTAGGTCTGTAAGGAAATGACCCAGCTCTGAATCTTCTCTCCTTGAAAACTGTGTGATGTGCTTTCAACACTTTAACCCCCCAAGCCTCAGACACTCACTATTCACAGAAAGATCTTATGCTTCTCATGAGGTGCTTTAAGGTTTGCACTTCGATTATAAGTGCTACCTTTCTTGACCACTTCGGTTATTTTTGATCCTCTTAACCCTGTAAGGTGGATAGTATGTAATATGGAAAGGGAATATGGTCTAATGGTTAAAGGAAAAGGGTAATAGTCCTTATTCTCTTACTAGCCAGCTCTGTACCTTTTGGTAATTATAAACTTCTCTAGATCTTAGTTGCTCATCTGGTAAATGGGTATAATAACAACACTTACCTTATAGCATGTTAGTGAAATACAAATGAGATAATGTACATAAACTGTCTGGTATGTAGTTTAATAAATATTAGTTATCATCCTCCCCATCATCCAAGATTATAGAGTTTGAAAGTGGGGCAGCTGGGATTCAAACCCAGACTTAACCTTCCAAGCTTCTGAATGATCATGTTTTATAACAAAGATAACAGGTAACCAGAGTTAACATTCTATATTGAGCTCTAAAAGTACTTGCTAGAGGGACTTCCCTGTTGGTCCAGTGGTTAAAGACTTTGCCTTCTAATGCAGGGGATGCAGGTTCGATCGCTGGTTGGGGAGATAAGATCCCACATGACGCATGGCCAAAAACCAAAACATAAAACAGAAGCAATATTGTAACAAGTTCAATAAAGACTTTAAAATGGTCCACATCAAAAAAAAAATCTTAAAGAAAAAATACTTGCTAGGAACTATTCTAAGCACTATACATATTAACCTCTTTTATAGTCATGCCAACCCTATGGGATTGGTACAGTTATTACCATTATCCACATTTGAAGATGGAGAAACTGAGAGGTTAAGTGACTTGCTCAAGAGTCCTGGTGACAGTAGTGAGCCTGCCATCTGACCCAAGAGTGCAGGCTCGTAACCACTATGCAGTGCTCTCAATCACTGTGTGCATATGACCTGACACTATTTTTCAGAAGTCCTTCCTAAGTATTTATGGCCTCAATCAGTGTATTGAGGGTTCCAGTGCCTGAGACAAGTAAGCACACCTGCAAAGCTGGCTGGGAAGGTGCGCCCGAGTTCTATTAGCAAACAGAATGAATTTATCCTCCTACTGCAAGAAGGAATGCTGGGAAATTCATGGAACATAAGTTCAGTCCAGAGGTGGTGACTGTCAGAGAAAGACAATTTTGAGTAAAGTTACTGAGTCAAGTAACCAGATTGCTCCCTGACTCAGCTGCTTCATGGCTGATGCCTGACTGGAGGCCATAAAAAATGATATTAATAGTTTTTATTTATCACAGCTCCATATGAATTATCTATCATGACAATCATTTGAAGTAGGTATTATGTTAATATCCATTTTTCAGATGAGAAATCTGAGGTACAAAAAACTTTAAAAATATGCCTGTGACCATCACAATGCTGGTAATGATGAAGTGATGATATAAATCTCAACACACAGACTCCAGGGCCTACCCCACTTCTGTGGATATGACTTTGTCACAGTGAAGCCACACGGACTGGCAGGAGGCATTGGAGCAGCCATGCCACGAGGGATGCTGCTTTTCCTAGCAGGGGCCCCAGGGAATTTTCTGAGAGAAAATTCCCTGGAAGTTGGGAAGATTTGTATACTCTGAGGTCTTATCAGTAAGAGAAGTAACTAAATAGGGCTGAATAAAGTGATCCCGTTGGTCCTCTTCTGTCCCAAGAAGGTGTGGCTTGAGGAAACTCTCGGAGAACAATTGAGTCAGAGGCTCTGCAAGAAAGCTCACTGTTGTCTTCCTTGAGAAGGCCATGCCATTAGTAAATGAAGCACTTTAAAGAAGTGTTTTGTAATTGGTTTTGTAATTTGCTCTAGTTTGAGTGAAAACAGTTTTCTGAGAATAGAAGAGTCATAATGGAGGTTCTGATATCTTTTGTAAGTGGGAAATGGTAATAATTGAGTGATGTGGCTGGATGGTTATGTTTCTTTTCTCTGGGTCTTCATTCTGACTTAAGCGAGGGTTGTTTTTAATTATTAAGAAAATGCCAGACCAAGTGGGCTAGTCCTAGCATGGTCCTTAATAATTCTATCAGAAAAACTTGGAATCATTTGCTCCTTGTGATTTCACGTCAAATAAACCTTTACCCACAGGTGTTTTAAATGATATAGTTTAGCTCCAAGACCTACATATAGTGTTTTCTTTATGCTAAATTAGTTTGCTTTAAGAAAGGCCTCCAAGATAGGTAAAGTGAAAAGCATTGCTCCCAAGAATCAAACCAACACAGCCATTTAAAACCTAATAAAAGTGTATTTGGCTAAGAGAATGAATAGGATCTCATTATTCCAGTGAAAGTATAGTTTGTGTTTTATTTCACTTAGCTCTGCCTTTCTATGAGTCATAAATAAGAAATGCCAAGTAATAAATACAGTATACAAAATGCGTTTTAATAATCCTAAAGTGTTTCATTACTGTGGCTATAATCTGGAAATGTAAATTATGGCTGATACTCTAGCCCTCATTTATCGACTTCAGAGGTTCTGGTTTTGCTGCTAAAATACTATAGGATCATGCTAACTGTTTACAGAATAAATTAACTTAGTATGGCTAAATGGAATTTCCTTTTTGAATATCTAAAAGATAATATCGAAATCTTCAAGGAATATATCATAATATCTAATGTTGTATGGTTTTGAATTTTTTTTTTTTTGAAAATGAAAACAATCTGTACTTCAAGGTATTAAATTGTAAATTTACCCAAGAGAAACCAAACAGCTGTTTTCAATAATGCAGGTAAATTCCAGTCATGGGAAAATCTCTGTGACTGCCTGAGCTGTTGGAAAAGTCTTGTGCATTCAACAGGCCATGGGACTAACAGAAAAACCCCTTATACAACCTGTACCCAACCCATTGTTCTTGTTTTGTTTTGTTTTCTGTTCTGCTTATTTACCTTCAATTCCAATGAGTCTGGAATTTAGGATATTTAGTGCTCTGGGAATAAACAATATAGCCCTGTGTGTTTGTACTACTGCCTTGCTGTTGATCTGCAATGCCCTTTCTAAAACTCCATGCAGCCATCCCCTCCTTCAAGTCCTAGACCAAAGGCCACCTTTTCCGTGAGGTACTTTAGCTCAGTGGTTGACCCCTTCTCTGAAAGTCCTTTCTAAGTGGTTTACTTATATTTACATGTAACAGACATTACATCAATCTTTATTTTTGATTTATGAAATTTTATTTTTGATTTATGATTTATTTTTATCACACAATTCTGATCTTTCAAACTAGACTGTAATTTCTGTGAGGGCAAGGATCTTAAACTTACATACGTGTCCCAGATTGCTTAGCAAGTGCTTTATGTGTACTTGGGATTCAATGAATATTTGAATAAATTAACATTGAATATATAAATGAGTGGGTTTCTAACAAACTGGTCTAGTCCAGTAGATCATTTATTCATACCTGAGCAGCTTCTTGTTTTGCTGCTATAAATGACCTAGGTTTCTGCCAGCTGTTAATGGAGTTAAATTAACATGAGAAATGGATTGTTGTACTTTTGAAAGGACATCATATAATTTTCTTGGAATTTGCTTAATAATGTTTGTGCCTTATGTTTTCAGTATATGTTTCACTCCTATCATTAAAAAGGTTATGAATGTATGTGTATGTGTATTTTTTTTCCAGGGTAGATTAGTAACTTTTATTATTCCTCATCCTCATCCCACAGTACTCTGCTTTAACCCAAGAGGACTAGAGCCTCGTTTTCCCTCTTACTGGGAAAAAAGTGGGGATAACTTTAAATCCACAGCTACATCCTCGGATCATGGTGGCCAATGCTTTTTCTAATAATACTGTCCTTCTCTCCTAGAATGCTCTTCATGATCCACATTGATCCAAGTCTACCATTTTATCTATGAACCAGCTCAAAAGTTACCTCTGCCTAAATGCCTTACCTGACCAGTTCAACTCCAGCCTGTTTACCTGTTTACACAAAGTTCCTTCACTATTTATGTGTGATGTGTACTATATTATTTCAACATTCAGAAGTTTACTTATTCATTCAGCAAATATTTACTACATTCAAGCCCAGTGTTATGCAATGCGAAGTTGCAAAGATGCCTCAGACACATCATGTCTTCAAGAAATGTATAGTATTTAGAAGGAAAGCATACACATATCTGGTAGTATTAGTGAGTACCACAGGTAGTAGTAATAAGTACCACAAAAGAGGTACAGACAGAATAGTACAGGAGCTCAGAGGAAAGAGAATCTATTTTAAGCTGAGGCTTCTTGGATTAGGTTGCCGTTTGAATGGGGCCTTAATGGGCAGATAGAATTTGAACACCTGTTAACTTATTGCTTTGTGATATTTCCATTGTAGACTACATAGCATATCTACATGAATAGCATCGGCTTTTTCCTCACTGAAGACTTCAGTGAGGAATCAGCAAGGCTTTGTGGTGCTCTCAAAGAAAATATACTCCACAGAGCATGTCTGAGAAATGAAGATTATACCTGCAGTCACATAGGGAAGAAGAATGTGGGTTTTACATCACACATTCAAAGAGCACTTTTTTTTTTTCCTTTGCGGTACCTGGGCCTCTCACTGCTGTGGCCTCTCCCGTTGCGGAGCACAGGCCCCAGACATGCAGACCCAGCGGCCACGGCCCACGGGCCCAGCCGCCGCGCGGCATGCGGGATCCTCCCGGTCTGAGGCACGAACCCACGCCCGCGCATCAGCAGGCGGACCCCCAACCACCGCGCCACCAGGGAAGCCCCCAAAGAGCATCTTTTAACCCCTCCACTCCCCTCCACTCCCCTACTCCATTTATCTGTTTCCCCTGTTTCTCTCTCCTCAGCCTGGAGATGGGAGGTCCCTTCTCCGAAAGTGCTCTCCTCTGATGTGAGAGCTTTGCCAGCTCTAGCCTCCCACCCTTGCATCTGCTGGGTGGTTTTCCCTGCTGCTTTCCCCTGTCTCCCCTTCTCATGAAGCACTGTTGATCTCCTTTGAATGCTCCCACCCACTACTTAATGCTAAACAAAGGCCATTATTATAAGGACAGGATTTTACTGCTCTCAGTGTTTATCAACATACACCCTCCTCCAAGTTCAATGAGACATTATAAATGACAAAATTTTTGGTCATACTATAATTACTTTATGTGCCTGTTCCATCTCTCGGTTGCATTCTAACTCCCTCAGGGGTGGGCCACATCTTCTGATTCTTTGACTGCCCTCTCTTCCTTCGTTCCTGCACCTGGTATGGTGCTGTCTGCACCATAGGCTGAGCAGGAGAAGCAAAGCTTCTTCCCTCACCGGGCAGGGCCCTGGACTCAGGCACCACCCTGCCAAGTGAAGCAGAAGCTGCAACTAAGTGGTGTTTCTGCCATTGACATAATAGCTGAGGCCTCAGTCCCCAGGAGTAGGGTTTGCTTCTGTTGACACAAGAGACGGTTGGAAGCAGAAGCTTTTTCTGGCATCTCAGAGAGTGGAACAAGGCTTGAGTGTGATGTGACCCTCTGCATCCCCTGGGAATTATCATGAAGGGCCTAAAGACTAAGGAAGGTGAGATAAGGACACATTCTTCTCTGTCCCTACAGTGTCATCCAGTGTTAGCCACAGCTAACATTTATTATGGCAATTTGACCCTGCCAGATCCAAAAAGAAAGCATTGTGACAAATCTTATTCATTAATTCCAGTGGTCCACGCTGACACGTGGCATGCAAATAGTTCCACCATCACTGTCAAAATTTATTTCTATATGTTATATTTTATGGACATAATAAATGTACATATGGTTGTTTCCCTCTTTATGGTCTAATTGCTATAAATAGCCTGGAGCTCTTTTAACTGTATTGAACCATCATGTATTACAAGATTGTTTATTTCTGTCTTCTGAAGAAACACATGGAATTAAAAAAATTCTGGAAGTGAGAGTCCAGCGTTTGATGAAATGAATACTGTAAATATATCCTAGGCACAACATTAGCAACTTATAAAAAACATATATCTTGGACTCTAGCCACATAGGGAAAAGAAAATGTTTACCAGTTGATGATTACTCCTGGATTAAAACGTATTTGAATGTTAAGGACGAAATTAAAACCATTGAAACTAGTTTTACCACACAGCGTTAGAGGAAACTATAGGAAATACTCTTAAAAACTGTTTATTTTTACACTTTTTTAAGAATACAGATATGGGAGGGCCAAGGGCAGCTCTAGACCTTTAGCCCCCAGCAACAAACAAACAAACAAAAGAAAAGTGAGCAAGGGGACAGTGGTTTGAGGGTAGAAGTAGTTAGGAGTCTAGTTTTTCACAAAACAAGCAAAAACAAAATGAAAAACCCTACTCCTGGGGACTGAGGCGTCAGCTATTATGTCAGTTAAAAATCTGACTGAGCTGTGTGTCAGGCACATCTTAGATGCACAACAATGCCATACGGAGCCAAAGGGTTCTCAGTGGTCATAGAGCATAAGGGCCACCAAACACTAGACACGATATGATTCACAAAGCTAATTCTTGGCAAAGTGACAGCTAATATTTATGCCTTCCAGCTATTAACCTGGTGCTCTTTTGGTCCTTGTTCTCTAATATCCATTTGAGCATTTCTGGTATCCAGAAGCCATTTTTAGAATGATCATTTTTGGAATAAAAGTTGTGACTTTTGGGAAGTTTTGCTTCATTGTTCGTAAATTTTACCTGCCTATGAGAACTCAAGTATTGTCTTTCTGCCTGTAAAAGAACTATACTATGTTTTCTCCCTCTTTTATACAATTAGCATTCAGATATTTGTGTTGAAAGCAATGACAGGATTGAGGTATCATTAGGTAGACTTTGGCTTGGGGATTCAGAAATACCCAGATTCAGTCGGCGCTCCTCCTGTGTGTGGAGTCTCTGAGGAGATAAACATACAGGGAGAGAGAGCAGAGAACTACTTTATTATTAGCTTGGCTTTTTGCCAAAATGCTATTGAAAGCCCTAAAAATTTGGTCCAAAGGCCTAATGGGAACTTCATTGTCTCTCAAGCCCTAAATCCAAATCCTACAACTGGTGAACCAGAGGTGGGGGAGATGAGGGCACCAGAGTGTAAAAAGGGAGGAGAATTGGCGTGGGGCAGTGCTGGGGAGCAATGGTGCTGTTTTTTTTTTTTTTTTTACCACTCAGACTGCTCTGGAAATACTGTGTTGCTAAGTTGTGTTATGTCGCTGTCTTTACTCCTTCTCTTTCCTCTTCCTGGAACGCACTCCTCACCTCTCTTTACCTGCCCAACATGGGCATGTTCCTTAAGACTATGCTCAGGCATCATCTCTACTGAGAATTCTCCCCTGAACACTTGGACTGAAGTAACCGTTCTGTCTCCATCTCCAGTATTAGCCTTTTTGTACTAAAAGTTCAGAAATTTGTACATTATATGAAATTTATCTACTTTTATGTTTGTACATATACTTTCAGTTTCTTGAAAGCAGGGACCATATTTTATGCATCTGTATCTAGCATGGTATTTGGCACCCAGGAAGACTTTAATAAATATTTAAAGGACCTAGTTGGTAAGTGAGATAAGCAATGAAAATACTCAAATTTGCAGTTTCTAATACCTTTTCTACATACTGTTGTCAAGTTGGCTCCCATAAATTTATGGACTCTAAATGTAGATTTTTATATTTACTCTCCTCTTATTTTATCATTCAAGATTTTAAAAAAGGAATTCTGTTATTATTCCTCCAGTTATGATCTAAGCAAGTTGAGAAGGCATGCCTTCTTGACTTGATATAAGCTGTTGCTATAGAAATATTGATTAGTACAGGGTCAGGAAAAGATAGAGCCTAGTTATTTCTATGGGGGGGCTTTCCTTATGTTAGTGTGACTCTATTTATGAACACTCTCTGCATCCACCTTTCTGTACTATCTCCTCATTCACATTTACAACTTCATTTATAAGGATTCCATTCATTCTTTTATTAATTCATTCAATAACCATTTATTAAACACCTACTAAGTGCCAGGCGCTATTCTAGGACCTATAGCTACAGCAAGGAGCAAAAACAAGTCACTGCTTTCATGGGGTTATATTCTAGGAGCAGGGAGATAATAATGTGTTTATTAAATAAGAAAAATTTAGCAAGATAATTAGAATAAGAAAGGAGGGAGAGGTGGAAACCTGCTCTTTTATATGGCAGTCAGGGAAGACTTCTTTTAAGTAAAGATGTGAAGGAGATGAGGAACCAGCCATCTGAATCTCTCCAGGAAGCATTTTCTGCATAAGGGCCCTGGGAAGGTAGTGTGTTGGTGTATTCAGGGACTCACAAAGAGGCTTGAAAGTTTGTAAAAATCCGTACAAACCATATCTAGGATCTTCTTCATTTTTCACTTAGCAACTTTATCAAAGAAGAAATAAAATGAGTGGTTGGTGTGTGCTTATGGAGCCGATGCTGGCTCTCTCGGTTTTCTCTGGGGCTCTCCTTGTAGCTGGTGACTCTGCCATCTATCACTTAGTCCCCAGGCTGAAAGATTCAGCCTCAGTCCATCCCTTCTGGTGATCTCTTCCATCCAATAGTTGCAAAACTGGCCATGAAGCCTTCCATCTGTCCCCGGTTATGACTCTTGTAGCAGCAGCTTTTATCATTTCTCATGTGGGGCACCACAGTGATTTCCTAACCAGTCCTCTACTTCATGATAGAGTGGCTCATCTAAAATGAAGTCTGACTGTTTCACTTTTCTGCTGGAAATGCCTCCGTTGTTCCCCACTGTGGACAGGACACAGTGCAAGTTCCTTTTGCATTTCCTTCCAGGATGTCATCCAGCCTCGTGGCTGATCCCACCTGTATTGGGCTTGTCACATTCAGAACACTGAACCTCCCAGTACCGGCTACCTTTTTTTGTCCCCCACCTTCATGTCTTTCCTTAATGTTGTCCTTTGACTGGTATGTCATCTCAGCTGCCGTGAGAATTAAATGAGATAATACATATAGAGCACATGGGAGAGAACTGGCACATCTTCCATGCTCCGCGGTTGTTGGCTCTGAGGGAGTATTGCTCAGTGGTTAAAGGGGAAGATCCTGAAGCCCAAACTACCTGCGTTTAGAATGTTATAGAAGCCACAACATCCTTGTCTTAGTTTCCTCTTCTGTCAAAAGGAGATAATCGTAGTGCCTATCTCATAGATTGTTATGAAGATTAAATGCAAAATACTTAGAGTCATGCTCCAGAACAGTAAGTTCTCAATAGTATGTATTAGTTACTATTATGGTTAATCTTTGAGATTTGCATCAGGTATTGACTCCTCTACCTGCCTCTTTTTAAGCTGAATTATTGTTGGCTCTTCTTCTTCATTGCTTACATAGCACCAACTTCTTTCATGCATTTATTCCTTCACTCACCCTATAAACCTTTTCAGAGCTCCTATCAGAAGTCATGGCTCCTCAGAGAAGAGGAAACACAAATAAGACTAAATTCAAGGAAATACCAGTCTAGCAGAGAAGACTAACCCACTGATGTGATACAAGCAATGTGACAAGTGCAGTGATGGAATGCATGCCCAGAAATGTAAACAATAACAAGACCTGATTATTACAAATAGGCACCAAAATTCCCACCGCTACTTTATTGTGCTTGTCTTCTAGTCTGACAGTGGGAATTAAGGAAAGGTCCTTCATTTTCTGTTTGGCTGTACTTTTCCAAGCAACCCTTTTAGATTTTGACTTTCCTTTTAGTTTTACCAGTGGTCTTCACCTTTCCTTTTCTCATCAGGTTCATGCTATGTACTGAGGGGTCACAAACTCAACTATGTATGGGGGCCAGTAATGTGTAAATGAGGGAAGCAGGTGTGGTGGGGACAGAGGGGCATGTTTATGCCAGGTGTACAAGGACAAGCAGTTGAACTCCTTTCAGCTAGCTGTTATCATGAGGAAAGGCAGACAAATTATCCAATATTTTAAAATAACCCAGAAGTCCAGATTTTAGGTGAAAGCTCCTAGTTCTTAAAATGAATTTAATTCATTAAAACAAAACCAAAAACACTATATGGGTCAAACAAAACAAGTTTATGAGCTGGGAATTGTCTTTAGGGTTTCAAATTGGTAAGTTCAGATGAATATTTTCTTTTTCCTCCCAATTTTTATTATGAAAAATTTCAAACCCACAAAAACAGTTGAAAGACTTGTATAATGAACGTGCATTATACAAGTACCTATTGATATATCTATATTCAACAACTGTCCACATTTAAATCTTTTTCTCTCTTCCTCCAAGACCTTTCTTGGGTATCAGTTTTTAATGAACCATTTGAAATGCGTTGCAGACATTCTGACACTTCACACCTAAGTAGTTCAGAATACATCTCTCAACAATAAGACGTTCTTTTACTTAATGACAGTATATTAACATTAACATTAATTTGATTATACACTTAGTGTGTAATTCTTATAGCGAATTCTTATTTAACATGCACAATGGTCTTTCTCCTTCTCAACTGACGTGTTTCCTTGAACCAGGTGTACCCTTCTATTGCCACTAAGGTAAAAACCTCATTCCTCCTAATTTATGGGGAAGTAATATCTATTTGAGTCTTGACGTCATGATCTACCTCTACTTTTTTTTCCTCTTCCCAATTGTTTCCTCCAGAGAATCACTAGCTTCCTTGTCCATGATTAGTTTTTCTTTTAGTGACCTTTCCTTTCTTCCATAGTACTTGTTTTTACTATTTTATCTGAACTTGTTTTCTCCATGTTCTTTTCAGATTTCACTGTAAAGCTTCTTGAACAGGTCCATTAAAATATTTTGCTTGTTTATGTGCTTGGTTTTTCTTTGTTTAAATGTCAACATCTTAAGGAAAGAAATACAACTTAGATGAATGTTTCAAAGGATGCATGTAAAGAGAAAACTCTTGGCTAATTTCATTGTGTCAGTACTGATTAGAGTGAGAATATTTGAGAAGGTCTAAATGGCCATAAAAACGTTACTCTCAGTGAACAAATGGAAATGTATCCATTTCAGAAGAGGAGGCTTGACTCATTACTTGCACATCCCCACATGCATTAGATGAAGTGCCTAAATAATGTCTTTCCCCAAACTGTTATAATTGTATGTCTATTGGTGCTTGAATAACAGGCTCTTCAGTTAGATTATAGAAGAATGCCGATGTTACCAGAAAGGGCCTTGCTCATTGAGTTGTTATGCTGTGGACCACATATAGAGAGAGCTGAACGAAAAAGAATTAGAAGTTGACTGGTATCAGATAATGCTTATGAAAGCACTGATACTATAACACATGGCAAGCATTCCGTAACTGTTAGTTTCTTCAGCTCCCAAAAGAAGTTTTTTTTATTGCTTTGACAATGCAATAATAATTAATATTCATAATGAAGACTGAGGAGCTGCCTGATTCTTCTGAATCATTAAAAAAGCTTTAGTTATATTTTGTTATGTGTATTATATTGTAATTTTTGAAGACTAGAAATACTTGTTTAGGGAATTTTCGAATGTGTATTACTTTCACTGTGATTCGTAAAAATGTGCTTTTCCCCATCCTGTATGGTCAATATCCTTATTATTATCATCATCATCATTGTTATCATCATCATTATCATAGCTTTTATGATGTGGTGTTTTACAGTTCTCAAAGACCTGGCCTGTATAAATAACTCATTTAATATTTATACTATCCTTTCAAGGTAAACAGGAGGAGTGAATTCTCTGAGACTTCATTTTCTTTCTAGTAAAATGGAAATATGCATACTTATGTGCATATTAAGGTAAACTGCAAGTGGCACCTGCCAGCCCTTTGATGGTCAGTTCTTATAGTACTGGTTGCATTAGTTTCCTGTAACTACTGTAACAAATTACCATAGACCAGGTGACTCAAAATAACAGAAATGTATTCTCTCATAGTTCTGGAAGCCAGAAGTCTGAAATCATGGTGTTGGTAGGTGTGCTTCTTCCAGAAGCTCTAAGGGAGATTCTGTTCCTTGCCTCTTCCAGTGTCTGGTGGTTTTCGGCATTCCTTGATTTATGGCTGCATCATTCCAATCTCTGCCTCTGTGGTCGCACTGCTTCCTCCTCTTCTATCTGTATCCTCTGTGTGTCTCTTATAAGAACAATTGCCATTGGATTTGGCCCATCCAAATAATCCAGGATGGTCTCCTCATCTGGAGATCCTTAACTTCGTTATATCTGCAAAGACCTTTTTTCCAAATAAGATTACATTCACAGTTTCCAGGGATTAGGATGTGGACATATATATTGGGGGGCCATTTTTCAGCCCGTCATACAGACCTTAGAGAATTAGCATTGAGATTATGTGCTTAACAGATCTCTGACTCATAATCTGCACTCAACAAATTTTGGGTTCTTCTCTTTAGCAATCCCTCTCCACTTCACAACTGTGCTCTTAATTTTTCTGACTTTATGTTTGTTCAGCTTTCTTGGTATGTATAAATGATTTTCCAAGGTCACAAGTCAATGGAATGAGATCCTTGTTTTAATTTTTAGTCCAGTGTTCTTTATAATAACCATACTATTTTTTAAAATCTTTTTAAAAAAATTTATTTATTTTATTTTTGGCTGTGTTGGGTCTTCATTGCTGCGTGTGGGCTTTCTCTAGTTGCGGTGGGCAGGGGCTATTCTTCGTTGTGGTGCGTGGGCTTCTCATTGTGGTGGCTTCTCTTGTTGCGAAGCACGGGCTCTAGGTATGTGGGCTTCAGTAGTTGTGGCACGCGGACTCAGTAGTTGTGGCACACGGGCTTAGTTTCTCCGTGGCATGTGGGATCTTCCCAGACCAGGGATCGAACCTGTGTCCCCTGCCTTAGCAGGCAGATTCTCTCACCTCACCAAAGAAAATATACAGATGGCAAATGAGCATATGAAGAGATCTTCCACATCATATGTCATCAGAGAAATGCCAATTTAAACAAGAGTGAGCTGTCATTGCATACCAATCAGAATGGCCAAAATCTGGAATACTGACAGCATCAAATGCTGATGAGGATGTGGAGCAATAGAAACTCTCACACATTGCTGGTGGGAATGCAAAATGATACAACCACTTTGGAAGACAGTTTGGTGGTTTCTTACAAAATTAAACATACTTTTGTCATACGATCCAGCAATTATGTTCCTTGGTATTTACCAAAAGGAGTTGAAAACTTGTGTCCACCCAGAAACCTGCACACAGATATTTAGAGTAGCTTTACTCGTAATTGACCAAACTCTGAAGCAACCCAGATGTCCTTCAGTAGGTGAATGTATAAATAGACTGTGGTACATCCAGATAATGGAATATTATTCAGCATTAAAAAGAATTGAACTATCAAGTCATGAAAAGATGTGAAAGAACCTTAAATGCATATTATTACATAAAAGAGGCCAATCTGAAAAGGCTACATACTGTATGATTCAAACTATATGATATTCTGGAAAAGCAAAACAGTGGAGACAATAAAAAAGATCAGTGGTTGACAGGGGTTGGGGGAGGAGGGAGATGAAGAGGTAGATCATAGAGGATTTTTAGGACAGTGAAAATACTCTACATAATATTATAATGGTGGATACATATCATTATACATTTGCCCAAACCTACAGAATGTACAACACCAAGAGTAAACCATAATGTAAACTAGGGACTGTGGGTGATTATGTTATGTTAATGTAGGTTCAGCCTTGGTAAAAACTGTACCACTCTGGTGATTGAGGTTGGTAAGTGGGGGAGGCTATGCATGTGTGGATGCAGGGGGTATATGTGAAATCTCTGCACCTTCCTCCCAATTTTGTTGTAAATCTAAAACTTCTCTAAAAAAATAAAGTCTTTTTTAAAAAGGGACATTGTATATATACAGAAAGTAATATTTCTTATCGGGATTGTGTATGTGGCTATCCATGTTTGCCTATGGAAACAGTGAACAACTGGATGGGTGCAAGGTTATTGGCTAAGAGTAGCCAGGAGGCTTGGGTTCAGGTCTCAGTTTTCTCACTTACTAGAATGGGACCTTGGACCATTTATTTTACCTCTCCATCTCTCGGTTTTCTCATCCATAAAATGGGAATAATAATAATAATAGGAACAGACTTCTGTATACGCAAAAGTGGTTAGAATGGTGTCTGGTTTGGGGAAACATAAGTGCTAACTTCTGTTATTATTTTATCATGATTATTGTTCTTGTTCTTGTTATATAACTATGTAATAGGAAATAAGCTGGTCTTTGAAAGTAAGGTTTTCTATGACTTGGTGCAGACCTTGCAAGGTAGCCTTTTAAGGGAGGATGATTCACTTTAGGAAAAATTAAGAAACTGAAGAAACAAAGCCAGTGAGGGCTAAAAAAGGAATTCTGGGAATAAAAAATGGTACTTCATGTTTCTTTAAAGAGCTTGGTAACTGAGCTTGTTTTTACTGCTAAATAATAAACTGTCAAATTTAGCAACTGGCTGCTTGCCTTGATCAAGGATTTGGAAAAATGGGGGAAAGACAGCTGGTTGTTAAATAAAACTATTAACAAATGGTTTATTTTTCTCTTACATACACACATATATGCTTATTACCTGACAGAAGCTCTGACGTGATCCCCCTTCTCTTGATTCAGTGTAGAAATCAAACCAAAATGCTAGTATAATGGAGAGGGAAAGGATATCTGTTCCCCAGTGGTGCTAAAATGGAAGGAGTAATAAGGCCACAGAATTCAAAGAATCTGAAGCATTTAGCAGACCTAGGAGGACCTGATGAGAGGCTAATTCAGGATTTCCTTGCAGGGGGACCTTGTGTAACAGGAGCTATTTCATTGGCAAGATTCATATTCATCTGAAGCCTGTTCAGAGGGCAGCTTGGAAACATGGGCAGCCAGGCTGTAAGGAAGCTTCCAGGGCATGGAAGGGATTCGCATTGCTCTGTGTGCTCTTGGAAAGTTTTGTGACTCCAGACTCTTGGCTGGGTTAGATAACCTGCCCACAGACCCACAGACAGCCAGGCCCACACTCTGTTCTCTTCTGAAAGCCAAAAAAGCTCTGAAAACAAGAAGTTTTTTCATAATTCATTTGGGAGTAGAACCTGACCTTAACTGACATGGGGTTATTGACCATCTTTACGTAGTGAGCGCATTAGTTTGCAAGGGCTGCCGTAACAAGGTACCATAGGATTTATTTATTTATTTTGGCAGGCGGACTCTCAACCACTGCGCCACCAGGGAAGCCCACCATAGGCTTTAACAACAGAAAAATTTTTCCTCATAATTCTAGAGGTTGGAAATCCAAGATCAAGGTGTTGGAAGGGTTGGTTTCTTCTGAGGCCTCTCTTCTTGGCTAGTGGATGGCTGTCTTTTCTCTGTCTTCACATGGTCTTCCCTCTGTGCCTTTTTGTGTCCTAATTTCCTCTTCTTGTAAGGACACTAGTCATATGGGATTAGGACCCACCCTAATGACCACATTTTAGCTTAATTATCTCTCTAAAGACTCATCTCCAAATAGTCATATTCTGAAGTACTGGGGGTTAGAACTTAAAGATATGAATTTTGATGGGACAGAAACATTCAGCCCATAATAGTATGAATATTAATGTGTCTCTTGAAGAGATATTACTATGTTTGATTATGGGGTGCTGACCCCACTGGGGGTGTGATGTTGTATGTTATATGTGCTCTATCACCTTCTAACATGCCCTGAATTTGGAACTTCAAAACACAGTTCGCCACAAAGGTTTCAGAAGAGGGGTTGTGGACCTATAATAGTTGTAGCTGATGTTCCAACCAAGGCCGGGTTTCTGCTCTTTGCCACAGGGCTAGGCCATAAAATGAGGGGATGAAGTCACTGGTCTCCAAGGTCCTCCCAACCTCTTATAATTTCATTGAATTTATGACAATAAGAAGAGGTGGTTTTTAAATAAATCTTCTCTCTGAAAAATTCCTAGCATGTTTCAAGACCACTTCTTCTAATTGTGCCTGTCCCATTGGGTGATTCTTAAGGCAGGGCTGTATCATGTGGCCATAGAAACAGGCTTGGCTGTTTAGGCGGGGACTTTTCTGGAGTCCTGAGTGTCTGGAACATCTTCTAGAAGTACAGGGTTGCGAAGAGGTGGCCTTTCTTGCTTTGTGAGGAGGGGTGTGACTGGATGAGGGCCAGAATGTGGTCTCCTTGAACGTAGAACAAATGTAGACAGCTGGACAGGGCTTCATTTTAGGAGTTGAATGAGGAAGACAAAAGCTAAGAAATCTCACTGGACAAGAAATAGGTTCATTTGTAAAGCTTATGGGGTATGGAGTCCTGGTTTCCCCCTTTTCGTTCTTGCTGATGGAGAGCTCCTTGCTCTGGAGCAGCAGTCCTCAGGAGATATGAGGGGCAAAAATTCCCTGCTGTTTCCAAGTCAACAGAGAATTCAAAATAATACATAAAAAGCTCTGAGCATTCATTTTAGCAAACTTTGAAAAGCCGGTTAATGCCATGTGAGGTCTGAAGTCTTTAGATTTTTGAGTGAAAAAGCTTTGCCTTTTAAAATAGTAATTGCTGATAACAGGGTATTAGACTTTTAAAGTATGTTTTGATACCAAATATTTCATTAAAAATAAAATCCAAGAAGGAATACCTAAGAGAATGGTGCTGACTTGTGTTTGATGTCTTATAGCAAACTGAGATAAAAGACATGTTTCCCCCAGTTTTTAAAGGATTTCTGTTTTGCAAGAGTTCTGCTGGCTTTGTTTTGTTAGGAATTTTTAGGTACTCCCCAAACACATGGTCAGATAGCTTACAGGAGGGTCACATGTGAAGGACTTCGAGTCTTGGAATAAAATTTGGTGCTATCCAGACTGATGTCTTGCCTTCTCTGGGTTTGAGTTTCCCTAGTCGTTGGGCATCACCTAGCAATTGAAAACAAGATGACCAGATCTCCAGAATCAAGGCTAAAGTCCATGGAGGGTCAGAGGAAGTAAACTTATCTGGTTTCAAGAGTAGGCATGTCCACTTGAGCTGGATGAAAACCATGAATAGAGCGTCAAAGTTTGTTTTGGATGATTTGTTGTGGATGATGACCAGAGCTTGACTGAGGTTAGTTTACTTGGAACCAGCCCACAAGCAATGTAAAGGGTGTGTGTGTGATTGAGGACATAGTGAGTGGATAGTCCCCTTAGTTGCTCCTGAAGATACTCTTAAGAAATGGTCAGTTCAGAGGAATCTGCCATGTGAGCAAAGCCCAGAACCAAGAGTTAGCTGCAGCATATACTACATTAGCTCTCAAGAATCTACCCTGTTTCTAGTAAGGAAACTGTTGCTGGGCCACACTTCTGTACTCTATTTCACAGAGTCATCAATCCAGCAATGGACCTAGTCACCACACCTTTGTGGTCAGGCCAGTTCTCCATGCTGCTTCTTTGATATGGCAGCACCATGACAGTGAGGCCGAGATGAAGCAAACCTTTGGCAAGTGTGAATCATGTTCAAAGATGACTTCAGGTATCCTCAGGCCTCCATGTCTGACCTCATGGATGCCTCCAGCAAATACCTGCCCTTCCAAGTTCTGCTGTGTTTAGAGCTGAGTTTGATTCATTCCTCTAGGGTAACCAAATTCAAACATTTACAGAAGGGCAGTGGCTCATGGAGCTTCTTTCCTGCTTTCCTGCTGTCCCTTTTCACACCACACTGTGTCTGATGTTGGATTGATTCACCCATGTACCAAGGAGGGCACTTATTGGACTGTGGACCTTTATACCAGTCTGCCTGTTAACCCAGGGGAGTTTAAATTCTCTACTCAGTGACTCCAGAGGTAGCATTCTGCAGCCCTGTGGGTGGAGCCAAAGTCTGTGATACTGAACAGCCACAATGCAATTAAGCAAACAAGATATACATATGAAAACTAACATTAGAGTGCCTTGTGGAATAAATAGAAGACACATGAGTGGAAGACAATAAATGACAGGAGGTTTCGGAGGGGAAGAGAGAGTGGAGAGCTGGAGTTGCCAAGGGAAACACTTTGGAAGTGCCAAGTTCTGAAGTGAGTATTGAAAATGAGTGGGAAGGAAGCCCAAGTCAGGGAAGGAGCTCCTTTTGATGGACAGAACAGCATGGACCAAGGTGGGAAGCTGAACTGAATAGTGCTTCCTGGAGACCTGTCATTGATCAGTCAGACTGTGAAAGTCTATTCTGTAGTCAGTCCCCCTTCAGACACAGTGAGATGCTATTGGTTTACCTTCTGAAGTATTTTCAAGCAGTTTTCCTTCTCCAAAATTCTTATAATCAGAAACATACCATCAGCAGGTCTGGGCCATAACTACCTCCTCTGGTCTCTGGATCAGTCAAAATTCTTGCCTGCAAAGCAGAATGGACCCCACTGACTCTTGTGTTGTTTGCACAACTTCTGCTATAGCCTCTGATCCATGCTGTGCCCTGAGAGGTGCCTTTGGAAAGCAGCCATCCTGGGGGGAGGGGTGCCTGACCCCCACCTCAGAGAGCCCTGAGGGAGGGAGTGGGGGAGAGGGAAATGTACTCTAATTTCATTCTTTCATACAGCATTCTTTATATGCAATAACTTTTTCTATGACATAGCTTATTTGCCCTAAAGAGCACATTTTTTTAGTTATCTAAGTGGGTAATGGATTTATTTGAAGGAATTGGTAGTTCAGAGTGATAAATACAGTAACACTTTTTCTGATCCCCAGTGTCTAATTGTGTGGGGGCAGCAATGTCTGTTTGTGAAGAATAACTTTGTAGTTTCCCTTGGGAAGAAATGCATCCCCAAAGGGGCCGATTCAACTAAGCTATATTATCATTTTAAAGTTAGAGTAAACATCTTTGGCTTCTGTGTCCTAAAAAGCTTCTTTCAAGTGCACCATATATCTAAATAGCCTCTTGAATTTACTGTTTATTCAGCTGAAAATCAAAATGTTATTGGCAGCTGAATAAACTCAAAATTAATGAAACATGATATTTCCTTATTGGTGGAAGCTTTATCTAATTGGAGTATGTACCACGGCCCTCATACTTAAAGGGATATTATAGAAAATGCTCCAGATCACATGTATAGAGAACATGGAAAGTTTCCTGTACGGTCAAAACTCCTGGTCACAGTGTATATCTAGACACTTTAAAAGAGTTACTCACTATGTTTTCAGTTGTTTCCCAGTGTCCTCTGGAGCTTTGCCTCTGAAGTAACTACGCAGTTAGTGTTCGTGCCTGAGCTGTCTTGGTGAAGCACAGGTCAGTGTTTAGTGTGGGAGCTTCTGCTGGGACAATTCAGCAGCCAACTGGGTATATCCTTCTGAGCAATATTAGAGGAGGGACGGGGCAATGTTCCCTTGGATTAGTTTGGATACCAAGAGCTGGTATACCTCAAGGACCAGCTCTTGGTATCCAAAGGAATGAGGAATTTTCCCATGCCCATTACCCATATTTCTAAGGAGGTTGAAGTAGAGACTTGACCCTGTGTGCACTTACCTCCCCCAGTATCATGTGTTCAGAAACAGTGTCTGGTCACCAGCTTTTGTGCTTTGGGCCTCAGTGGCCTCCCTATCCAGAGTGGACCTCAATGCTAAGAATTCCAGCAACACTCTTGCTGTCAGCCTTGATCTCCGTGACCCACAGACCCTCTGCCATTCCCGCCACCTACAAAGAACAGTGGGAAACAGCAGCACACACATCTAATAGTCCTGCCTTCTCACTTTGGGTTTTTGCCCTTCTTGTTCACAGGCTGCTGGTAAGCCACAGAGTAAGTCACAAAACTGACCTCAGAGCTTTAAATTAAATATATGTAGCTCTTCTGCCATGGAGCCTTCCACACTGCTTGACAGTGCCTTTGCCCTCTCTCTTTAGTTCCCTCTCTTATGCTGCTGAGTCCTGATTCTAAGCTGTCTCAACTTCCTGCATGTTCTCTGAGCCTGGCCTTCATCCTCTGACTCTAGAGGTATCTCAAGCCTACTTTACTGTTGTGAGTGAGGCAAGCATCTCTTCAGTATTTCTCTGCATCTTCACCCACTTTCCACTGTTGTCTTCTAATCTCAGGGAAAGAGGCATCCTTCTGCTTTGTCACTGGTCTCCTTGATCTCATGGCCTCCTGCTTCCCCTGTGATCTTGCCTTGATGGTTATTCCCTTTATATTTTACTTCAGTATGTTCTTCAGAGATATCTCCAGACATCTCCCTCCATTTGACAAAAATGCTCAAGTTGCCATCAAGGAAAAACAAACAAACACACAAACTGAAAAAACAAGTAGTCAAAATAACAAACAACCCCCCACCCCCACCCAGGACCCCTTGACCGTGATACCACCTCTTCACTTTTCTTTGCTGACAAACATCTTAATTTGCATCTGCCACCTTCACCTCCTTGGAACTCACACACTTCTTGGAATCTGGCTTCTGACCTCAATACTAGGCTCAAACTGTTCTCTTCTTGGTCACCAACATCTCATAGTCTGTAACTCAAAAGACTTCATCTTAGTTCTTAACTTCTTGACTCTCTCTGCAGTATGAGGCTTCTTGGCCATTCACACGGAGACGGGCTGAATGTTTGTGTCCTTCCAAAATCCAAATGTTGAAGCCCTAATCCCCAGTTTTATAGTATTTGGACACAGAGCCTTTGGGAGATAATTAGGTCATGAAGGTGGAGCCCTCATGAATGGGATAAGTGCCCTCATAAGAAAAGACATGAGAAAGATGATCTCTCCTTCCACCATGTGAGAATACAGCAAGAAGGCAGCCATATGCAAACTAGGAAGAGAGCCCTCCCCAAGAACCCAACCATACCAGCACCCTGATCTTAGACTTCCAGCCTCTAGAAATGGGAGAAAGACTGTTTGTTGTTTAAGCCACCTAGTCTATAGCATTTTGTTATAGCAACCCAAACAGACTAGGACACACACCTCAAAACTTCAGTTGAACTTTGTGATGCTGAGTGTTTCTATGCTCCTCTGATTCTTTATTACTGCTTTTAAGACTTGCCCTTTGGTCCTCTTCCTTCTTTCTAAATGAAGATGCTCCTTTTTCTTAGTTCTCATTTCTCTCCCTAACTGTAGTCTTTCTCTAAGTGATTGCATCTGCTCACATGAATTAAAATAGCACTTCTTAGAAAATACCTCGAGACCCTAAATCACAGCAGTGACCTGTCTTAGACTTGCATTTTCAGTTGTTTGCTGCATATTTTCACCTGAAAGATGACCCGTTGATTCAAACTCAAACTCAAGGTGATCAAAACTGAACTATTTTTCCTCTTTATTACTACTTTATTATTTTTTATTTTTAAATAAATTTATATATTATTTTATTTATGTATTTTTGGCTGCATTGAGTCTGTTGCTGCACATGGGCTTTCTCTAGTTTCGGTGAGCGGGCTTCTCATTGTGGTGGCTTCTCTTGCTGTGGAGCACGGGCTCTAGGTGTGCGGGCTTCAGTAGTTGCAGTACGTGAGCTCAGTAGTTGTGGCTCTTGGGCTCTAGAGCACAGGCTCAGTAGTTGTGGCACACAGGCTTAGTTGCTCCATGGCATGTGGGATCTTCCCGGACTAGGGATCGAACCTATGTCCCCTTCATTGGCAGGTGTATTCTTAACCACTGTGCCACCAGGAAGCCCCTTATTATTCTCTAGGTGTGCGGGCTTCAGTAGTTGCAGTACGTGAGCTCAGTAGTTGTGGCTCTTGGGCTCTAGAGCACAGGCTCAGTAGTTGTGGCACACAGGCTTAGTTGCTCCATGGCATGTGGGATCTTCCCGGACTAGGGATCGAACCTATGTCCCCTTCATTGGCAGGTGGATTCTTAACCACTGTGCCACCAGGAAGCCCCTTATTACTACTTTAGTGCATTCTTGCTTCACCAATTATGAAGAATACAATACCTTCCTAACTGGTTGCTCTAATTTTCAGTTATCCTTTTCATAATTTATACATGTGTAGATAAATTTAGTAATGACAGATTATTTTTCAAACTTTGGCCCCGTTTAAAAACTTTCAGTAGCAGCTATTGCCTACTGAATTAAACCTAGCCAGAACCTTGCCTTTAAGTCACTCTACAGTGTGGATACACCACACCTTTTCACACTTATTCTTCTAAAACACTCTACAAATACCCCATGCTGCAGATAAAACTAACTCATGGTTTCATGAATATGCTTTATGCATTCTTGTCTCCATTTCAATAAACTGACATGCAAAAATGGTAAATAATAGATTACTTTAAAAATGAATACTAGTGAATTCACCCTAATGAGTTGAATTCATGAACCCAGAGACGACATCTATCCCTAAACTGTCTCTGAATATAGCTAAGAAAAAAGTTGAGTGGGGAGGTATATATCTGTTATTATAAGTTCTTTGTCTTTGATCACTACCATTTAAAAAAAATATATGTCTTCTCTCCCAAAGAAGACTGTAAGTTCCTTGTGGACATCACATGACTTATTCTTCTTTACATCATCTAAAATATGAAGAACACATAATAAATATTCCACATGTATTTGTTGAAGGGATATATGGATGGTTAAAAGATCGATACCATGCATACTATCCTTTAGGATAAAATAGCTATTATTTATCATGCAAGCCTGGTTTCCCATTCCCAAATGAAAGCTTTATGGTAAACATCTGAAATCCTAGACAAATGGAAATTAAGCTGCTCCCAAATTTATCTGGAGATTACCAGGCACTTTGTGATGCTTTTCCCATTTTATCTCCCAGCTTAATTTTCATCTGGAAAGCAATGCTCCATGAATGGCTCTAGCAAGTTGCAGATGCCAGCTGGGGGAATTTTGCCATTTATAGCATAAGCCATTAAGCTTTTCCACAAACTTTCCAGGGTTTTTTTGAGGCTGGTGATAACTGCAAGGGTAATACACGTTCTCTATGCCAAAAGGTGTGAATTAATGAGGTAGAGGAAATGTTTATCTCTTGCAAATGACCAGGGAAGTTTTGCCAAATCTCTTCAGGTTGTCTCTTTTCTCTTGGCATTTTCTTGGAAAGAGTACATCCTGGTAGTGAGAATCGCATGTGATTAAAGAGACCTTTATGAACTGATGCAGACGTTACATGGCCATAATTAGGGGTTTGGGGTATACTGGAAGTTGACATAGTCTTTGAGACACATCCAGAATATATAGGAAAATGTGATTAATGAACAATGTACAACCTCTAAACTAGGTCTGCACATCCAATGCAAAGTCATATGGTATGTGTGTGCATGTGTGGTTATCTGTATGTGAAATGATAATTAAAATGCTGAAAATAAGGAAACATTCTAGAGAAAAGTCTATCCTAGTAAAAACTGACAAAGATTGATATCTTTAAAGTAAAATTCCTGGGTAACTGAGGATGTGAACATCACTCTGGGTGCTTTTTACCTAGTTATCCACATAACTAGATAATAGACTCTGCTTGGGGTCCACATAAAGATTTCCTTATGCTTACTCTGTCTTCAACTCAGCACATTTATGGCAAAGTGGAAATACTTTTTGCCCTTATTTCCTAGGCTGAATAATCCCTTATTCAGTTCAGCAAATTGACCTCTGGCCTAAAAGGCAAGTGGAACTCTTTAGGTAGTTTTGTTTTGTGGTCTGTATGGTCCCACTACTCCCAGGTAGCTAGAACACACTCATTTATCCACTTTGGGACTTGATTTTGCTTTTATCTGCTTTTTTTTGCCCAGTGTCAGATCTTCCCTTATCCCACCCTTTACTATTCTTGTTCTTTCTTCTGCTTCCTTTGTTTTCAACTGTAGAATTCTAGATGCCTGGAAGTTAATGTGGCTTGTTAAATATTCTCTGCACAGAGCCTGGAGAAAAGTGCTGTATATGTCAGGCAAATAATGATAAGGAATCAAATTCCGCTCTGTGCTTTTGCCTCTTTCTGGTAATAAGTTATAATGTACTAAATGATCAACTGGCAGCCTGGTGGGGTGAATGCACTTCTCTGAGTGCCTCATGAACACCCTGGGAGTGACTTAGGTATGGGGAAGAATAAAAACCAATAATACATGTCAGCTCTTATCCACTTGAGAATTCATGTCCTGAGAAATTTCAGTGGAAAAATCTAATTTCTCATCCACAATAGTGTTTGATTTGCATTCAGAGAGGGATACTTTTTGGTCTGGCTACTTAGGGAAGGAGTTCAGAGCTCAGAGCTTAAGTTTTCTTCATTTCTCATTTATTGTGAATGCTCACCAACTTCATGACACTGCCTGGAAGGAGAGCTGAATCAAAAGTAAAACCAGGGCTTCCCTGGTGGCGCAGTGGTTGAGAGTCTGCCTGCCGATGCAGGGGACACGGGTTCGTGCCCCGGTCCGGGAGTATCCCACATGCCGCGGAGTGGCTGGGCCCGTGAGCCATGGCTGCTGAGTCTGCGCGTCCGGAGCCTGTGCTCCACAACGGGAGAGGCCACAGCAGTGAGAGGCCCGCGTACTGCAAAAAAAAAAAAAAAAAAAGTAAAACCAGTCTGGCTGGTGCCTCTGAGAGCTTCTATAGCCCCAAATCACCAAAAGTGTCCCTTAACTGGAACCCAGCTAAGGAGTCCCCTCAAATAGCTAATATCCTGATCTTCCAACCTATGTATATAAAAAAGCCCATTGCCTGTCATTAGAGAATGACAGCTATAAATGATAGCATTGGTAATCCCAAAGAGATGTAAAGTACACTTTCTTCCCATAAATTGTTTACAAATTTTGTTGAAAAATATTGTGCTCATTTAAAAACAGTGTCACAGTCTATAACAAATTTCAGGGATTAAACACAGAGAAAGACTAGGGAAAGTAAGGTCTGCATGGGCTGCAGCTATCAGAGGGAAACCCCATGGGGGTGGTAGACTTGAGCTTGGCCTTGAAATAAAGAAGAGCTGTAGCTATACTGGGCCGGTGGGGTGTAGTGGAAAGAGGAGAGATTTGGGGAAGAATTTGGCCTGGTTTGAATTCTGCTTGGCTACTTACTGGCTGTGTGACCTCAGACTAGTTGCTTAACCTGTCTGCATCTCAGTTTTCTCCTGAGAAAATTGCCGCAGAGTTGCCTAACAGGTGCTGTGTAAGTCATAGATGTAATTGGGTGGAAGACCATGGAAGAGAGCCTGTTAGGCAGCTGAAAGAGTGGAGCAAAGGTGTGGGGCACAGGGAAGTGAGGCTACTGATTGGCTAGTGTAAAAGGTAACCTGGAGAGGAGTACAAAATAAGGTTAGATTATGGGAGAAAATGTAGAATGTAGGTCATACGTTCTTGAGTTTTTCTAGTTGACCAGAATTCAGTTAACCGGAGCACGCAGTTCTCTTGGTATGAGGGTTTTTTTTTTTTTTTTTTTTTTTTTGTGGTACGCGGGCCTCTCACTGTTGTGGCCTCTCCCGTTGCGGAGCATAGGCTCCGGACACGCAGGCTCCAGACGCACAGGCTCAGCGGCCATGGCTCACGGGCCCAGCCACTCCGCGGCATGTGGGATCTTCCCGGACCGGGGCACGAACCCATGTCCCGTGCATCGGCAGGCGGACTCTCAACTGCTGTGCCACCAGGGAAGCCCGGTGTGAGGGAATTTATCGTATGAATTGGCATGTTCCTGATTGTGCTTCAGGTCTCAGCTTTGATGGTCTTCTGAGTCCTGTGTGTGCTCCTATTATGCTGCATTTCAACTGCTTTTCCCACGACTGTCTCCCACTCTAGATCCGTGTGTTTCTTGAAGAGGGCTCAGACTGTGCCTGTTTTATACACTGTTGTATTTGAGCACTTAGCATAGGACCTGGTTATTTATTAAGCACAGAGTAGGTGCTTAATGAATATGGATGGATGAGAAGAAGGAAGGAAAGAAGAAAGAAAAATGGAAGGGAGAGAAATAGGGAGACAAAGAAGAGATAACTAATCAAGAAGCTGGAAGTGAGGAGATTCTGGTAGATGAGGACAATTACTTTGAAAGCTGCTTGGTAAACAGGGAGTGAAAACTGACCTTTTGCAGATTCCCGACTTTGGGTTTTATTTTGAATGGTCCAGGAATTTAACTTTCAGATGCCTAATTGATTCAGAGTCACTCTGCAACTACAGACAGAAATGCATTTTCCTTAAAAGCCCTGCTCCTGTCTTTTCTGCAGCTATTTTCAATTGCTTAAGTGCAACTGCAAAAAGAAGGGAAGTCAACAATTCAAATAGTCATTTCTTGAAAAAAGCAAGCAACCAGGGAGGACCTCTTTCAGAAATAACTGTTTTACTACACCCCCACCCATCAATTATACTATTTATTAATGATTATAAAATGTACTTTTTTTCATATTTTAACATCTCTGAAATCAGGATGCATTTTATAACCCATGGTATATTATAGTTATAAATGGCTGTGGTTTTCTTTTCTTGGTCATAAATAGAATAGTCGTGCATCTTTTAATCAGTATCTAAGATAAAATGAAGAAACTGAGACCTCAGCTAATTTAGGAGTTTTCTGAATGTTGCCCTGTAATTTGATAACAGAGTTAGGATGAGAACCCCAATCTTCCTTCTCCCCATGTGTGGTGGCTCTGTGCTCCTGATTATGCTCCCGTATATCTCTTAATAATCTCACATGTCAAAATTACATATATCAGTACATCATGGTAAAATCACTTTTCTCTCTCAGCTACAATAAGCCAACTCCATTCCAGGATTGGGAAACGATCACTTAGGAAACCCTAAGAGTAAGAGTTTCTAATGATCAGTGTGGGATGCAGGAGCATTCACTGTTGATCTGAGTTCTGTGAAAGGTAAGCAGAAGATGTTTGCCACCAAATTGATTCAAAGAGACTCAGTTCCACCCCTGTGAATGGAGGGGATGCAGCAGGGACACCATGGCAACGAGCATTTCCATCATTGTTCTCCTGCCTCTTCTCAGCCCTGAGGGCCTGTATAATGAGACCTTGCCTCGCCTGGACTGGATCCAATTGTAATGTATTTTATTGTTCAGTGACTGTTTGGATTTTAATGCCATCTGTCCTGGATGGCCTTGCCTGACAATCTGGAAGCCTGAGGGAAGTCAGTCTCTTTGTATTATGCATGATTTGAGGGTCCCACAGTCAGTCATCCCTGCTCCAAATAATGAATGGGCAGATACAAGTCTCTGTAGGGAAGATTTGGAACCCTGAGGTTTTGGTCATGCTGTTCACTGAGTGTATCTTGCTGCAGAACACTCACTCAGTTACATTTAGCTGTTTCCTGCATGTATATGTTGTCTTGGTCTCACAAAGAATAGTTTATTTCTCATTCTAGAATTTTCCACACTCAAAGAACACTGGCTCTCGTGTACTTGTCATTTTCTCTCTGTGCCACTTTGTGGAATTTACTATCTTAAATATGTTGGATGAAGTTAAAAAAAAATCCTAGAATTTGCCTGGAATTGGTCATTAGGTGGTTGCTATATTTCCATGGAGCTCTATACAACTCTTGGCCCATGGGGCCATGAAAATATCACAATAGTTGTTTCTGTATGTTACACTATGAGAGAAATCTATGAATCTTTCTCTCTGACTGTATTTTCACCACTGGAATTCTTTAATTCTCTGGAGAATTTAGTAATTCTCCCAGGATTAGATTTATGGTTCTATAAGAATTAAAGAGGCCTCAGAGTGAAACCTACCTTATCAGCACCTGGATCTTGGACTTCCCAACCTCCAGAACTGTGAGAAATAAATTTCTGTTTTTTAGCCCCAAAAAAGAATTAGAATTAAATTATTCATTAAGCAATCAACTAGTTTCAAAAGGAAAAAAAAGGCAAATTGAATTAGGAGTAGGATGTAGAGACATTTAAATAAATAAATAACATAAAATGTTGAGACAAAATAAATGAATAAAATATTGAGACCTAAGCCAATGATAAAAAACTTCTGATCATTCATTATGGCTGTCATCACCTGCACATTTTTACTGAGTATTCACTTCTCCTAAATAATTATAATAGCTAACATTTGAACATATGCTAGAGGTAAGTTTTGTGAATTAATTCTCTGAGTCAGAATTTAGAGAACCTGAGTAACTGAGTATATGGGCATAGAAATTATAGTAAATTCCCATTGATTATTTTTTCTTTCTAGGTTTGATTCCCACCTCCCTTCTCCTCCCACCATCCCCCCCCCAGAAATCTCTCATCAAATTCTCTCCTCATTAGAATGGAAGGAATGAAGTTTTGACAGGATTCTGTTTCTCTGATCATGGTCCAGAGATTGATAGAAGACTCAAGTTGGGTCTATCAGAGTCCCTTCCTTAGGAAATTTGGAATTGGGATTTAAAAATTCAGTCTTTTTTGGGTGGCTGCACCTGCAACATGTAAACTAGGTGCCTGCTGGCCACCTTGTTTTCCCTTGTGGTTATCTGAAGGAGAGAGAGGGAGAGAGAGAGAGAGAGAGAGAGAGAGAGAGAGCTGGAGATGAATAAAACGTGTGTGTTAACGGGAGCAGAGATGAGGGGTGGAAGGCCTTTCTGATGAGGCCCTGTCCTGAAGCACAGCTTACTTCCTGTCCTTGTAGCCTCACAGTGACTTCCATCTTGTTTTCTCTTATTCAATTATGAGTGGGTTTCTGTTATCAGTAACCAGAAAGTCCAAAGTATCATAAGGATAGATGTTTAATGTGAATTGATATCATAAGACTGTTTGATACAATAACCTGAGTCCGAACTCAGTTTTGAATTTTGCTCTAAGCATTATAGTTTAGAAAAGCTTTGAGGAGTAGGTGGGCTGCTTCATTAAATGAAGAAAAAGGACTTCTAAACGTACTTTCTGTATTTATCCTACTTTTAATATTTTGGATTCTCCACTTTAAAACTTTTACTGAGCACCCACTGCTTGAGAACCATTGGAGGGAGCAATAAAAAAAAGATCCTTTGTGCTCATACACTCCTTGTCCTTGAGGATCACGTAATCTAGTTGAGAGAGAAAAATGCATAGAGGAAAAATTCTTAAGTATACTACCAAAGCATCAACTGTATCAATACAAATTAAACAGAGCAAACTAATTGCATAAATGCCGAGGGGTGACAGAGTAATGAGCAGGTTCAAGGGAATGATCTCTAAGGTCTGTTTCAGCTACAAAATGCCATGAGGTTGCATATGACTGATAATTACATAAGGCAGCACTTAGCAGTAACCCTCAGCCTTGGGGAGCTTGAAGAAATCAGGCCAAAGACAAGCCAAGATCTGAATAAAACTTGAATATTGGGAGTGCACGCTGTTCTGGGTTCCAGCAGACAAGGGGACTCCTGATAGGGATTTGGAACTTCCTGTCTCTGCCTGAGAGAGAGGAAGGCAAGAGAGGAAAGACAGCATGTCCTTTTCACGAAGCTTTGACTGGGAGAGAAAAGGGAGGCCTCTCACATCACACTCTCTTCATGATTTTATGACTGTTTCCTAGGTTTGCCAAGACAGGGTTCATCTGCTGGCCTTCTAGATATTTCAATTTGAGTTTTAAGTCAGCATATGTACATATTTTAATTATCTTATTTCCCGTCCTTCATTTAGAATAGTCCTTCTGAAGATCCTTGTTTTAAACAAATACTATATAGAGAGATTCCTTGACACTGTGTATTAAGAGATTTTGATGTGAGCTATAGCAGCATAAACAACTACATTTTGGGCATTATCAGACTCAATGATTATGAGATGCTTATTTACCATTTTTGCTCCCTTGTGAGCTCCTTGGCCACAAGGAACATAGCCATTAATAGTAAAATCTTGTTCTTCCCTGTTTTTAGCACAGTGGCTGACACCACATGAGCACTTTATAGAAGCAGAATAGCTGAGTAGTTAGGAATGTGGACTCTGAAGTCAGAGATTTGGTTTTTAAATATTGACTCTATGAACTTGGATATGGACCTTTGAGCAAGTGAATGTCACTGTCCGTTAAATGGGGTAATAATAGTATGTACCATATGTAGTTATTAGGTGTAAAAATGATAAAGTAAAGCACTTAGCACAGCGCCTGGCATGTAGTAAGCGCTTGATAAATGGTTGCTGTTTATTTTATATAATAATGTCTGCTTAGTTAATAAACAGATGTATACATGAATGGTTTGATAGCATTCCATGAGAGGTCTTACAATAAGTACTTTGACCCAGAAGAAGATATTGAAATAATCAGAAAATTATAAAAACCTCACTGTAATGAAAGGATACAAGATTGGTTTCATCCTCTATCCCACAGAAGATCACATTTTCACCAGTGTTATTAGAAAGGATGGGAAGAGGGCTCCACATCATGAATTCACTTAGGTTTGTATGTAGCTGGGAACACGGGCATGCCTACGGGCATATGGGTTACAATGTGGAGCTGGATCTTATGGCTGCTGGAAGCATCCCTGAAGCCTAGAGATATCCCCAGTTCTCCTCTGGATGTAGTGACAAGCAGATCTGTGGATACAAGATGGTACTGGCAGCGGCTGAGCTGTCAAGCAAATAATGATAAGTCTTTTGTCATTTAAACCCTCATTCATTTGGAGGGTGGGGGAGGGAGAATTGCCTTTTGTGCTAAAGCTGCAATGCCAAGGCAGTATATGAGCCAGAATCTGTGGATCTGATCACTAAACTTCCTTAGCTCTTGCAACATAAAGTGAGGACCTTCTTTGATAGTGGAACTCTCTTCTTTTACAGCTTCATTTGCAGCAGCAATGGAACTAAGATTAAATTCCATCTCTAAGGCCAAGAAAAGATAATTGAATAAAAGAGACTATCAGAACAGCTATTTAGCTGCAGCTAGTCAAACTCACCAATAGTAGGGGGTAAAGGAAACCAGAAAGAAGTTTGGTTAATCTGTTAGTTTGCTAGGGCTGCCTTAACAAAGTAACACAAAGCAGGTGGCTTAAAGCAACAGAGACTTATCGTTTCACAGTTCTGAAAGCTCGGAGCCTGAAATCAAGGAGAAAGGAGGTGGCTCATGCTCAAAAGACGTGAATTCCCTGACGGTTTCAAGGAAGCTTTGTCACAGGTGTTAACATTATCAATCCTCAGGCTCCAGTAGGTCTGGGGGCTGCTTGCTCATGGTCATCAAGTAGTTAACTTCTTCCATTTGGTGGGAGTTTCAGCTTCTGTAAAACAACTCAGGAATTGTGCATCAGATTCTGTTATCTAGGTACTTGTTGGGGGGGGGTGGCGACGAAGTACTAACGCAGAACTAAGATTCTGTGACTGCCATATGACTGATTTGCTGTTTAAATTCTTACCAGTTCTCTGGGCTCAACTGCTAGATTTGTCACTATATGTTCACATATTTTCAGTCATTAATTCTTGAGCCAGGCTTTTGTGACTCTGGGGAGGCCTGGGAGACTACAGCTTTTCTACAAAGAAGAGGTAAGCAGAGGACATGGGGCGGGGGAGGGGTCTGTCCCAGGAAGGCCCCATAAAGTCCTGCTCAGTTATGCTCTCTGTGTCCAAATTTCCCCTTTTTATATGAATACTAATCATATTGGATCAGGACCCACCCTCATGCCCTCGTATTAAATTGGTTACCTCTGTAAAGACCCTCTTTCTAAATAAAGTCACATTCCGTGGTACTTTCTATGGTTAGTACATTCTGTGGTTAGGACTTCAGCATATCTTTGGGGGGGACATAATTCAACCCATAACAGTTAATAAAACAAAGCTTACGTCTTCACATGTTTTGAAGGGGTCATGCTAACTGCATTAAGTACATTTTATTTAAGCTCAGGAATTTTTCTAAGTGTTGCAGAATGACCAACTATAAAAGAGGTCAGCTTGAACTCTGGAATACTAGGATGTGAAGGAAAGAAATGTCCTCAGCAAAGAAACACAAGTGTTTGCCTTAACAGCAGGGAGGACAGGAAGGATATTGCTAACAAGTGAGTTAGCCTTTCTTCGGGGCCTTGATGCCAGCACCAAGGGACCATTTGCAAGCTCCACAGCTGCTCTGACCACACAGACCGCTTTCCAGAATTAGGCTGTGGAGAGCGGCTGGGCTTCTCTGTGAGGGCAGCTGGGCCCTGCTGGACTCTGCCCCAGGATCGCCCACCACTTCATATTTCATTCTTTTCCAGGATGGTGGATGCTGAGGGTCTTCTGTCCCTGTCTGAGGATCATTTTATATGCAAATACACCACTCTCATAGGATGGTTGGGAGAGTAGCATGAGCTACTGCATGTAAAGCCATTAGTACAGGCTCTCCCAAATAGAAATGCTCAGCAACAATTTGAGGTGAATTTTTAAATATAATCAACTATGAGAATAATCAAATTAGATTGAATTTCAAAAATCAAAGAATTGTTTTTAGTCAACACTTAGGAAAAATGATCAAAACAATGGTGTTTAAGAATGGCTGTTTAGGGTAGGCTAAGGGATCTTATATCCCAAGTAGATTCATATCTTTTGAAAACTAGAAATAATTGCATAACTATGACTCATTGCCTGTGTTGCAAATATGAAAACTTGCAAAATGAATATAAGGAGGGGGTTTAAGGAAACAGGTGTTGATTGATATTCATTGAATTTTAAAACTGAAAGTCACCATTATTGATTTCATTAAGTACAGTAAACTTAATGAGGAGGAAAACAGTACTTTCCATTTTATAAAGAAATGTGGAAAGTAGAAGTTTCTCAGAAACAAAAGTTAAAATCAGAATGATTTATTCTTAGCTACTATGTTAAAATTGGTTTTGATACCATGCTTTCTGTATTTTGGTTTTTTAAGGCTTTATGGATTAAGGATTTTTTTGTTTGTTTTGTTTTCAGGTAGAAAGTGTTGAATCTTTAGCACTATTTAGAGACGACTATAATTTTGTAATATTTGAACTAATATATATGGATTTAATTTATTTTAAATGCTGACTTACCTCCATATAGATTGATTGTTAAAAAAATGTCAGTAAGATAACAGGAAATGAGAAATGAAGACAGAAAAATGAGAACAAGAAAGATAAATATATAGGGAATGGGCTCAGGGAAATTCTCTCATTTTAAGCTTCCTGGATAAATGCTCTACAGTTTCCTGGCCCCAGGGAATGTGCTTTTATCTCTGCAGTTCTATGTTTTCTGTCATTTGACTTATCATTTGTTCAGTAGATTATAAAGCATTGTTTCCTTGGTCTACAGCACTGAGGCTCTTGCCTTCCCCCCACCCTAGGAATTCTGCCTATAAATCACTGCATACAGTCCCTCTGAGCTGGAGGCTAACTTCATGTCTATAGTTGCCTGATCTTTTATCAGAGGATGGAAACCTCAGTAACATGTCCTCCTGCTCTTCAAAGAACCAAGTTGAGATAAAAATTTTAACTGCTCAGACCATAACTTAAGAAAGAGTTCTTTGCTCTCTCTAGCTACTGTCAGTGTCAGTGCTGCTTATCAACAAATGTGTGCTTGGCAGTGGAAGGACAGAGGTTTGGATTATGCACGGAGGGCTATTGCAAGGCAGTGTAAATGTGGGGCCTCTTGGTAGTTGAAGTCTTTAAAGCCAATTGTAACATCCTTTGTCTTTGCCCCTTCTCCTGGAATCCCTGTCCTAAACTCACTTTCAGTTCTTCCTCCTGTTACACTCTAAGTTCCAGTCAACATAGCAGACCACGATTCCTCTGTCATGCCTTGGCTTACAGTGTTGACCATTACAGTGGGCTTCTCAAGCCTAAGGCTTTGTCCTGTCAGCTTTGCACTTAAGGTGTGCACCTGCAGCTTGGGGGACAGCCTAGTACCAGTGTCTCAGTGAGAGGAATAACTGAGGTTGCTGAACTAGTTACACAAATTTTATTTTTGCCTCTTGTTGACTCTAAATTTATTTTGAGGCAGCCCTGCCCCTGGGTGAAAACTTAGGCCATCCCTTGATTTTTCTGGTCACTCTTGGTGACCAGGCATAAAACACATACTCAGATAAGTAAGTATAATATCCAATCTCATATAATTATCAAAACTTCCAACTTGATTTTAAGTTGAGGTGACTCTTTTTTCTCCAGTTTTGGGATTGTGCAGGTTGTAGGTGGAAAGTCTATGATTGAGGAAGCGTGGAGTGTTCAGCTGGTTTTCTAAACTCTCCTCTTCTTCCCCCTCTGTATTCCTGTGTAGTTTGGGAGGTGCAGGAGGTGAGAAGGAAGAGGGAGCACTGTTTATCAGTGCACACTTATGTGCAGGGTGTCCGTGTTCCATGGGCTTGGCAGGTGTTGAAAGTGGACTCTGATTCTTAGGGGTTCCCTGAAGGCTCTTCACAACCCCTCCCCCACCAGCCACTAAGCATCTCTTGCCTGCAGCTCTGAGGGAGGCTTGATGGATCTCTTCTCAGGCTGGACTCTAGTTCCTTCATCAGGCACTTAGTGGTAGCGCCAGAATTCTTATGTTACATTCTTCCCTTACGTTCTTTCATACCTTTCTTCCTTTTATTTACATATTATATAAATGGAATTAGAAAAAAAATATTCAGCATAAACAATAGGAAAATAAGTCAGATCTTGGGCACTGTCCAGAAAGTTTCTTAGTACGTTTGTTTCTCTTGAGTTCTCATAGAAACAGATGGTGTCATTGCCCTAAAAACTCTAGACTCAAGTATGTGGAAAGTACATATTGCATCACCAGTGACTCTTGCAGCGCTTTTGATTCTATTAAGTTAATGTGGATTAAAGCACAGGCATCTCAATGAATTGTGCCATTTAAGGCAGTTGAAATCTTTAACTACAAAAAACAAGCAAACAAGCAAACAAACATGAACCAGTGTCCATATGAACATAGTCTTTAGTAACTCTTAGTGATGATCAGACCATGAGTGAGGTGTCATCAATTCCATCTGATAGACAATGAAATCAGATTCAGAAAAGCTAATGACTTGGGTGAGGTCACCAAGCAATATTGTGGGACAGAACCAGAATGCACAATCAGATCTTTCAGATTTGAAATTCCATAGCATTTATACTATACCCTGCAGTGTCCTGAAATATACTAAAATAATAGAAGCCTTTAAGATTGTCAAATCTGGTCAGTAATTCCAAACATTCAGGTAAATATACAGAGGGAGGGGGCTAAAAACACCTTTGAGTGGGAGGCGGATGTGATTGTGGCCGTATGAAGGTCACCAATTCATTGCACTTGGCTGAGTAGCTATAGGAGGACCATTCTTTGGTCAAAGAGCTGGGATACCTGTTTAAACCTCTAATGAAGCTCTCATTAACTTTCTGCAGGCAAAAGTAGAGAACAGGGTATGTGAACTGGCATTGTCATTGGGAAGCTTTAAGAAATAATGTCAGTAATGTGTTGGGTGTAGAAGGAGATAGATGTAGCAAGTAAGAACGTCCTTTTGGGGAATTTTCAAAATAAAATAAAACAGGAAAAAATGTTCAAAGAGAGGTTGGTCTGTCTCTCTCTCTATATATAGTTTGTATTTTAGATTTTTACAAGACTTAACTATGTTTATAGGCAGGGGAAGAAGGCACCTAAGATTTTTTTTTTTTTTTTTTGCTGCGCCACATGGCTTCTGGGATCCTAGTTCCCCGACAAGAGATTGAACCCAGGCCCAAGGCAGTGAAAGCGCCAAGTCCTAACCACTGGACCACCAGGGAATTCCCACCTATGATGTATTTAGCTAGGAAGGAAGATCATGACATGAACTTGTCATACCCTAGAGGCTATTGGATACAGATGACAGGGCTAGCCATGAATATAAAAGACAAATATATTTTTGAATCATGGGTAGAAAGGCAAGCAAGTGAGAGAAATAGGGTGAGATGAAGAAGTTGAAAATTTAAAGTTTTCTGTATAATTAAGGTGACCACAAAATTTATCATCTAAACCGTCACTTTGAGAGTGACAGGGGTGCCCTCTGGAAGAGATGTCATGGTAACAAGCACACGCCAAGGCTAAAGGAGATGTATGGTCATCCTCTGAGGGCTTCAATCTTGTTATTAAAATTAATGCATCTTCCTTTCTTTTTGTTCCCCAAACATCCCTTACTCTATGACATTTACCTCCTACCTGTTTGGTGTTTATTCTTTTATTTATTCGTTAAAAATATTTTTCGGGCTTCCCTGGTGGTGCAGTGGTTGAGAGTCCGCCTGCCGATGCAGGGGACACGGGTTCGTGCCCCGGTCTGGGAAGATCCCACATGCCGCGGAGCGGCTGGGCCCGTGAGCCATGGCTGCTGAGGCTGCGCGTCTGGAGCCTGTGCTCCTCAACGGGAGAGGCGACGACAGTGAGAGGCCCGCGTACCGCAAAAAATATATATATATTTTTTTCAAAAACTTTTTATATACCACACAATATTCATAGCACCCAGCAAAAAATTTTTTTGATCACATACCCTATTAGACTTTTTAAACATGGATCTTCAATAAAAATAAATTTATTTGTTCATAAATTACATATACATGCCACTGAATTAATATATCATGTCCATTTACTCCAAAAGAGAAGAGTTTAAAGTTGAGGTAATGATGTAACACACAATATTTAAAAACTGTATATTCATTAATGACAAAATCATTTTGTTCCACATGAAGCACTAAACTTATTAGTACTAAACTTTATTAATACAAATATTTTATACTAAATATTACAACCTATTACAAACATTCTGTTATTTTTGAAATTATTTATTTAAAATTTGAAACAGTGATTCACAAATTGGCTTCTAAGTAGACATACCTGGTTTTAATAATATGCATAACTAGAAAAAACACCCTCAAAAGCACAGTATATGCAAAAATGTAACACACTCTAAGGCAGTATTTATAATGTTAGATATCAATCCATACCTCAAATAGGCTTGATAATTTTTTTTTTGGCCTGACTTTGAGTCAGAACCTATTGTGTCATCACAATGTAAGTGACTTATCCAGACCCTATAAAGGATAGCACATTATAATACAGTAAAAGCTAATGAATGAGTGAGGAGGCCACGGTCATTCCACTGTCATCTTCCACAGCCCCTCTTCCCTCGGATACTTTGTTAACCGTGTATGGTATGTCGCTACTTGATCTGGACTAAAATGGTCCTACTGACAAGCCTAAGTGCAAAAGAAATAGGAATAGGAATTTTAATGTCTTTCCTAGCAGGGTGACTTGCTCATACTTGGGGGTGCAGGCATGGACTTTGATGTCATATTGACCTTGATTCAAATTTTTGCACTAACACTTAGAAGTTATGTGATCTTGGACAAGTTACTTTTATCCTTCTGCAACTATTTGCTGTAAAATGGTGATAGTAATACTTGACTCAGGTTTGTTTGTTTGTTTGTCTGAGAATTAACTAAAACAGTGGCCATGAAAGAAATCCAGCCAAGAACCTAATACAAGGCAGGTGCTCATTGACCCCTAGGCTGCCTCTCTCCCTCTCTGCTTTTCTTCTCCCATCTTGCTTTCTGGCCCAAAATGATCACTCCACCTCCCATGCTTTGCTCTTATGTTTGAAAAATGAAAGAAAACAAGAAATTTAGTATATATGTGTGTGTGTGTGTGTGTGTGTGTGTGTGTGTGTATGTGTGTATATATATATATATTAACGTCTTTATTGGAGTATAAGTGCTTTACAATGGTGTGTTAGTTTCTGCTTCAGAACAAAGTGAATCAGCTATACATATATTCCCACATCTCCTCCCTCTTGAGTCTCCCTCTCACCCTCCCTATCCCACTCCTCTAGGTGGTCACAAAGCACTGAGCTGATCTCCCTGTGCTTTGTGGCTGCTTCCCACTAGCTATCTATATTACATTTGGTAATGTTTTTATGTCCATGCCACTCTCTCACTTCATCCCAGCTTACCCTTCCCCCTCCCCGTGTCCTCAAGTCCATTCTCTATGTCTGTGTATTTATTCCTGTCCTGCCCCTACGTTCTTCAGAACCATTTTTTTTTTTAGATTCCATATATATGTGTTAGTATACAGTATTTGTTTTCTCTTTCTGACTTACTTCACTCTGTATGACAGACACCTCACTACAAATAACTCAATTTCTTTTCTTTTTATGGCTGAGTAATATTCCATTGCATATGTGTGCCACATCTTCTTTATCTCTTCATCTGTTGATGGACACTTAGGTTGCATCCATGTCCTGGCTATTGTAAATAGAGCTGCAATGAAAATTGTGTTACATGACTCTTTGAATTATGGTTTTCTCAGGGTATATGCCCAGTAGTGGGATTGCTGGGTCATATGGTAGTTCTATTTGTAGTTTCTTAAGGAAGCTCCATACTGTTCTCCATAGTGGCTGTATCATTTTACATTCCCACCAACAGTGCAAGAGGGTTCCCTTTTCTCCACACCCTCCCCAGCATTTATTGTTTCTAGATTTTTGGATGATGGGCATTCTGACCAGTGTAGGGTGATACCTCATTATGTTTTTCATTTGCGTTTCTCTAACGATTAGTGATGTTGAGCATTCTTTCATGTGTTTGCTGGCAATCTGTATATTTTCTTTGGAGGAATGTCTATTTAGGTTTTCTGCCCATTTTTGTTTTGTTTTATTTTTGTTTTTTTGCAGTACTCGGGCCTCTCACTGTTGTGGCCTCTCCCGTTGTGGAGAACAGGCTCCGGACGCGCAGGCTCAGTGGCCATGGCTCACGGGCCTAGCTGCCCTGTGGCATGCGGGATCCTCCCAGACCAGGGCACGAACCCGCGTCCCCTGCATCGGCAGGCGGACTCTCAACCATTGTGCCACCAGGGAAGCCCTTCTGCCCATTTTTGGATTGGGTTGCTTGTTTTTTTGATATTGAGCTGCATGAGCTGCTTGTAAATTTTGGAGATTAACCCTTTGTTAGTTGCTTCATTTGCAAATATTTTCTCCCATTCTGAGGGTTATCTTTTGGTCT
>NW_020174372.1:857172-964982 GCF_003031525.2 Neophocaena asiaeorientalis asiaeorientalis | reverse complement strand
TGTGTGTGTGTGTGTGTGTGTGTGTGTGTGTGTGTATGTGTGTATATATATATATATTAACGTCTTTATTGGAGTATAAGTGCTTTACAATGGTGTGTTAGTTTCTGCTTCAGAACAAAGTGAATCAGCTATACATATATTCCCACATCTCCTCCCTCTTGAGTCTCCCTCTCACCCTCCCTATCCCACTCCTCTAGGTGGTCACAAAGCACTGAGCTGATCTCCCTGTGCTTTGTGGCTGCTTCCCACTAGCTATCTATATTACATTTGGTAATGTTTTTATGTCCATGCCACTCTCTCACTTCATCCCAGCTTACCCTTCCCCCTCCCCGTGTCCTCAAGTCCATTCTCTATGTCTGTGTATTTATTCCTGTCCTGCCCCTACGTTCTTCAGAACCATTTTTTTTTTTAGATTCCATATATATGTGTTAGTATACAGTATTTGTTTTCTCTTTCTGACTTACTTCACTCTGTATGACAGACACCTCACTACAAATAACTCAATTTCTTTTCTTTTTATGGCTGAGTAATATTCCATTGCATATGTGTGCCACATCTTCTTTATCTCTTCATCTGTTGATGGACACTTAGGTTGCATCCATGTCCTGGCTATTGTAAATAGAGCTGCAATGAAAATTGTGTTACATGACTCTTTGAATTATGGTTTTCTCAGGGTATATGCCCAGTAGTGGGATTGCTGGGTCATATGGTAGTTCTATTTGTAGTTTCTTAAGGAAGCTCCATACTGTTCTCCATAGTGGCTGTATCATTTTACATTCCCACCAACAGTGCAAGAGGGTTCCCTTTTCTCCACACCCTCCCCAGCATTTATTGTTTCTAGATTTTTGGATGATGGGCATTCTGACCAGTGTAGGGTGATACCTCATTATGTTTTTCATTTGCGTTTCTCTAACGATTAGTGATGTTGAGCATTCTTTCATGTGTTTGCTGGCAATCTGTATATTTTCTTTGGAGGAATGTCTATTTAGGTTTTCTGCCCATTTTTGTTTTGTTTTATTTTTGTTTTTTTGCAGTACTCGGGCCTCTCACTGTTGTGGCCTCTCCCGTTGTGGAGAACAGGCTCCGGACGCGCAGGCTCAGTGGCCATGGCTCACGGGCCTAGCTGCCCTGTGGCATGCGGGATCCTCCCAGACCAGGGCACGAACCCGCGTCCCCTGCATCGGCAGGCGGACTCTCAACCATTGTGCCACCAGGGAAGCCCTTCTGCCCATTTTTGGATTGGGTTGCTTGTTTTTTTGATATTGAGCTGCATGAGCTGCTTGTAAATTTTGGAGATTAACCCTTTGTTAGTTGCTTCATTTGCAAATATTTTCTCCCATTCTGAGGGTTATCTTTTGGTCTTGTTTATGGTTTCCTTTGGTGTGCAAAAGCTTTTAAGTTTCATTAGGTCCCATTTGTTTATTTTTCTTTTTATTTCCATTTCTCTAGGAAGTGGGTCAAAAAGGATCTTGCTGTGATTTATGTCATAGAGTGTTCTGCCTATATTTTCCTCTAAGAGTTTTATAGTGTCTGGCCTTACATTTAGGTCTTTAATCCATTTTGAGTTTATTTTTGTGTATGGTGTTAGGAGGTATTCTAATTTCATTCTCTTACATGTAGCTCTTAGAAAAAACACCCTCAAAAGCACAGTATATGCAAAAATGTAACACACTCTAAGGCAGTATTTATAATGTTAGATATCAATCCATACCTCAAATAGGCTTGATAATTTTTTTTTTGGCCTGACTTTGAGTCAGAACCTATTGTGTCATCACAATGTAAGTGACTTATCCAGACCCTATAAAGGATAGCACATTATAATACAGTAAAAGCTAATGAATGAGTGAGGAGGCCACGGTCATTCCACTGTCATCTTCCACAGCCCCTCTTCCCTCGGATACTTTGTTAACCGTGTATGGTATGTCGCTACTTGATCTGGACTAAAATGGTCCTACTGACAAGCCTAAGTGCAAAAGAAATAGGAATAGGAATTTTAATGTCTTTCCTAGCAGGGTGACTTGCTCATACTTGGGGGTGCAGGCATGGACTTTGATGTCATATTGACCTTGATTCAAATTTTTGCACTAACACTTAGAAGTTATGTGATCTTGGACAAGTTACTTTTATCCTTCTGCAACTATTTGCTGTAAAATGGTGATAGTAATACTTGACTCAGGTTTGTTTGTTTGTTTGTCTGAGAATTAACTAAAACAGTGGCCATGAAAGAAATCCAGCCAAGAACCTAATACAAGGCAGGTGCTCATTGACCCCTAGGCTGCCTCTCTCCCTCTCTGCTTTTCTTCTCCCATCTTGCTTTCTGGCCCAAAATGATCACTCCACCTCCCATGCTTTGCTCTTATGTTTGAAAAATGAAAGAAAACAAGAAATTTAGTATATGTGTGTGTGTGTGTGTGTGTGTGTGTGTGTGTGTGTATGTGTGTATATATATATATATTAACGTCTTTATTGGAGTATAAGTGCTTTACAATGGTGTGTTAGTTTCTGCTTCAGAACAAAGTGAATCAGCTATACATATATTCCCACATCTCCTCCCTCTTGAGTCTCCCTCTCACCCTCCCTATCCCACTCCTCTAGGTGGTCACAAAGCACTGAGCTGATCTCCCTGTGCTTTGTGGCTGCTTCCCACTAGCTATCTATATTACATTTGGTAATGTTTTTATGTCCATGCCACTCTCTCACTTCATCCCAGCTTACCCTTCCCCCTCCCCGTGTCCTCAAGTCCATTCTCTATGTCTGTGTATTTATTCCTGTCCTGCCCCTACGTTCTTCAGAACCATTTTTTTTTTTAGATTCCATATATATGTGTTAGTATACAGTATTTGTTTTCTCTTTCTGACTTACTTCACTCTGTATGACAGACACCTCACTACAAATAACTCAATTTCTTTTCTTTTTATGGCTGAGTAATATTCCATTGCATATGTGTGCCACATCTTCTTTATCTCTTCATCTGTTGATGGACACTTAGGTTGCATCCATGTCCTGGCTATTGTAAATAGAGCTGCAATGAAAATTGTGTTACATGACTCTTTGAATTATGGTTTTCTCAGGGTATATGCCCAGTAGTGGGATTGCTGGGTCATATGGTAGTTCTATTTGTAGTTTCTTAAGGAAGCTCCATACTGTTCTCCATAGTGGCTGTATCATTTTACATTCCCACCAACAGTGCAAGAGGGTTCCCTTTTCTCCACACCCTCCCCAGCATTTATTGTTTCTAGATTTTTGGATGATGGGCATTCTGACCAGTGTAGGGTGATACCTCATTATGTTTTTCATTTGCGTTTCTCTAACGATTAGTGATGTTGAGCATTCTTTCATGTGTTTGCTGGCAATCTGTATATTTTCTTTGGAGGAATGTCTATTTAGGTTTTCTGCCCATTTTTGTTTTGTTTTATTTTTGTTTTTTTGCAGTACTCGGGCCTCTCACTGTTGTGGCCTCTCCCGTTGTGGAGAACAGGCTCCGGACGCGCAGGCTCAGTGGCCATGGCTCACGGGCCTAGCTGCCCTGTGGCATGCGGGATCCTCCCAGACCAGGGCACGAACCCGCGTCCCCTGCATCGGCAGGCGGACTCTCAACCATTGTGCCACCAGGGAAGCCCTTCTGCCCATTTTTGGATTGGGTTGCTTGTTTTTTTGATATTGAGCTGCATGAGCTGCTTGTAAATTTTGGAGATTAACCCTTTGTTAGTTGCTTCATTTGCAAATATTTTCTCCCATTCTGAGGGTTATCTTTTGGTCTTGTTTATGGTTTCCTTTGGTGTGCAAAAGCTTTTAAGTTTCATTAGGTCCCATTTGTTTATTTTTCTTTTTATTTCCATTTCTCTAGGAAGTGGGTCAAAAAGGATCTTGCTGTGATTTATGTCATAGAGTGTTCTGCCTATATTTTCCTCTAAGAGTTTTATAGTGTCTGGCCTTACATTTAGGTCTTTAATCCATTTTGAGTTTATTTTTGTGTATGGTGTTAGGAGGTATTCTAATTTCATTCTCTTACATGTAGCTCTTTAGTTTTCCCAGCACCACTTATTGAAGAGGCTGTCTTTTCTCCATTGTGTATTCTTACCTCCTTTATCAAAAATAAGGTGACCATATGTGCATGGGCTTATCTCTGGGCATTCTATCCTGTTCCATTGATCTATATTTCTGTTTTTGTGCCAGTACCAAACTGTCTTGATTACTGTAGCTTTGTAGTGTAGTCTGAAGTCCAGGAGCCTGATTTCTCCAGCTCCATTTTTCTTTCTCAAGATTGCTTTGGCTGTTTGGGGTCTTTTGTGTTTCCATACAAATTGTGAAATTTTTGGTCTAGTTCTGTGAAAAATGCCATTGATAGTTTGATAGGGATTGCATTGAACCTGGGGATTGCTTTGCATAGTGTAGTCATTTTCACAATGTTGATTCTTCCAATCGAAGAACATGGTATATCTCTCCATCTGTTTGTATCATCTTTAATTTCTTTCATCAGTGTCTTATAGTTTTCTGCATACAGGTCTTTTGTCTCCTTAGGTAGGGTTATTCCTAGGTATTTTATTCTTTTTGTTGCAGAATGGTACATGAGCATGTTTCCTTAATTTCTCTTTCAGATTTTTCATCATTAGTATATAGGAATGCCAGAGATTTCTGTGCATTAATTTTGTATCCTGCTACTTTACAGATTCATTGATTGGCTCTTGTAGTTTTCTGGTAGCATCTTTAGTATTCTCTATGTATAGTATCATGTCATCTGCATGTCAAAGCAAGTGACAGCTTTACTTCTTTTCTGATTTGGATTCCTTTTATTTCTTTTCTTCTTGGATTGCTGTGGCTAGGACTTCCAAAACTATTGAATAATAGTGGTGAGAGTGGACAACCTTGTCTTGTTCCTGATCTTAGAAGAAATGGTGAGTACGATGTTGGCTGTGGGTTTGTCATATATGGCCTTTATTATCTTGAGATAGGTTCCCTCTGTGCCTATTTTCTAGAGGGTTTTTATCATAAATGGGTGTTGAATTTTGTCAAAAGCTTTTTCTGCATCTATTGAGATGATCATATGGTTTTTATTCCTTAATTTGTTAATGTGGTGTATCACATTATTGATGAATTCTTGCATTCCTGGGATAAACCCCACTTGATCATGGTGTGTGATCCTTTTAATGTGCTGTTGGATTCTGTTTGGTAGTATTTTGTTGAGGATTTTTGCATCTATGTTAATCAGTGATATTGGCCCGTAGTTTTCTTTCTTTGTGACATCTTCGTCTGGTTTTGGTATCAGGGTGATGGTCACCTTGTAAAATGAGTTAGGGAGTGTTCCTCCCTCTGCTCTATTTTGGAAGAGTTTGAGAAGGATAGGTGTCAGCTCTTTTCTAAATTATTGATAGAATTTGCCTGTGAAGCCATCTGGTCCTGGACTTTTGTTTGTTGGAAGATATTTAATCACAGTCTCAATTTCAGGGCTTGTGATTGGGGTGTTTATATTTTCTATTCCTTCCTGGTTCAGTCTCAGAAGGTTGTGCTTTTCAAGAATTTGTCCATTTCTTCCAGGTTGTCCTTTTTTTTTTTTTTTTGCAATACTGTTGTGGCCTCTCCCGTCGCGGAGCACAGGCTCCAGATGCACAGGCTCCAGACGCACAGGCTCAGCGGCCATGGCTTACAGGCCCAGCCGCTCCGCTTCCCGGACCAGGGCACAAACCCATGTCCCCCTGCATCGGCAGGTGGACTCTCAACCACTGCAGCACCAGGGAAGCCCCACAACAGATGTATTATACAATTTAGTAGAAATAATTATTTTAATTAGCAATTATAGATCCATCTCACTTTCTTGGCTTATATATTTGTTTCCAGGAGGCTAGGGCAGGGACAAGTTGGAAATGTGTTAACCACAATGTACCCAGTATCCCTACTACATTCTAATACCTAAGTGTAATAGGATCAGCTCACCTTCACCTTTTCCCTTAGCGTAAGCTTCCTACAAGTAGACTTTGCAGCCTCCATCCAGAAAACCTTTGGGCCGTCAGATTATCTTGCTATACCCAGATGTGCCTGAGCCCTAGAAGGGAGTGCGGCTTGAGTTCTGGTTCCAAGGGATTTCTTGATGTCATGGTGAGAAACTTCGGTGAATACTGTCCCTCCATGTCACCAGAAAGCAACAGCATCAACTTCATTCTCATTCTGAGCTTCATCCATGTCATAATTATAACCATCATCAACCTAACAGCTACTGTTTAAGTGCTTCTGACCAGCCGGATGCTGTACACAGCACTATTTAACTAGGTGGAGCATGATTTACTTTCTAACATACGACTTGCTTGGGCAGACCTGAAGCACAGCAAGTGAACAGACCCCAAGTCCAGGATGAGTTTCTACCATGTCAGGTAGCCTCAGACTTTACTAAAACCTACCATACTAGTGAGAGGAGGTATGAAGTGAGGAATGAGAGACAGAGACCATAGGGGTGTAGACTGGAGAAGCTGTAACATAACTTGTATACATTTGAGCCACCGAAAGCATTTAAGAGAGGAGACTAAAAATGTAGTTTTGGGGCTTCCCTGGTGGCGCAGTGGTTGAGAGTCCGCCTGCCGATGCAGGGGACGCGGGTTCGTGCCCCGGTCCAGGAAGATCCCACATGCCGCGGAGCGGCTGGGCCCGTGAGCCATGGCTGTTGAGCCTGCGCATCCGGAGCCTGTGCTCCGCAACGGGAGAGGCCACAACAGTGAGAGGCCCGCGTACCGCAAAAAAAAAAAAAAATGTACTTTTGGCACCGAATGATGAAGCCTTCAGTTTCACTATTATTTTCACAAATTTATTCTATGTAATTCATTTAAAGGGCAAAAGTAACTTATTTTTGCTGCATTGTACATGTTAATGAAATGCCCTGGAAGCATTAGCATCTCCTTATCTTTCCCTCCCTTGGAAAAAGCAATATAAAATGAACACTCTGACATTGAAATGAGTAATTAATATGCAGCTTATTTAGTCAAGTATGAATCAGCATTTTGATGATGTCTTGTGAGGATAGGATTATAATTGGCAGGATTTCTGCCTTAAAGTTGATAATTCTGAATTCTAGAAAGAGCAAATGCATTACCTAGTACTGTGAACTTGTCTTATAAAGCATACAGCCTTCCAAGGGACAAATAAAACTTATAAAGGAGACAAATTAATAAAAACTAATTAAATATACACTAGCTTTGAAATATTTAGGTCATTATAAATTTGTGGCAACTCTTGAATTATTCAAAACAGTAATTTTAAAAAGCCAACTTAGGAATTCTCTTCTGTGATATGCTATAAGCTTAGTGGATTCTTCAGGATTCACCCACCATTTTCTCATTGACCTCACAATAATTATAATTCAAAGTGCTGGTTGACTTTTCTAGTTACCTGATTTGTTAGGACTTCTGCAGTTCTTAGAGAAAGCTCATTCAACCACACCTAGTTTGGAATCCATGTCTCTTTCATGAACATAGCTTGTTCTCACCCTTGGAAACAAATTTAATTTTTGAGCCATTTATGGTCCCTCACTCTAACATGCCTTCCTCTCATTTACCCATCAAATCATTTACCTCTTTGTTTAGAAACTCTGCTCCAACTTCCGCAAAGTTCTTCCTGATTAATCCTCTGTGACCCTAATGTCTGCTAGGAAGGATTTAGCAAGTGTGTTTTTTGGAACACAATGCTTCTGTGATGCTCTGGGTAAAAGGTTTCATAAATAAAGAACTGAGGGAAATGTCGCTTCTGTTATCGCTTTCTGGGAGACTTGCAGCACGTTTTAAAAGTTCTGCTGTAAGAAGCTTATCTTGATTAACTTATTTGATCACACATTTATATCCCTAGGAGCTGTTGTTCTGTAGAATGGGCTCTAGGATACATCTGCTAATAAATTCGTATTAGGATTAAGTTTGCTGATATCATTTTCAGAGTATTTAGACATTTCTCCCCAACTTGATATAAAGTGCTTCAGTTGTGTTGTCCCATCTCCCCAAGCACCCACATGTACACTGCTGCAAGTGGGCTTTTAATTCACATGGACTGAATGAAAAATATAAAGTTCTTGTGACAGATCTGAAAATTGCCATTCCTATCTGGATTTGAAAAGACTCCTCCTATCTTTATTAATATGATCTGGTGACTGCATGTTATGCTGACCCTGTCTGTCCCTTCTTTAATTCTCTAGTCGCCACCTTAGTTACAAATGCTGCTAAGCATGCTCAACTTCAAAGGCTTGTCACGGGCCTTTTATTTTTGCTCTTCTTGCTATAGCCTGGCTTTTCCCGGGTGTGCAAGTCACAGCTGGTAGTGATAGGGACCAGACGATACCCCAGCAACACATGAAAGGTTTTTACCAGGATGTGGTTTGATGGTTTTGCTTGGGTATTTTGTTGTTATTTTTTCCTTTGGAATGTGAGTTGTGGCTAAGAATTATTTCCCTGATTACATTTTTGCTATCTCTCTGCATTTGGAGAGTTGAAAATTATACAAAGACATAAATAACATGCTTGTGAACTACCTCAAGCTAACTAATAGGCTCTTGTAGGGTGACTTTTAGCTGTGACCTTTTGTCTATTCAATAAATATGCTTTTATTATGTCCAAAGTATCATGCTGACATCTTGGTCATACCACTTTTACCAAGGCATCATTATTCTAGATCTTTAAAAAACATAAATGTTTATAGACATAAGTCAGTGAACATTACAGGAAAAATGCCCACCCTCACACTGGTGTTCGCATCATAATGTGGTGGAGTGTGCATGAGTTTATGGTCACTAGCTGCAGTGCACTGTGCACCATTCATAGGCTGTTAATATTTAAAATATTTCTTGTGTTTTTCTCATTGTAGAATTGTTGAATGGTCATTGTAGAGAATTTGAACAATATAGAAAAGGACAAGGAAGAAATTAAAAATCATCCATAATCTCACCATCATATACATCTCACTCTTCATTTCACAGGTGTGGAAAAGCAATGGTGTATCTAAAACTGACACTCAAGTCGTTAATTTCAGCATCATAACTAGACAGTCTGCCTGTTAGTAATATTTGCCAGACTCAGAACCTGGTAACGATTTCATACTCAGTGTTTCTAAACCTTGCAGCTATCTAGTCCTGAGATGTCTATTTTTTTTTTCTTTCTGTATTTGTACTTTCTTTAGGTTATCTTCACCAGTCCCCGGACTTAGAACTATGTATCTCTCCAACCCTGGCCACTCCCTGGAATCTTAACTCATGGACCAAACTGCCATCTTAGCATCTCCATTTAGATGTCTAACAGGCTCTCAAACTTAACAAGGCTAAAGCTGAAACCCTGATGTTCCTCTCTCCAGATTTTTTCCCAGGCAATTTTCCACATCTTAATAAGGAGCATCACATCCACCCAGGGACTCAGGTCAGAGTCTGAGAAGTTGTTTCTGATTGCTTTCCTTCCCCCTCCCTTTCCCCTCATCTAGAAAGAGAAAGATGTGGGGTAATGCCAGATTTCTCTGGGCCAGGCCATTATTGAAGAATGTAATTTATAGGGGTCAGTTCTCCCCCTGCTAGAAGGAAATGGAATCCTGTCAACTCCCATGCTGGGGGTAGGCATGACTTTGGCATAACAAATGTATTCCATATTGGAAGAAAGGCAGAACCCTTATGGATGACCCAGCAATATGTAGCAGACTTCAACAACTGCTGTTTTTGGCAGCAAAAATCAACCCTATGGGCTGAAATTTTCAAGTGGGGGCCTTCGGAGTAGCTGCCAATAAAGAGTGTTCAGCAAGCTGAGCAAAAAGCAAAGTTCCCCGTGAGCCAAGAAACTAGAGAACCTGGGTCAAAAGAGGTCAGAACCCAGAACAGTGGGTTGTCTTCTCGGGGTGATAGGTTAATCCGTTTCCCTTCTTCTTCCACAGGAAACTTGCTGGAATAAGCTGTTGGGTGGGGGCGGCAGGGGAGGCGGCTGAGAAAAAAGTGGGAAGAAGGGAAGGTAGGGAGACACTGGCGCAGTGCTCTTCCGGGGGACAGTTGCTCTGGGAGGAACACTTTGTGTTGTGCAGACTGCCCTGCACACTGTGGGACGTGAACATCTCTGATCTTGAATGCTGGAAGTAAATGAGAGTAAAGGCCAGAAGTGTCTATTAGTCATTGTGATAACTGAAAATGTCTCTACATAGTTCTGTGGATCTGGAGCAGTCCCAGCTTCCTTGGAGTCTCTTGAGAGTCTCTTGGAGTCTCTTTTCTTAGGAAGGAAAGAAATCTTAAGAGAGATTTGAAGGAAAGATATGTGTGTGTGTTTGTGCATTTGTGTGTATGTGTATGAGAGAGATTGATTGATTGATTGGTGAGAGAGCGATTTTTCCCATCTGGGGTGGTCAGACTTAGGATGTGGAGACTCTTGGGATCAAGAGCAACCTCTGCTTCAGGATCCTCAGGGATCCTAAGACAGGGCAGAGTGTCCATCACCAGGGTCCTAGGGGAGAACTCCTCCATCCTCAGCTGTCAGGGAGTTCTGGGGTCCAGCCAAGATTAGATTTGTTTTGTCATATGCATCTAAAATCCTGTTGGAGTAGGATTCTGTTACAAACACTTAAATAGCCAGAGTGTGTGACACACAGGAACACCTGTGATGTCATTTTTTCTGTGATGCATTCCACCGGCCTGAGTAATGCTACCTAAATAACATATGTTCTAGCTCTCTGCAGCCAGTGCTTGGGACTAGGAATCACTTTGCTGATCACACTCATGTGGAAAGATGGGTACAAGGGATAATCTTAGACAGCTTAGACTCAAACCTGTCGTGAATATTTAATTTTATAAATACACCAACATGCATCATCCCCTTAGGCTGGTTACTTCACTTCTCTGAACCTCAGTTTTCCTATCTGTAAAACAGGGCTATTGATATTTACTTTAAAATGCTGTAGGAAAGAATGGATAAAATAATTATGTAAATTATCTAGTACAGATTTTGTGACTCTATAAACCTTAATTCCCCAGCTAGCCAGATAGTCCTGGAGTAAAGAAACTACTTTTGACCTTATATAGTTTTATAAAACTTTATCTTCTTCAGGTACTTTCCAGCCTTCCTCTTGACCTTCCCATGATTTTGCACAGCCACCACTAGACAACTCAGAAGAATGACTCTTACCCTTATCCAGGTAGATTACACATCACACTACAATTTAACCTGGAGCATCAGACAATATGGGGACGTGAGCAGGAGAAGGGGTTCTGTAATTTTTATAGAGCCGAAGAAAGGAGGCAGTATACATGTTAATCTGGGCATCAGATGCCAATTTTGTTCTAACAAATTGGTGGAAACAAAGAGGAAGAGAAAAAAAATTGCACTCTGAACTGATTTGGGCAGCACCAGCCTCTATACTCCTCATTGCATTATTAAGCATTTGTGTGCTATCCTGTAACCTAACCTTGCTGCCAGATACCTTTAAATATCTGTGAAAAACTCAAATAATTGGAGAGATTCCTTAGGAGGCATGCAGAAGTTACAGAAGTCAAGGATGTCAGTAACAATATAAACATTAAGATGATAAAAATGAGGTTGGGATACATGTAGTCAGATGTCAAAATGGAACTGGCTGTTAATTGTGCTTCCTTTTGCTGCTCTTCTCTCTTTCCCATGTCTTCTTATTTAGACAGTCTCATCTCTTTCCCCCAACCCCTGTCTCTTTGGTTTCTTTATCTTCTTCCAGAAGCACAGCCCCTATACTCCCCCTACCCCCAGATATATCTTGAACACTACTAATATCCCCATACCACAGAATGGGTATTGAAAAGTATCTTTATAATAAAGTTCATATAGAACATGAAGCTCAAAAAATAATTACAAGAACTACTGAAGCAAAAAATGTACTAAGGTCCCAATGTTCTCACTTACTCATTAACCCAGACAAAGGCACACTTTCCAAAACTGCCTTCATTTCATGTAAAAGTGCCAAAATTAATGAACTATTCAACTAATCTACATCAGCTGGAGTCTCAAAAATATGGTACCTAGGTCTTAGCAGAAGTACTTTTTCTTTTTAATAAAGCAGAAAAACTGGGAAATGAGCCAATGGCTTCTGCCTCTCCTCCAATATCTTCTGTCTTGGCCCTGAGGTTAAATATACTCATTGCAGACACAGGCACAGACATAGATGACCTCATAGGGGCTGAAAAAGAAATTAGAAACAGCAAGGGAGGCAAAAAAAATAAACAATGGGTCATTGCTGAGATTTGTGTCATATTTGAGCAAAGTAATAATAGCTGAGTATTAATTGGATACTCATCATATATGTGTGAGCCCCTGTGCTGACAGTCATTATTTATCTATTTCTCATGCAGCTCTAAAAGGTAGGTAATGATGATAATAGCAAACATCCAAGTGGCATGTATTATGTGTTAGGTAGAGTTCTTAGCACTTTGTAAATGTCAACTCATGAGATCTTTGTAACAATCATGTGAGATAAGTACTGTTAGCATTCCTGTTTTACATATAAGGAAATTGAGGCACAGAGAATTTCAGCAACGTGTCCAAGATCATAGTTAATAAGTAGTGGACCTAGAATTTTAACCTAGGAAGAGTTGGTATCAAATAGTGCAGGGACCACTAAGTGATAGTATTATTAACCTAATTTCTCTGAGGTTAAAAGGATGATTGGCATTTTATACCCAATGTTTTTGTATACTTGGTACCCAAAATTTATGTCTTCTGAGTTGCCAAGATTAATATTGTTGAAGAGAGTGGAAAGACCAAGGTGACCCCAACTAGGGCAGGAATGGGGGGTAATATGTGGAGAAGATGGGTGAAGATGTGCCTTGTGAAGGCAAAGAAGGTGACAGAAAACCAGGAAACATGCATCCTATTTAAGAACACACACTCTAGCTGATTTTAGGTGGAAAATGCACTTTGTATGACTTGACAGTGTCTTCAGCCTTGGTCCCTGAGAGATTGATTCTGAGTTGCTCGGTAGCTGCACTGTGTCCAAATAGCCTCATCTTTTATCTAGACTGGGTACCTAAGTGCTGCTCTTGTCCTTCTAGCATTCTTTCTCCACCTAACAGCCAAGAGGGAGCTTTTAAAAGTGTAAATCAAATTATGAGGCTTCCCTGTTGGAAATCATCCAAAACCTTCCATCCCACTTGGAATAAAATGCTGACTCCTCACCTTGGGGTTCAGGGCCCTATATGACCCATGCTTTGCCTAGCTAGGTGGGACATTTTAGTCTTGAAAAGGATGTCACAAAATGGGTATACATTACTTGGCTAAAATGTTTTCCTTAATATAATATTATGCACTATCCAACATGATGGGGAAATTTGCATTCATATGCTTAGTAGTTTTCAAAGATTTAACTGAAAAAGAATCACACAGTTTTTTTTTCTCAGATAGTTATTTAATTCCAATGTGTGCCCCATGTACTGCCCCATAACTAGAAAGCTCATAGTTGTAAAATCATAACTTGGTTTCAATGTACTAAGCCAAAAATACATTTCAGGTCCTTCCTTGAAAAGCAGTGATGCACCCTGCATATTAAATATCTTTCAGAGTAGCCTCTGAAGAAATTATAGGTTGGATGTGAAGGGAATCAGAATATGCCACCCCCAAATTTGCCACTTCGGCATAGGAATTCTTTTGAGCCAAAGGCAATTGAGAATCAACAGATCAGAAAGAGTTCTCTGCTTTCCTTTTATTTACCTAAAACGAAGGCATAAATTTCCCTTTGAGGAAGGAACTCCCCTTCCCTCCCTCCCCCACCCAAGTACCAAGGAGAGAAGAGCAGACTTCTCTCCTTGGGAATTAACACCAAGAGAAGTTTGCAGAAACAGACCTTACTAGTATAGAGCTTCTCTTCCATTAGTTCCCGCATATATTTCCTAGTTACTTCCTCACAATGTATTGACCCCTGAAGCCCAAATAAGGGTCTAAGCTGTGAGTCTAACTGCATCTTTGATTTTCTGTGAGCTCCATGCATGTAAATATTAATGAAAGTTGTGTACCTTTTCTCCTGTTAATTTGAGGGGCCCCAATCACTACCTAAGAAGGTAAAGGAAAAGTTTTTCTTTCCCAGCAAATGCATTTATAATTGTAACATCCAAACATTCATTTTTAAATGAAACCAAGAGACATGTGATATCACACTACAAAGGAAGTGCTGGACTATAGTCAGAGCTAACAAAGGGGTGTCAGAAAAACTTAACCTTTCATTCACATCCACGGCATAACTGGAGGAGTTTTCAGAGAAGTAGTTAGAGCTGTTGATGAACTTCGGATCCTTTCCCCTTCCTCTAAAAAGAGGTAAGGAGTGGGAGTACATGAGTACTTCCTTCTTTCTCTCCATTCAAGACAGATTTAAAGGTGTCAAATAAAAGCGAATTCAGACTTAAGTAGGGAGAGACCTTATTTGGAAATTTTTGCAATAGGGAGAATGTTCTGACCTCAGGATGTGTGAGGGTCTCAAAATTCAATAGAAAAAGGATTTTCTTTTATAGGGGTTAGTAAACAGGACTAGCAGGAACTCTGTGGGGAGCAGGGCAAGTGGTAAGGGTAAGCAAATAGCATGATCAGGGAAGTTTAACAGGAAATGTTTCTCTATGTGATTAGCTGATTCTCAGAATGATGCTGTTAGGGGAGTGTTTTGCTTTAGTGCTTGCTCAGACTTGAGGGCAAGCCAGAGTTTAGGGGCATATAGGGAAGGGAGAAGCCTGACCAAAGTCTGATCAAGCCATAGTTTAGTGGGTAAGTGATGGGCAATTGCAAGCCCTTGGTCAAAAGGAATCATTAGAAGAGCTTAATGCATTTTGGCAGAGAGACTGTGGACTGGGCTCTGCTTTCTGTGAGAAATAGGTAAAGTGAGAGGCTGGCTTCATTGTCCTACAGTTTGGAAAATAACCGCACTTACAGACTTAGTTGGGAGAAATGTGTGAGTTTTCCCTCAGCTTATTGCAAAAGAAGTCTTAACTCCGAGGACCATCAGGCAGAACAAATGGACTTCGGTTGAGAGAAGATGATGGTATTGCTGGATTCTTAAAGTTTGAAACAGACGGGTAGAAATGTGTTAGTCTTTAGCAAAGGAATAGCAGGTTGGAGATCCTCAGAGATTGGGGTTTACAAAGAGCTCATAAAGGAACTTCATAGAGAACAAATTAGTTTTCAACACTTACCAAGTTCAGAAAGCTCCGATGCCAGATCACTACAACAATACCAATTAGGTATGCACTTCACTGTGCCCCTTTGCGTTCCTTCTACTCTGCTTCTCTAGATGTCATAAATCAGTGAGCATAGCGTATAAGGAAGAGGAGAAACCTGGCTACTGAAAGGTTTTAAATGAAAAGTAAAATTGACTCCAAAGAACCAAACAGGGAAGGCAATGGCTTGGAGCAAGGAAGGCATGTATTCCAAACTTCGGGAATATTCAACCCACAAGGTAGATTACCTAACTGTGTAAATGTTACTTATATAAAAGTGCTATCAAACTAAAGGATAAATTTCAACATGTGTGCAGCATTTTTATTTAATAAAAGTTTGTAATTTGTTTTTAAAAGTTTATTAGCAGCGAGGTGGATGGAGCTTGAGTCTGTCATACGGAGTGAAGCAAGTCAGAAAGAGAAAAATACCATATGCTAACACATATATATGGAGTCTTAAAAAAAAAGAAGGTACTGTTGAACCTAGTGGCAGGGCAGGAGTAAAGCTATACACATAGAGAATGGACTTGAGGACATGGGGGCGGGGAGGGGCAAGCTGGGGTGAAGTGAGAGTGGCGTGGACATATATACACTACCGAATGTAAAATAGATAGCTACTGGGAAGCAGCAGCATAGCGCAGGGAGATAAGCTCGGTGCTTTGTGTCCACCTAGAGGGGTGGGATAGGGAGGCCGGGAGGGAAGCTCAGCAAGGAGGGGATATGGGGATATATATATACATATGGCTGATTCACTTTGTTGTACAACAGAAACTAACACAGCATTGTGAAGCAATTATACTCCAATGAAGATGTATTTTAAAAAAAAGTCATTGTCAAAAATATTGTGTCCTTTAATCACTTCTAAGGCCTTGCCACCTGTTTATCTCCCTATACTATAATGGAGACAATGATTTCCCTTTTGTTTGGAGAATATTTTTGTTAACAGTTGGTTAATAAATAGTTCAGACTGTTTAGAAAACTGTTGAGAAGCGTGGAAGCCAAAGCAATCAAATGGCTGTGTCATGTTAGGATCCTCAAACCTTTTTGAATGCCTTTGGCTGGAGTCCCAATTAACAGAGTATGATGACTAATCGCATCAATTCTCTTTCCGCCACACCAAGTACTCCTAGGATTGCATCTCATAGAAGCTTCCTGTAGCTCCTGTCTACAATATTTTGAAGTCTCAATATTGATTTCTTCCTGAGGGGTTCCCTTGAGATATCGTACTTACCTCATCCAATGCCAACACCCAGCTCACTTGAGGACAATTGATGATCTATTCTGGTCCTGATCAAATCGCTTGGTGTTTCTGTGATTATGCAGCCTCCCGCACTGGGAGCAATCAGGCAGAGAATTATCAGGACATTGACATATTAGCCTCATCAGTTACCTGCTGTGACCACCAGCATTCTGTATGTTAATAAGGAAAAAATAGCCTGCTGATTGTCATTTAAATTACATGAGGATATATTTGTCTTTTGGAACTCCAAGGCATTTAAATGTGATGTAAGATCAAAATTCATTAAAGAAAAAGAAGAGATGTTCCAGCAAACATTGCCCAGGAGGCTGACTATAACACTTGCACAGTGGAGAAGAAAAATACATTTTGTGCTTAATCATTTTCAATATGGAACACAATTTAATCCAATCAGTATTTATTGAGCACTTACTATGGGCAAAACACTGTGTTAGGCCCTGCAGAAAAGAAAAAAAAAAGAAGTGTGGACCACAAATCTCAAGAGTCAGTCATTGAAACCAACATGAAAATAAACATAGTCCAAGGCAGACTGTAACATAGGATGCAAAAGAAACCCCACAGAACGTCCAACCTGAAAAGACCACATTATGCTGGAGCAATTAGGAAAGTTCTTGTGGAGAGGGGAAATATCTGAGTGAGTAAGATTTTTAGAAGATAAAAATTGGAAGAAAGGAATTACAAGTAGAAATACATGCAACACAAAGGCATGAGAATGGGTGTGGCAGATGCTTGAAGGTGCTCCTATCACATCCTACCGGAACATACTTTTCCAGCACACACTGTGGCTTCTCACTGCCAGTTCTGAAAGTCTCCTGAGAGCTTTCTTTGGCCATGGGGCATGGTTGGTGAGTGTGCAGGGCAGGCCAGAAGGACCTGGCTGGGGGTGGGAATGTCCTAAAGAAAAGGGAGATGCAACTTTGAGCTTGGTGTGTAAGATGGTTGCAGTTTAGGTGAAAGCTGCAGATGACATTTGTGAAGCAAAGAGCAACATGACCAAAGGTGGAAGAAAGAATAAGAAAGATTTGTGTAGGTGACAGTGCGCATATTGGGTCGGCAGGAGCAGGAATCATTGAAAGTAGATTTGGAAAAGGGAAATGGACTCAGATCTGGTAGGGCTTTGGCTGGCAGGGGGAGGCAATGTCCTCCAAGCATTGTTCCAAGCTACCTACCATCTTCTCACTTATACGATGCAGCGGAATCCCAACCGGTCTCCTGGAATCCATTTGTACTACTTACAACAGGGAAAGTGATATTATAAAAAAATTACTGAACTAAGCATGTCACTTCCCTGCTAAAACCCCTTCCTAGCTTTGCTTTGCTATTAGGAGAAAGACAAAACCTTTAAGATGGCCTATGAGACTCCTGGGATCAGGTTTCTGCCGACCTCCACAGCTCCATCTCACCCCTTCACACTCTATTCAGCTCTCCCCCTTTCACACTCTTCCCTCATGCTCTTTGTTCAGCCACATTGGCCTTGATTCAGTTCCTCGCATCAACCAGAAGCCTTGGCTTTTGTTATTTCCTCTGCCCAGAAGGCTCTTCCCCTTCACTTCCCTGACCTAATTAACCAATCTCTATCTTACATACTGCAGCTCACATAAGACCTTCTTGGGGAAGCTTTCGCTTACTTCCTACATGAAATCTCCTGTTATATGCTCACAAAAAACCCTGTGCCTTTCTCTCATAAGTCAGAATCTCAGTCTGTGGTTACTTGTTTATTTATTTGACTATTTTAATTCCATCCTCTCCTACCAGACTGTGAGCACCCAGAGGGAAAAAACATGTCTCTGCTCACCATTGTATCTTCTGAACTTAGCACAGTGCCTGCCAGAGTTAACAAAGATCTCTTGGATGAATGCATGGTTGAATGAATGGGTTAGTAAATGAATAATAAGAAATCTATTAAAATTTTTGACCATTTGATATCTACTTTCTCATTATTATAAAGCTTGAGAAATGTTAGTTGCTTGTTTTATTTAAGAGCTTCCTATGTCTTTCTTCAACCAGTTAGCTTATTTTTAGAACTAATATTCATGAGTTGAAAAACCAATTGTACAGCTACCCTTATCTTTTATTCCTGAGTCTTGCTTGTTTTAAAAATGAAGAGAGAAAAGTAAACACTCCAATTTTGTTGTTCAGTTCACATTTCAGTTTTTCTCTTCTCGGTTTTATTCTGAACATTGTAAATGGTTTGAAAAACCAAGCTTTTGCATTTATATTGCTCTTTTCATCTACAGATTTATAAGAGCTTTAAAAACATGTATTAATACTTACAATAGCATTCCAAACTACAAAAATTTAGCCACATTAAAGCTCCTTTAAGATATAGATGCTGTTAACAGGTTCACAGTACGGCAGCAACAATTTCAAGTACAAATTGGGGGTTTTGATTAAACCCTCTAAATTGACTAATGGTGAATTCCTCCTAGAGGCACCCAGCATTCTAAATCCAACAATAATGATGTCTCTTCAAAGAATACATGGATTTAGAAAGCTCTAGTTTGAAAACTCAAGGATTTGAAACATTTGCAAATAAAAAAGGGCAGGATAACATTTACTCTTCTATTTCTAACTTCTTGAGAAGTGTTACTGCATTTTTAGCCCTACATTTTTTCCTAATATATACAAATAAAACTATAAATTTTCCTTCAAGCACAGGTTTTTGTTATACCCTGTGAATTTTGATATGCCATATTTCAGTTATTTTTCACTTCAAAACATTTTCTAATTTCCATTGGAACTTCTTTCTTTGACCCATGGATTCTTTACAAATGTATTGCTTAGTTTCCAAACATTTGGCCATTTTCTAGTTACCTTTTTATGTTATTATTGATTTCAGTTTTAATTCTACTGTGATAAGAGAACATTCTCTGTATGATTTCAGTCCTTTGCAGTTTAAGACTAGCTGCATGGTCTATATGTACATTTTTGTAAATGTTCTGTGGGCATTAAAATGAATGTTCTTAAAAGTGTGTATTATTATACATATGTCAATTAGATAAAGTTTATTAGTTGTGTTATTCAGATATTTTATACCCTTCCTAATTTATTTTAGTCTATTTTAACAGTTACTGAGAAATGCTTACTAAAATCTCCAACCATACTTGTGAATTTGCCAAATTTTATTAATTCTGCCAGTTTTTACTTAACGTATTTTGTTACGCTATTGGTGCATACACGTTAAGAATTATACATTCTGGGAAGGTTGGCACTTTCAACATCATATATTCTCTCTATCACCTTTCTTTAGCCTCTCTTGTGATTTTAACATAGCTACATTAGGGTTTCTTTTCTGGTGGGAAAGTAATTTTATGTGGTTTTTTATTTCCATCCTTTTACTTTCAACTTGTCTCCTTATATTAAATGTGTTTCTTCTAAGCAACATATAGTTTTTTGTTATCTGTTCTTATAGTCTTTGCCTTTTAATTAGAATATGTGCTTCATTTATATTTAATGTATTTGTTGATATATTTGAGTTTTCTCTTTGTCACACCTAATATTCATTCCTGGTTTCTCCTTTCTAGTTATCTTTTGGGTCAATGTAGTATTTTCCCATTTCTTTATCTCTGTTGCCTTGTTAACACATTCTTTCATCATTCATTTAGTGGTGACATTAGAGATTATAATATGCATCCTTAACTTTTGTTAGCATCATCTGTAATTTAGTCATTTTAAACTTCCTGACAGTGTAAAAAATATTAAAACACTTGAACTCCATTTAAGTTCTTCCTTCTTTTTATGCTATTCTAATTTACATTTCAATTGTACATATATAGTTTAGGTATAACATGTCATTTTTACTGTATTATAAAATTAATATTTACTTAGATTTTCCTCAAGTATTTACCCTTTTCAGTGTCTTTGTTTCCTTCTATTCCATGTCTCCAACTGAGATATCTTTTTTCTTACTTAAAGGACCTTCCTTAGTATTTCTTTTACTGTAGGTCTTCTGGTGGTAGAAAATATTTTTTGATAGAAAATATATTTATTTTGCCTTTACTTTTTTCCTGTGAATTATAAATTATAAATTCATGAGAAGTTACCAAAATAGCATAGAGAGGTGCCATGTAATCTTTATCCAGTTTCCTCCAATGGTTATATTTTGCATAATTGTGATAGACAGAATTTTAGTGATGTCTCCTCAAGATTCCCATCTCCTGATTATTCAAACACTACTCCAGGTACTGTGGTGAAGGAAATATGCAGATGTCATAAAGTTTATGGATCTTAAAATAGGGACATTAATCCTGGATTAATGGGCATAATCTAATCACTTGAGCCCTTGAAAGCAGAGGAATTTCTCCAATTGGAATCAGAGAGATGTGGTGGAAGAGGAAAATAGAGGATAAATGAAGCAGAGGGAGAAGTAAGAGAGATTCAGAGAGTGAGAAGCACGTGACCTGCCACTGCTGGCTTTGAAGATGAAGAAAGGAATCCATGAGCCAAGAAATGAAGGCAACCTCTGGAAATTAAGAATGACCCCAGCCAGCAGGGAAGCAGAGGTTTTTGTCTTACATCCACAAGGAACTGAATTCTTCCAATAACCTGATTGAGCTTGGAAGTGGATTTAACCCAGAACCTCTCGAAGGAGTGCAACCCTGCCAGCACCTTGATTTTGGCTCCATGAAACCAGGAACAAAGAATCAGCTGAGCCACACTATGCCCAGACTTGTGACCCAGAACTGTGAGATAATAAATTTTCATTGCTTAAGGCTACTACATTTAGGGAATTTGTTACTGAAACAATAAACAAGTACGATATCTATTGTACAGGATTAAATCTAGGAAATTGCTATTTCTGTGCGTGTAGTTCTGTGACATTTTATCACATATGTAGATTCATGGAACCACCAGTGCAATAAAGATACAGAACTATTCCATCACTACAAAGATCTTCCTCATGTTACTCCTTTATAGTCACATCACACCCTCTTCCCCCATCCATTCCTAATCCTTGGCAACTACTAATATGTTCCTCACCTCTATAGTTTTTTAAGTTTTGATCATTTGCCGTTGTTGTTGTTTTCTCCAGTCTATTTATCTTTGTTGTTCAGATTGGGGAACTTCTATCATCTTATTTTCAAGTTCACTGATTGTTTCTTTGTCATTTCCATTCTGCTATTGAGCTCATCTAGTACATTTTTCAGTTTGATTTTGATTCTTCTTAACATCTTCTATTTCTTTGCAGAGGCTTTCTATTTCTTTGCCAAGGTGTTATATTTTTTCATTTGTTTCAAGGATGTTTGTAATTACTTACTGAAGCATTTTTATGGTGGCTGCTTTGGGAAGACGGGGTGGGATGAATTAGGAAATTGGGATTGACATATATACATTACTATGTATAAAACATAACTAATGAGAACCTACTATATAGCACAGGGAACTCTACTCAATGCTCTGTGATGACCTAAATGGGAAGGAAATCTGAAAAATGGGATATATGTATATGTATAACTGATTCACTTTGCTATACAGCAGAAACTAACACAACATTGTAAAGCAACTATACTCCAATAAAAATTAATTTAAAAAAATCCTGGTCAGATAATTCCAGCATCTGTGTCCTCTTGGTGTTGGTGTCTGTTGATTGCAGTTTCTCATTCAAATTGAGATTTTTCAGGTTCTTGTTATGCCAAACGATTTTTAAGTATACCTGTACCTTTTGGGTATTGTGTTGTGAGACTATGGATCTTCGTTAAATCTTCTGTATTTTAGCTGGCCTCCTTTAACACTGGGCTGGTGGGGAGAGGAGAATGCCACCTTGTTTCTATCAGGTGGGAGTGGAAGTCCAGTTCCCCATTCAACCTCTTTTGACCCTCTGTTGGGGGAAGGGTTCCTTGTTATTGCAGGGCAGGGTTGGAAGTTCTGACTCTTCACTGGGCTTTCATGATACCAGGCGGGCTGGGAAGGGCAGAGATACTTTATTACTGCTTACCATTGGCTTCCACTGACACTGACACTGACACTGTGGAGGGGTGGGGGATACCAGAGGGAGAGTTGGCCTCATTACAAGTGGGCGGTAGTAGAATTCCTGATTCTCTACTAGGCTTCCTTTGACACCAGCCCATTGGGAAGGGTACCTCATTAGTGCTGGTGTGGGCAAAGTGCAGATCCTACACCCCACCCATGGTTTCTGTTGATACCACAATTGGAAGGGAGCTTGTTACCAGTTGGTGGGAATGAAAAGCCCTGCTTACGACTTGGCCTTCTCAGAGATCAGAGTGATGGCAGTTGGAGTCACTCCTAGTTACAGCCATATGAGGTGAAAGTCTAGGCTCCCCAGTTAGCCTGTGTTGGTGGGATGGTTTTGGGATTCAGGTTTTCTTGTGGTCTTTGGTTTGAGTAGGGTGATTATTGTATAAAAGTTTTCTGGATCCACCAGAGGGCGGACAGCGAAGGAAGAACTACAATTCTGCAGCCTGTGGAATGATAATTCCACATTCACAGAAAGATAGACAAAATGAAAAGGCAGAAGACTATGTACCAGATGAAGGAACAAGATAAAACCCCAGAAAAACAACTAAATGAAGTGGAGATAGGCAACCTTCCAGAAAAAGAATTCAAATAATGATAGTGAAGTTGATCCAGGACCTTGGAGAAAGAATGGAGGCAAATATCGAGAAGATGCAAGAAATATTTAACAAAGACCTAGAAGAATTAAAGAACAAACACCTAGGGAGAGGACCTTCAAGATGGCAGAGGAGTAAGACATGGAGACCACTGTCCTCCCCACAAATACATCAAAACTACATGTACATGTGGAACAACTCCTATAGAACACCCCCTGAACGCTGGCAGAAGACCTCAGACTTCCCAAAAGGTAAGAAACTTCCCATGTACCTGAGTAGGGTAAAATAAAGAAGAAAAAACAGACAGAAGAATAGAGATGGGACCTGCATCTCAGGGAGGGAGCTGTGAAGAAGGAAGTTTCCACACACTAGAAAGCCCCTTCACTGGCAGAGACGGGGAGAGGGCGGGGGGGAAGCTTTGGAGCCACGGAGGAGAGCACAGCAAGAGGGGTGCAGAGAGCAAAGTGGAGAGATTCCCATACAGAGGATCGGTGCTGACCAGCACTCACCACCCTGAGAGGCTTGTCTGCTCACACACTGGGGCGGGTGGGGGCTAGGAGCTGAGGCTCGGGCTTTGGAGGTCAGATCCCAGGGAGATGACTGGGGTTGGCTGCGTGAACACAGCCTGAAGGGGGCTAGTGCACCACAACTAGCCGGAAGGGAGTCAGGGAAAAAGTCTGGACCTGCCTAAGAGTCAAGAGACCATTGTTTCGGGGTACACGAGGAGAGGAGATTCAGAGCCCTCCAAATGAGCTCCAGAGATGGGCACGAGCTGCAGTTATCAGCGCAGAAGCCAGAGACAGGCATGAAACACTAAGGCTGCTGCTGCAGCCACCAAGAATCCTGTGTGCAAGCACAGGTCACTATCCACACCTCCCCTCCTAGGAGCCTGTGCGGCCTGCCATGGCCACGATCCCATGATCCAGAGACAACTTCCCTGGGAGAACACACAGTGTGCCTCAGGCTGTTGCAACATCACACTGGCCTCAGCTGCCACAGGCTTCTCCTGCATTCCGTACTCCTCCCTCTCCCCAGCCTGAGTGAGCCAGAGCCCCCGAAGCAGCTGCTCCTTTAACCCCTTCCTGTCTGGGCGAACAACAGACACCAGAGGGTGACCTGCATGCAGAGGCAGGGCCAAATCCAAAGCTGAACCCCAGGAGCTATATGAACAAAGAAGAGAAAGGGAAATTCCTCCCAGCAACCTCAGGAACAGCAGATTAAATCTCCACAGTCAACATGATATACCCAGCATCTGTGGAATACCTGAACAGACAACAAATCATCCCAAAATTGAGGTGGTGGAGTTTGGGAACAACTGTAGACTTGGGGTTTGCTGTCGGCGACTGACAAGTTTCTGATTTTTATGTTTATCTTAGTTTAGTTTTTAGCACTTGTTATCATTGGTGGATTTGTTTATTGGTTTGGTTGCTCTCTTCTTTTTCTTTATTACTTTTAAAATATTTTTATTTTAATAATTAAATTTTTAAAAAATTTTAATAGCTTTATTTTATTTTTCTTTCTTTCATTTTTTTTCTTCCCTTTCCTTGTGAGCGGTGTGGCTGACAGTGTCTTGGTGCTCCGACCGGGTATCAGGCCTGAGCCTCTGAGGTGGGAAAGCCGAGTTCAGGACATTGAACCACCAGAGACCTCCCGGCCGCATGTAATATCAATTGGCAAGAGCGCTCCCAGAGAGCTCTGTCTCAACGCTAAGACCCAGCTCCACTCAACGACCAGCAAGCTCCAGTGCTGGACACCCCATGCCAAACAACCAGCAAGACAGGAACACAACCCCGCCCATTAGCAGCGAGGCTGTCTAAAATCATAATAAGTTCACAGACAGCCCAGAACACACCACTGGATGTGGTCCAGCCCAACAGAAAGGCAAGATCCAGCCTCATCCACTGCACAAGACCCCTCCACCAGGGGTCTACACAACCCACTGAACTAACCTTAGCCACTGGGGGCAAACACCAAACACAATGGGAACTACAAACCTGCAGCCTGCAAAAAGGAGACCCCAAACACAGTAAGTTAAGCAAAATGAGAAGACAGAGAAATACGCAGCAGATGAAGGATCAAGGTAAAAACCCACCAGACCAAACAAATGAAGAGGAAATAGGCAGTCTTCCTGAAAAAGAGTTCAGAGTAATGATAGTAAAGGTGATGCAAAATCTTGGAAATAGAATGGAGAAAATATAAGAAACGTTTAACAAGGACCTAGAAGAACTAAAGAGCAAACAAACAATGATGAGCAACACAATAAATGAAATTAAAAATGCTCTAGACGTAATCAATAGCAGAATAACTGAGGTAGAAGAACGGGTAAGTGACTTGGAAGATAAAAGAGTGGAAATGACTACTGCAGAGCAGAATAAAGAAAAAAGAATGAAAAGAATTGAGGACACTCTCAGAAACCTCTGGGACAACATTAAATGCACCAACATTCGAATTATAAGGGTCCCAGAAGAAGAAGAGAAAAAGAAAGGGACTGAGAAAATATTTGAAGAGATTATAGTTGAAAACTTCCCTAATATGGGAATGGAAATAGTCAAGTCCAGGAAGTGCAGAGAGTCCAATACAGGATAAATCCAAGGAGAAACGTGCCAAGATACATAGTAACCAAACTATCAAAAATTAAATACAAAGAAAAAATATTGAAAGCAGCAAGGGAAAAACAACAAATAACATACAAGGGAATCTCCATAAGGTTAACAGCTAATCTTTCAGCAGAAACTCTGCAAGCCAGAAGGGAATGGCAGGACATATTTAAAGTTATGGAAGGGAAAAACCTACAACCAAGATTACTCTACAGAGCAAGGATCTCATTCAGATTCAACAGAGGAATTAAACCTTTACAGACCAGCAAAAGCTAAGAGAATTCAACACCATGAAACCAGCCATACAACAAATGCTAAAGGAACTTCCCTAGGCAGAAAACACAAGAGAAGGAAAAGACCTACAAAAATAAACAAAAAACAATTAGGAAAATGGTAATAGTAACACACATATGGATAACTACCTTAAATGTAAATGGATTAAATGCTCCAACCAAAAGATGTAGACTGGCTGAATGGCTACAAAAATAAGACCCATATATATGCTGTCTACAAGAGCCCCACTTCAGACCTCTAGGGACACCTACAGACTGAAAGTGAGGGGATGGAAAAAGATATTCCATGCCAATGGAAATCAAAAGAAAGCTGGAGTAGCAATTCTCATATCAGACAAAATAGACTTTAAAATAAAGATGATTACAAGAGACAAAGAAGGACACTACTTAATGATCAAGGGATCAATCCAAGACGAAGATATAGCAATTGTAAATATTTCTGTACCCAACATAGGAGCACCTCAATACATAAGGCAAATGCTAACAGCCAAAAAAGAGAAATTGACAATAACACAATAATAGTATGGGATATTAACATCCTACTTTCACCAATGGACAGATCAACCAAAATGAAAATAAATAAGGAAACACAAGCTTTAAATGGAACATTAAACAAGATGGATTTAATTGATATTTATAGGATATTCCATCCAAAAACAACAGAATACACTTTCTTCTCAAGTGCTCATGGAACATTCTCCAGGATAGATCATATCTTGGGTCACAAATCAAGCCTGGGTAAATTTAAGATAATTGAAATCATATAATTGGATAAAGAAGATGTGGTACATATATACAATGGAATATTACTCAGACATGAAAAGTAATGAAATTGGGTCATTTGCAGAGACATGGTTAGATCTACAGACTGTCATACAGAGTGAAGTAAGTCAGAAAGAGAAAAACAAATATTGTATATTAACACATGTATGTGGAATCTAGAAAAATGGTACAGATGAACTGGTTTGCAGGGCAGAAATAGAGACACAGATGTAGAGAACAAATGTATGGACACCAAGGGGGGAAAGCATGGGGGGGTGGGATGAATTGGGAGATTGGGATTGACATATATACAGTAATATGTATAAAATAGATAACTAAGAAGAACCTGCTGTATAAAAAATAAATAAAATTAAAATAAAAAAAATTCTGTATTGCTAGTCATTTCCTGCTCATTTTGCCAGAAAGAACAGGATTTTCTTGAGACTTTGTTTCCTGTGCCCATTGGTGTTCTAGGTTACCTCTTTAGATTGTTCATTTGTATTTTTCCCCCTGAAATAGTTACTGATTCAGATCTTGAATGTTTGTAACACAGATTGCCAGAAATGGAAGATAAAAGGCTTTATACCATTTCATTATGGAAAGCTAGGACAAAGATTTTCAAAGTTAGAACTATCTTAGTTATCTCAAAGCCGAAGTTTTACTAGGATCAAATGCTTCTATTTTACATTCATAGTGGATAAAATCTTTCTCTTTGAAAGCCACAGGTCATTAAGATGTGTTCATGTTAAATATTTGTTCACTTAACACTTTCTATCATTTAAACACGTAATACTATATAAAGCAAAATAGCAGTTTTCTTGATATATATCAGAAATCATGAGGGGAATAAAGCAATCTGGCAACAAAAACCTTCTTAGTCAGTATTTAGAGGCAAATAAAATTCTATTCTTTTTTCATTTAATGTTTATAAAAGTATTCTAGTATCCTATAAGTGACAATGGAGAACATATGAGGGCAGAAAGATATGGCATATCTTTCTGCATAAAGATCCTTTGGGCTAAATATTCTCAAGTATGGATTGCATGTTTTTCAGATATTTGTTTGTAGTTGCTTTTCAGGTAGGGAAAGTTCTGGAATAGGTACATAATCTCAGCATTTTCCAAATAACCAGGTAATCCAGGATTTGTTCAAACAAGAGACAGCTCATAATTACCTCAGAGATTGTTACTCTTTGAAGTAGGAAAAAAGGCAGTAGATGCCAGATTCAGCCATTAAGTGCCCTTCTCCTCTTAACATTCTCCTAGTGTTATCCCCATATAGGGTCACAGTTGTCTGTAAAGTGGATTACCTTATGTTGTTAAATTTTTACAGATTCGTGATTAGATGTGTGGGCTTTGGAATCGGACAGAACTTGTTTTAAAAATGAGCTCTGCCACTTAGTAGATACTTGACTTGAACAACTTCTTTAGCCTTTCAAAACTTATTTCTTCATCTAAAATAGGCAATACATGTTGTAATAATTAGAGTATGAAAGTGTTACACTTAGCACACTATGTGATCTGCGCACTTTAACTTTTTATTTATGATTGTAAGGAAAGAAAGAGAAACAACTATCTCATTTAGAGCATATCTTTCTTTGAAACCTCATAAATATCAAGTTAAAGAAAATGACCCTTCAGAATGGTGTCTGGGGACTTTTACTGACAGTGAGCCTTCTGCCCTGGGAGACTCATATGTTAGCACTATGCCTCTGAGCACCAAGCACTTTGAGTTGGTGTAGCACATGATTCTGAAAAGATAAAAAAAAGACAGATGGCAAGAATGTAGACACCCTTGAATGGCAGATAGGAGCCTTATCCATTTGACAAATTTTAATGCAGTGCATAGTGTGGTGGTTAAAAATGTGGAAGCGGGAGACAGACTACCTGAGTTTGAATCCCCCCACCAATAGCCAGCTGTAAAACTTCAGATTTTACTTCACCTCTTTGTATCCCACTTTCAAGTTATACAAAATAGTGACTGTAATAGAATCTTTTACAGTTGTGATATAAAAAATATTAGTGGATATAAAGTATGTAGAACATTGACTGGTATTTAGTAAGCATTCAATTAATATTAGTTACTCTTTGACCACAAGGAATAGCACAGTACAGCAAGGCTTACTCTGTTCTATTCCTGCCAGGTAATTTATTTAAGTTTTAACTAGGGGAGAGATGAAAGAATGAGATTTACTACAGTCTTTATATTTTGTGCTATGTAAAGATAGTTTTTTCATACTTGCTACTTGGTAGTATCTTTGATAGAGAACAGGAGGAACATGCCTTCCAATGTCCCAATGGTGAAGAAAAGTTTTATACTTGGATGTCATCCCTGTCAATTATTTTGGTTTTCTTAACCAAAGAAGCTATAACCTCATGGGGAGAGTGGGCTGAATGTATGTAGAGTTGACTGTGGATGCACCTGTTTCGTTCACCCCTTTAAGATGGGAGGTGGGGCTGGTGTTAAGTGCTGCCTAGTATTTTTAATAGTGTGAGGAGAGAGGACTTCCTAGAAGAAGACTGAGAAACTAATGTGTGAACATCTGATTATTAATATCTTTAGTGAAAAATGAATGACCATTTCTAACTGTAACTGCGTCTTGGCGTTCTGGGTCTTTTATTCCTTGCCTTTTGAAAGAACTGTTCATCCATGTGGAGTCTGTCAAGGAGAAGATATTTCTCCCTTACTTTTGGATAAAAAAATCCACATAAAACAACATCCTGGTAGCTTTACACAACAAATATTTTCGCTACATCTGTATTTTTACCTATTCTTATTGGTATGTGAATAGACTCTAAAGAGAACACTCAAGTTTTAGACTTGTTTTTTCCCAAGTTGAATATAATTGCATTAAAAACCCAACTTTACTGAGGTGTACTTTTCATACAAATAAATATACCTTTTGATATGTGAAGTTCAATGGGCTTTAACAAATGTATACACTTTTATAGCTACCACCACAATCTATCTATCTATCTAAATATCTAAAATGTCTCTATCAACCCCCCAAATTTCCTATTTTGCAATTAATAGCCACCCTGTCCTCCCAACACCTAGTCCCAGACAGCCATTGATCTCTTTCAATACACAGATCTGGGTTTTTTCTTTCCTAAAATTTTATGTAAATGATAGCTCATTTGTACTCTTTTGTGTGTGGCTTATTTCACTCAGTATACCAATTTAATGGTACAAATCAGTAGTTTATGCTCCCCCTCCCTCTCTGTGGTTTTCTTTTTTTGCTACATAGTATTCCATTATGTGAATGTACTATAATGTGTTTATCCATTTACCTGTTGAAGTATGAGCTGTTTTCAGATTGGAGATATTTTGAATAAAGCCACTATGAACATTTGTTTATGAATCCTTTTGCTCTTGCATTTTTCCCCACTGACATTTACATAAATTTTATTATGTGGATGAAACACTTCAAAGAAATGCAAGAGGAGATATACATGATATAGTTACAACTTCCTTGCTTTCATTATTTAAAACATTTTTCTCTGTTTCTGAAGATGGTGTAATGTTATCCTTTAGGTATCAGTAATGTGGCAGTATGCAGTTTGTTGGGTAGTTACTGTGTTATCAGTGACCCAGGACACATGGGAATGACTAAGTATTTTGGGGTTGTTTCTGCTTCTTTTTTACAGTTCTCTCCTCTGTGACATGGTTGGTAATGTCATGCCTGAGAGGAGATGGGTGTGTGGAGGGTATTCAGTACTTCCTTGAAGATTTTAATATTTTTCACCAGGAGATTTTCTCCTCCTCTTCTGTTCTGTATTCAGCTTTAGTTTTTTTTACAAGCTCTTATTCCCTGACCCACCCGCCACCCCCCTGCCAAGAAGAACCAGCTTTATCACAGTAGAGTCACACATTTCAAGCCTTCCTTGATTTTACCTGCACCTGTGAAATACGTGAGGTCAGCCTATAGTCCACATAAGAAATGACTTAATTCCAAGAATCAGGATGAATGATTTACTTGCTCTCCAGATTATGGTAAAATTCCAATCTTTCTCACACCCGTGGTTTCCATTCATTTAATTCCTTTGTGCTTTTACAATCACTTGAATTCTTTATTTTAGGTTCTATCATGAATATCACCCTGAAATGCCCTCCTACTAAGTAATCCAGACCTCAGATACAGCAGTGTTCTTAGAAACTACTCAAAGCTCCAATAATATAAAGCCTGAGAATCTAAGACCAGTAGGTTCAGCAGCATCCAGACCTTCAACCCTGCTTGTTGTGAAAGATTCAGTGTTCAGAGGAGAAGTGTATCCCAGTGAGGTAGTAATTACTGAGCTCAACAGCCTATTGTTAAGATATTACAATAAGGCCAAATAAGATATCTGTCTAAGCAAACTGCCTCTTAAAAATAGTGACTCATAGGCTAATTGATGTGAGAATCAAATACATATTATGGAACTCCGTTAGGGGGAAGGAATTCTTTTGGATTTAAGTTTCATCTAATGGAATTCATTGAACCTCTTCAAAAATTTCCATAAATTGTCCAATAAAGAGCATGAAGTCTTGAAAGAGTTTAAATCACCTATTAAAAGGGGATGATGAAACTCTTTCGCTTTCTCTCCCACCACATGAGAGGAGGAATATAGTGCTGTAAATTCTCCTGTAATTTTAGTTATGGGGACCTGGGTTTGGAGGAGAATGTCTAGTTAAAGAGCACAAGCTGGCACAGAGCTGCCCAAAGCGTACAAGGAAGTGGGCTTTTAAGAGATCTTACCAGGGAACAGTTGAATGGAGGGACTCTGACGCATTAAACAAATCATTCCCAGAGTAAATGTTTATTCAGTCAGCCTGTGGTTTTGTTTTCCTCACAACATGGTATTGGTCTGGTGAGTTCTTTTTTTCTAATATGCTCTCCAGGTTTTATTTTTAAGCAACTTATAGGTTGCTGTCTGCTATATATTGGCATATTAGAAGGGTTTCTACCTAACAATTTGGCAATCCTGATGACTTTTGTCACTGCAACTAGATTCCTCCCAATCAGGTTGAGAGAGGATTAGAGGAAGCCTTACTTAACGTGAGGCAGAACATGCAGAGTATTTGGCATCACAGAACAAAATTTGAATTTCTTCTCTGCTGCATCTGGAGGTGTAGAGGTGTATTTTTGATTAAATTGTTAGCATTTTGATTCTCTGCTTTCTCTTTACTTAGAGGAATGTTGTGTCATTAAAAGAAATAATGTATGAAAAGAGCCAGGTACATAGTAAGTGCTCAAAAAAGTTTACTTCTGCCACTCTATTTTTTAAAAGGCTATCTTCTAGCTTTTTCCTCCTTGAAAATTGCTGCTTTCTAGATTGAATGTGCCTCTAGGTAATTGCCAGAGGCAAATTCTTTTTGTAAAAAGCTAATATTATTATAGGTCTATTATTTTTACAATTTTTATATGCAGTGCACAACCCTTAATTAAAACAAGTCTTTTGAAGTGATAAGACAATAAGAAATAAATATAGAAAAAAAATTAGACAATAGGAAAAGACCCTCAAGGCCTCAAATATTGGAGCAATCAGACATAGCAATTAAAACAACTATGCTTGGGACTTCCCTGGTGGTCCAGTGATTAAGAGTCTGCGTTCCAGTGCAGGGGAGGTGGGTTCTATCTCTGGTGAGGGAACTAAGATCCCACATGCCATGGGGCAGCTAAGCCTGCGCTCTGCAACTACTGAGCCTGTGCTCCACAACTAGAGAGAAGCCCGCACACCACAACAAAAAGATCCCGTGTGCCGCAACTAAGGCCCGATGCAGCCAAAAATAAATAAACAAACAAATAAATATTTTTTTAAAAAAAGCATCCTTAATGTATTCAAGGAGATAGAAGACCAGATTGAGGATTTTGGAAGAGTCTAGTAACTCTTAAAACTCCAAGAGGTTATAAAATTGAAAGATAAAATACTTGAAATTAAGAGCTCAACATGTGAGAGTAAAAGCAGATTAGATACAGCTGAAGAAAAAAAATAGTAACTGGAGGATAGACCAGAATAAAATATCTAGAATGAAACCCAGAGAAGCAAAAGAATGTGGGAAATAGAAGAGGGGGAAACGACATAGAGTAGACAGTAAGAAGGTCTCACATGCATGTAACTGGAATCCTAGAAAAAGAGAGGGAATAATGCAGAAGCAATATTTGAAGTAATGCCTGAGAATTTTCTAAAACAAATTCAAGACATCAAGCCTTAGTTTGAAGTTCTACATATTATATCCCTAGGCAGTATCTGGTTTCCTGAATGGCCATCAAGGCGTCAGATAACTAGTGCTGGAGAATTAGCTGCTCATGAGTAGAACTTAGAACAGTAAGAAGTGGAAAGTATCTAGGAAGGTAAATTCCCCCTCTGTTCTTTCTTCCCTTGAATACTCCTAGGTGTGGTTCGTTCTGGCAACCCCTATACAGAAGTTATAATGCCAGAAAGTTAACTCAGCTACTGAGCAGCCTATCATGTCTCTTGGTAGCTTGATGAAATATGGTAACATATTTCATTGCATTCCTTGTATATTTTCTTGCCTCATTTCTCCTTTTCCATATTCATACCACCCTGGGGCTGTACTTCTCAAAGTAAAGCATACGTTTTCTAAACACAGTGTTCGTAGAAAACTACCAGTTATAAAGGAATATATATTGTATGGTTCCATTTATGTAACACTCAGATACAGGTAAAAACTAAATTATAATGTTAGAATTCAGGATAGTGATTACTTTTGAGGAGGAAGAAAGTATAAAGACAAGAGGTATGGGCCATTAGGGGAACTTTCTGTGGTGCCTACAGATTCCTGTTTCTTTGGCCAGAATAGTGCGTGCATTAGTGTTTATTTCATGAAATTTATTGAGCTGTACATTTATCTTTGTGTTCCTTTCTATATATGTATTATAATTCACAATAAAAAGTTTAAATGCCACACTGAAAATAGTTTTAGGTGTCTTTCAAAATACACAAATGATCATTTTTGTTTCTTTGTAGTCTCCATATTTTACTTTCTTTTTGCTTGTAATTTTAATGTAAAAGCAAAGGAAGCAACAACAGACATCTTTGTTAAGGCTACTGATCAATGATTTATATAGATTATTTCTAATTCTCACAGTTTTCCTTCAGATTAGTGTTATCACCATTTCATAAGTGAAGACAGTGAGGCTCAGGAAAAGTTAAGAGATTTCCTCAGAGCATTCTACAATACAAGGTGGAATCTTGAGAAGGTTATGGAAAAGTGAAAATGCAAATATATACCTAAGTGAGCCAGAAAGCAACAGTAATATGTTCCTCCAGTTCACCATTTATGCCCTGTTGCCTCAATGTACAATATTTTAAAAATAAAGTATGTGTATTTTTTATCTCTAGAAGTTCAATTTGGATCTGTTTAAAAAAAAAATTTTCCGTGTCTCCATAATCTCAAGCGTTCCTCTGCCTTCTTGAACATGTGGAATTCAGTTATAATAAATGTTTCACCCCTAACTACTAATTCTGTGTTTTGTGTCGTTGCTTTGTCAGTTTCAGTTGATTGGTCTTTCTCCTCATTGTGGGTGCTTGTTTTCCTGCTTCTTTTCATGCCTGCTAGTTTCTTTTACTGGAAGTCACACATTGTGTTTTCTTTTGGGAACTAGATATTTTTGTATTCCTACAAATAACCTTGAACTTTGTTCTGCAACACAGATAAGTTATTGGGAAATATTTGATCCTTTCAAGACATTTGATCCTTGCTTTTAAGCTTTGTTAGGCAGGACCAAAGTAGCCTTTAATTGAAGTGTAATTTGTGCAACAACTAAAGCAAAACTCTTCTGAGTCTTCTACCATGGATTATGAGGTTTTCCTGCTCTGGTGGGAATACAAGCTAGACTGCAAACAAATCTCATCCCTGCATGTACTTCAGTGATTTACCCCCTTCTGATTCTGGGTGGTTCTTTCCCTGGCCATGGATACTTTCCTCACATACATGCACTGATCAATACTTAATTCAAGATTTAAGAGGGACCCTCTCCAGATATCTGAAGCTATCTCTCTGTGCAGCGTTTTCTTTTCCAGTACTCTTCTCTGTACTGTAAGTCATAGTGTCTTAGTCTCTCTGGACTCCCAACTCTGTCTTCTCAACTAAGGGAGGCTGTTTGGGTCTCCTCTCCCACCACTGCAGCCTAGAAAACCTTTCCAGGAAGTAAGTTAGAGTAGTTGTAGGGCTCACTTCTTATGTCTCCCCTTTCTCAGGGATAATGGTTTTGTGCAGCCTGAGGTCCAGTGTCTGAAAACCGTTGTTTATATAGTTTGTTGTTTCTTTTGTTGTTTGCTTTTTAAAATTTGTTTCAGGCTGGCACATAAAGCCAGTCCCTGTTATTCCATTTTGACTAAAAGCAGATATCAAATGTGTTTATTTTGATTTTACCTTTTTCTTTGTTCTACAAGTGAAATAAATATGTGTCTTGTTACACTAATTGGGAATTATCTCTCCACCTATTAACTAACGGCAAGTATTCTAAGTGAAGTTGTAGTACTTTGTAGGTATGGAAGTCTTCAGGCAATTGATCCGTAACACACATTTTCTATATTAAAAGCAGATATTCCTATTTTATTTCCTCCTCATCAGCCCCTCCATAATATTCACGTATTGCTGTTGGGCAAATACACAAAACTTGAGCCTCATTTGATTCTTAGTGAACCCTATGATCCCTCTAAACTATTATTACACAAGTCCAGACTCTAGCCATAAAATAAGCAAAATTTACAAAATGTTTTATAAAGAAAGCTAATGTTTATTCAACAGCTATTATCTGTTAGGGACTGCACCAGGCGTTCTTACATATATTATCTATTGAAATTTCATGACAAACCTATTAGGCAGCATTATCCTTACTTTATTATCACTGATATTCATGCCAAATCCCCAAATAGATAATAAATACTCCAAATGCAGCAGTTATTAGTTCAATTCTTGGTGTCTAGTTAGTGCTAAATAAACGGATTATGAGTAAGCCTTCCCATACCTTGATTTTTGATATTTAGTGATATCAAAATTACCTCAAGGAGAATCTGAGATAAAAATCATAAGGTTAAATTTTGTTTGTTTGTTTTTTGTTTTTTTTTGCGGTATGCGGGCCTCTCACTGTTGTGGCCTCTCCTGTTGCTGAGCACAGGCTCCGGACGCTCAGGCTCAGCGGCTATGGCTCACGGGCCCAGCCACTCCATGTCATGGGAGATCTTCCCGGACCAGGGCACGAACCCGTGTCCCGTGCATCAGCAGGCAGACTCTCAACCACTGCGCCACCAGAGAAGCCCCATAAGGTTAAATTTTAGTGTGCATTCATGCTATGCTATTTGGATTCTATTTACATGATTCCCTGATGCTGCTTGGCAGGAAAGTTAGTTCCAGGAAAGAGTTAATCCTTCAAGACAGAGTTTATTCTCTCAACCTTTTTTTTTTCCTTTTCACTGCAGAAACAGGCCTATTAATCATCATTTTGAATCAAGGCTATGCAAGGTTAAGGAGTTCCAACTTGCAAACTGATGAAGTTTGGCGAACTCAGTCCAAATTTCCAGGACAGCATTTAAGCACAGCACACCTGCCCGTACCTTCACCTGAACTCATACTTTGTCAAGTGCACTTTCTCAAACTTTGCAGGGCTGAGGGCCAAAGCTGTGACTCCTTCAAACCCAAAACAGGCCTCCTTGTGTGTGGAATTCCCTGCATGCAGACTTACAGGCATTACAACATAGACACAGGTCGTCCTTGAGTGAGGCTGATAAATGAGCCCATATTTCCTTTTTTGTTTCTCTTCCCCTGGCTTCACTTGCTTTCCACCCCGTCCTTCTGTGTGCAGTGCTTCTTCCTGCTTTTTGCCTACCACAGCTCTTAGTTCAGCTGGGTTATAGCAAGTGGAGGTGGATTCATTATGGAGAAAAACCTAGCCTCTGTTTGTTTGTTACCTAGTTAATAAATCACCTTTACCAGAGGCCGCATTGACTGAGTCAAAATAAAGAGAACATTACTTAAGGAGGCCAAGAGGCAGGATAAAATCTTTCCCACTTCCCACTTTACCAAAGTAGCTGCTAACTGTACTCTTTCTCCATGGAAGGCCAGTGTTAGTCTTATTTGCAGCCTCTAAAGTGTGATCTAATATCTCACAGCCATTTCCTTTCTGGATCATATTTTTAAATTAATTAGCATTAATTGTGGGCTTATTATGTGCTTGGCATTGAGTAAGAAGTTTCACAAGTTTCTTTATATCTCACTAGGCCTTGAAGGCAACTTCGTGAAGTAAGTATTTTAATCCTCACTTTACATATAAGAAAACTGACAAAGAGGTTAAGTGACTGTTGAAGTCCTCCCGGTAAGCTGCAGAGCTAAGGCTCTAACCTCCATCTGGTTCTTTCCGCTACACACAGTTTGGGAGCAAAAGTAATTAATATGAAGATTCATAGGCCATGTGCATTAAGCTGCCCACCTAGTCTCAGCAGGTTTATTATAAGATCATTATATTTATAAAGCACAGGATTATACATGCAATTTGCAATCAGATACCTACAGGGGTCAAACTACTTAGTTCATAGTGCTTTGATCTTAGCCAAGGAAAGGTCTTTCCTGAATCCATGGAGCAGATTGTGAGGCATTGGAGGGAAATAAGGAGACAGAGGTGATACTAATAAGCTTTAAAAACTAAATAGTTGGAGAGAATATTTGGGGATGCAGCACAAAGCTTTATTACAGTAAAAGTGTAGTTTGACTTAGGTAAAAATACTACAACAGGATGACTTCATGGTTGTTCATGAATGCTTTCAGCTTCCTTGTTTTTGCTGCCTGAAGAAATATTGGTACCATTTTAACGTTCTCAAGTTCCACTTGCCTTTTTATATTCATTGTTTTGGGAGTTGATGTTTGATAGAGATAAAGATAAGATAAAGAGAAGAGGGAAACGTTGTATATATTTGGAAGGGTTTTAGTGATTTAATCTGTATAGTAGTGTATCACTCAAGGAAATTCCTGTCTCGATACCTGTAAGCAAAATGTTTTAGGAAAATGTTAGATTTACCGAGGAGGCCATGTTATATTTTTCTTAAGTTGAGTTAGGAAGGTAGAGAGACCAACAAGTATTTTTCCCTTCTTTATCTTGTCCAGAAACTTATAGAAGTAATATGTTATAAAATACTTCAAATAAATCAAAGGTATATCTTACGAAGAGGATGTCACCCCACCTTCCTATCCCTTCCTCTTCTGTCAGCCTCACTCCCTTCCCCAGAGTTCACCTTTGTTAACAGTGCATGACATTCCAGGCACCATTTTTCCTAGCAACTCACAAACAACAACCCCCCACCCCGCAACACACCTGGCACAGTATATGTCATTCAGTGAGACCTCATTATTCATTAGCAAGGCATCAACAGTGTTGATTCATTCATATCTTTTACTGTAAAATCTAATTAACCATCTCCCTCGCAGAGAACACTGGTGAGTCTTGATGATAAAGACTCCTGAGAGACTCAGATAATTCAGGCCAGGATTATTTGGTCCACTTGGCTTTCTGATTCATCAGATGCGTTAACAGGTCACTGTATCTTATTCAGTTGCATCACTTGTTCTGTCCCTACATTTTTGGTTTTAGCGATTTTCAAGCCCCTTGTTGCTGCTGCCCGTTGTTGATCGGGGGAATTGAAAATGTAGTTGTACATATCGTGGCTTATTGTGTTTGTTTTTGTAGAGAGAAGGATCCAAAAGGTAAATCTGTCTTCTGGGTATTTTCCACCAGTGTGGACCATTTCTAGAAAATGGCTGTGATGAAAGTTACCAGCTCAGGCTCTGTTGTCAGCCCATCCACTCTCTAGCTTCATGACCCAATTTCTTCCTTTGTTTATGCCGCAAACCTTACAGTCATCCCTGTCTTCTCTCTTCTCACACTCCACACCCTATACGTCTGGAAATCCTTTTGTCTCTACTTTTCAGATGTAAACCTACAGCTTAACCACTTCTTACCACCACCATGGTTGCCACTCAAATCAGAAGCTCCATCATCTTTTGCCTGAGTTTCTAACTAGTTTTCCTGCTTCTCCCTTAATTCTCGTACTGCCTATTCTCAGCCCAGCCCTAGAGTGACCCTTAAATCTCCTACTCCTTGGACTAGACGCATCAGCAGAACCTGAGAGCTTATTAGGAATACAGAATTTCAGACCCTGCTCCAGACCTTCTGAATAAGAAGTTGCATCTTAACAGAATCTTCAGGTATCACGACTATCTGTGGTGGAAGATGATTAAAAAAAGCAACCAACCAACCAACAAAAAGAAAACAAAAAAATATTTGTATCCATCATGGACGAAAACTTTTGTAAAATGTGAAAAAAAAATTACCAAAAAGTAAAATTTTAAATTTTGTTAAAGTGAAGTTTGTTAAACATGAAAAATAGATATAAAAACGTAAGCCCTAATTTTGCATTATTTGACTCAGTACACCTACACCTAAAATTCCTCTGTCAAACTGCTACAAAAGTTTCTAAATACTTCCCCCCCATGTCTGCACTAAGGTTTTTGCAGACCAGTTCATGGACTGGCACCTGCCAAAGGACCACTCTTCCCTCTCAGCTCCAGCCACTCTGCTCTCCTTCACGTTCCCAGACATCACCTGAGTGCTCGGGGCCTTAGCTCTGGAGGTTCCCTCTGCTGGAGCCCTTTTTCCTAATTACCCACCCGGCTAAATCCATCACCTCTTCAAGTCTTTGCTCAATTGCCATCTTCTCATGGCCTTTTATCCTGCTCTATTTACCGCTGGAAATGTTCTTACGCTTCTCCTATCTCTTTGTCCTTAGTCTTTGTATAAATGTCAGTGACTCAATTTCTTCATCTATTAAGGAAGAATAACAATAAAACCAACAATGTAGGGTTGTTGGGAGGATTACATAAAAGTACACTTGCAAAGAACTTAGAGCAGAACCTAATACATATTAGTATTATAAAGTGTTAAGTATTGTTAATAATTAGTATAACTTAAATATATAGACAAAGGACTGCTAGCTATGGTTACCTCTGGGAAGGGGAGGAGGATTGATGGTGGGATGTAAAAGATTTTCTATTTTTCACTCAGTACATTTCTACCTAACTTAAAATTTTTACAATGGATATTTGTTACTTTAACAATTAATGAAACACAATACAAAGGATGAAAGGAAAGCTTTTTCTTGTTGGTCTGCTTCTATCCTATTTCCCAAAGGGACATACATTTAAAATTAAATTGTCATAACCATCAGAACAGCATTAATAATAATAAGAGTTTATGCAGTATTTACACTATGATGCTTGGCCTTGTGCCAGGTGCTTTACATTCATTATCTCATTTACTATTTTCATGCTAGATTTCATTTATTTTTATTATTTTTATGATAAATATTTTGCCAGTTATCAGTTTATTGCCTATCAGCTCCAAATTCACTCTTCAATACCTGCTCTGTAATGATGGGTGGAGCTCCTTTAAGCATTTCTGCTTTAGAGCTAGCATGAAGTTAAGGGTTCTTAGCAGAGGGTGACAGAGGGACATTGTAGGAGAAAGGGGCGCCCCTGTGTTTCCAGCCGCAGCACAGTGGGTCACTGGTGTGGGTGTGAGGACATCTGGTGGTGGTCTGTCTAGCCATGTGTTCAGAATGCACTGTTCCTTGGTGGTCTCACAATGCAGCCCTGGTGTGACCAGTGGTCACCTTCACATGGTCTTTTCAATACGGACATCCTGCTCTGCACTCCTCTTGCCCACCCCAGTGCCCCGATTATCTTGGCTCACGCACCACCCTCAAGTTTGTCTCTTGCCACTTTCCCAACAGGGACACCTCATGCTCAGGCTGCCTCCCCCACAGGTGCTCCACTCTTAACTTGTGCCCACGTGCTGGCCACCAGCTGTGGCTCACGTACCTGCTTGGGCTCCAGAGGGCTGCTTCCTGCTTGCTCAGGAGTGCAGACCAGCTCTGGCCTCACTAACCAGTCCACTTCTTTGCCATCCAGTGGGTTCAGCTATACCTTCTCTAATGATGTCATCAAAACCCAGCCTTGGGGAGAACCTCAGCCTTCGGGAGAGGGTCCTCTTCCAAGATTGTCTTTCCTTGCATAATGTCCCTCAGATCTAGGGTACCATATAAAGTTTTATTATATTTTATAGTGACTCTTTTATATAGTGTAACCATCCTTCCTATTAAACTTTCCTGTTTAAATCACTGTATGGCTTCTATCTCTTGATTAGATATAAACTATGGCAAGTATATGATTTTTAAAATTTTTACATCTTTAAAAGTTTTAATCTCTTTTACTCTATTACACCCTACATGAAGTAAAGTGGATGAGTCTTAAGTCTATACCTCAGTGAATTTACACACACACACAACTGTACCCAGATCAAAATATAGAACATTATGTTTACCCGGGAAGGCTTTCTCTTAGCCCTTTCTAGTCCATACAGTGCTCTCCCCACAAAGGTAACCAATACTCTGATTGCTATCACAATAGCTTAGTTTTTCTTATTCTTGAGAATAAGAAAATACCTTAAATATGTGTACTTTGTGATTCATTCATGATTGAATCATATTGTATACATAATTTTATGTTTGCCTTCTTTCTCTCAACATGTCTTTGTTTTCTGTTTGTTTCTTCTGTCTCTTATTCCTCTGTTTCTCTTTTATTGCCTTCCTAGAAGCTCCATAAACATTTTGGGGGCTTCGTGTATAGTGTTTTTAAGTATATCATGTTGTATAGCTTTCTTAGTAGTTTATCTAGGTATTGTAGTATACCTACGTAACTTAAAGCAGTCAACAGGTATCGGTGTTGTATCACTTCAAGTGAAGTGTAGAAATGTTACTTCCATTTAATTCCCTTTGTTTCTCTAATTTTTAAAAAGTTTTTCTGTATATGTCAAGCACCCCATCGAATGCTGTTATAATTTTTACTTCAATCATCAAATATAATTTACTAAATTCATGAGGATACTCTATTATATTTGTTATTATATTTATACCTCTATTTTTACCTGTTCCAAAGTTCTTCTTTCTTTCCTGAAGTGCCAAGCCTTCTTTAATCATTTAGTTTGTGTTCAGAGAACTTCCATTAACAATTCTTCAAGGGTAGATTTACTAGTGATAAATTCTCTTAGTTTTTCTTCACATAAGAATGTCTTCAGTTCTCTTTAATCCCTGAAGGGTATTTTTACCAGATATAAAATTCATGATTGACAATTCTTGAAAAAATATGTGCCACTTTCTTCTGGCTTAATGGTTTCCAATGAGAAATCATTTATTCAAATTGCTGTTCTTTTACAAGTCATGTGTCACTTAAAAATTTCTTTGTCTTTAGTTTTCAGAAGTTTAATGATGATATGTCTTAGAATGAATCCCTTTGGGTTTCTCCTACCTGAGGTTTTCTCAGCCTTTTTAAATCTATAAGTTTATGTCTTTTCCAAATTTGGGGAGTTTTCTGTCATTATTTTATTTGAATACTTCTTTTCAATTCCATTCTCTCTCTTTTCTCTCTCTGGGACTCCAATGATATGAATGTTAGGGTTTTTGTTATTATCCCATAAGTCCCCGATACATTGTTATTTTACTTTCAGTTTATTTTCTCACTGTTGTTCAGGTTGGGTAACTTTTATTGATCTGTCCTCAAGTTCACTGATTCTATCATCTGTCATCTGTACTCTACTATTGAGTGCATCCAGCAAGTTAAAAAAAAATCAGTGACTATATTTTATAGTTCTATAATTTTCATTTGGTTCTTTTTTATAACTGCTTTTTGAGGTATTTTTATGTTGGTGGCTTTAAAAACCTTATCAGATAATCCCAACATCTGATTCATTTCATCTCGGCATCTGTTGGTTGTCTTTTCCCATTCTGGTTGTGATTTTTCTGGTTTTTGGGTTAATAGTGATATTCGAGTATCCTGGATATTTTGGATATTATATTATAAAACTCTGGATTCTGTTTCATTTTTTTAGCATGCATTCTCCTGTTGAGGTGAAGCACAAGGGCTGGGTGGGTATGTATATTCAGCTTGGCACTGTGCAAATGTGGGGCACTGATTCACACTGCTTTGTGCCAAATGGGCGGGGTGGAAGTTCAGTTCCTCCCTTGGGTCCCCTGACACCTTACCTGAGCATGTGGGGCATTAGCTCAGACTGAGTTTTTCCCCTGAGAGGGCCCAGCTGACACCAGGGGACTAGTGCCACCTTCTTCCCATCACCTCTTTCCACCTCTTGATGTCAACTCTCTGTTGGGCCCCACTGACAATGGAGTGGGGATATGAAGAAGAGTGATGATGAGACTCACTTCTCATTAAATCTAGACCCCACTGATGCTACCTGGGCAGGGCAATCAAAGCATCCTCTGCTTTTGTTGGGCAGGAGATGAAGATCAACTCCCCATAGAGCTATGCAGACACTAACCTGGCAGGGGAATCAGAATTTTGCCTGCTTTAGACAGGTGGGAGGTAGAAGAATCCCTCTCTGATTGGCCCTGCTGGCACCACTGGGTGGGGAGATTGAAGTACCATCGTCTGATGTCCCTGTGCAGGGGGTGAGAGAGGTAAAGTGGTGGAGGACATAGGGGTTAAAGATCGGCTCCCTTCTTGGTCCAACTGAAATTTTGGAAGTGTGTGTGGAGGGGTGGATTTTCTTTTGGTGTTTGGATTGAGTAGGGTAGATATTGCCAAAAATGTTTTCTGTTCTGTTAGGCCATCCTTTTCCTGGTATTTTGACTAGGAGGAATAGGCTTTTCCTGGGAATCTTCTGTGTGTGGTGGGGGTCTATACTTGTTAGAAGTTCTGGGTTAGAGGCTTCAGGGAACCCACCTCAAGTCCCAGGATCCCAACACATTCTGCTTTTTTCTTCCCACCTTCAGAGCCCATGTACAGTTGTCTTTTGTGTTATGTGGATGGTAACAGATTGGATCAAGGACTGAAGAGGCTAATTTATCTTGGGCCAAACTGGAAGTCACCAACTGTATCTTTTGAAGAGCCTACCTTTTAAAAATTTATGAGATCCAAGTTACCATTTCCTTTCATGGGTCATGATCTTAAACTAAATAAAATGTTAGCTGTTGATTTTTCGTAAATGCTCTATGTCAGGTTTAGGAAGTTCATTTCTATTCCTCGTTTGTTGGGAGTTTTTTATTAGTCATGTGTGTTGAATTTTGTCAAGTGTTTTTCTACATCTGTTGAGATGATGATATGTTGTTTTTTTTTCTTAGTTTGTTAATCTGCTGAAGTACTTTGATTAATTTTTGCATTTTAAACTAACTTTGTATTTCTAGCCCAAACCCCACTTAGTCATGATGTATTATACTTTTTAGGTTTGTTGGATTAAATTTCTAAAATTTTATTTAGAATTTTTGCATGCATTTTCATTAGGGATATTGGTTCTATAGTTTATTTTTTCTTATTATTTCTTTGTCAGGTTTTGATATTAGTGTTTTAGTATTACTTAGTTACTTACTATTATTTAGTATTACTTGGTTATATATTTGCCAACTTTTCTAGACTTTCTTAGTGCCCACAAACCTCATTTCTATTTCTTGTTTCAGCAGGTCTTCTTTTGATACATTCCCACCTTGCCAACAATAATTATAGCCTCTGATGGTTAGTAATTAACTTCAAGGTCAAGAATAAATTAGTATACCTTTGAATTATAATCTTTTGATTTATGGTGGCCCCAAAATGAAGGTAATTAAATGTTACAGCATTAAACTGTGATCATATCTTTAAGGATGAATATTCAAGTAGTTCACTTAAATAAAAAACTTGAAATAAAAAAACTAAAAATTTTTTTACTGAAGTATAGTTGATTTACAATGTTGTGTTAGTTTCAGGAATACAGCAAAGTGATTCAGTTATATGTGTGTGTGTGTGTGTGTGTGTGTGTGTGTATATATATATATATATTCTTTTTCAGATTCTTTTCCTTTATAGGTTACTACAAAATATTGAGTATAAAAAATAAAAAATTTATAGGAAATCTTCTACCTATCATTTCTACATCAATTTTTTAAAAGTTTTTTTTCCCCTAGTGGAGCACTTTAGTGATCATGAAGAATGCGAACATGGTACATACTTAAACTTGTTCCTATTTTTTCCCCAGCTGGTTGAACTTTCCTAAATTATTGTAAACCAGTTATGCAAAGTAGTGGTAATTAATTTGCATCTTTAGACAAGTGAAAGCTTTTTATAAAGGATGGTTGTTAAATGTTTAGTTTCTCTAAGGAGGATGGAAAAAGAGAAAATAAGTCCTTATTATTAGAAGAAATATGGGGTTTGAAGAACAAAAGAATGCAAATAATGAGTCTTTGACCCTGGCTCTAGCACCACAAGGAGATTCTGCTATCTCTTTCTCTTGGACTATTTTCACATAATGCAATTCCTTAAATGCAGTAACGCCTTAAATTTGGTATTTAAATCAGGCAATCGCTAGAAACGAATTTTTATTAAAAAAAAAAACTAGGTATAAGATTATCTGATAAATAGAACATGAATCTTCCATATGTTTCAAATTTTTAACTTGTTTTCCTTGTCTCATAAAAAGATTAACGTGAATTTTAAAACTTTTAGGTAATTTTAATAGTATTAATGTTTTCAGGGCTACTCCTTTCTGATACAACTTTATTTGAAATGTTTCCATCTTTCAAGAACTGTGTTTTCCATCTCCATTCTATGCCTTGAAATGTGTCAGATATTTAGTAGGATCTCAAATGCAAGGTTAAGTGACAGTAAAATATAACCTGAATGAGAGCATTATCACAAAATAAGCTACAAGTGAAACTTTGCACTCTATGGACCTTCTCAAGTATTTTAATAGTAAGGCTGAGAGGAGGAACTTTTCCTCAGGACCTTCCCTGTTCCTTCCATCTGCTAACTCTTGGTGTTCTCTCAGACTGGATTTTCAAGATAACTGAGCCTTGAGAGCTTTCTGTTTTTCAAGAGTTGTTCAAAATTTTGTGCTTACCAATTAAACTCTTTGTTTTCAAATTATTTTTGGATCTTTAGTAAGTGTATTTGCTGTCTTCTTGTGGTATTTGAGCAGAGGATAAGGTGTTATATGTGCTATCTTTATCAAATATACAGTTTAATCTTTGCAATAACTCTGCATGTTATCCATACATAACTTTTTTTTTTTTAATAGAGGATGAAGTTCCAGCTTGGAGGGATTAAGTGTTATATTGAAGATCACACAGCTAATCGATAGAGAGTGTGTACTAAATTCTAGGTATACTTGAACTCACAACCCATGATCTTATCTTGAACTACAGTCAGGATGGCCTAGTGTCCATTTAGAAGAATGTTCAGCAGAGGTGGACATCATGCTCTGAGCAGTGCAGATTCATACAACATTTAAGACACTGTGAGGGTGTATTTAGAAACCCTTTGCAGCATTATGTAAAGTGATAAATGTTCAACCATTGGAAGATAAATAAGTGACTATGAAGTGAATGAGTGTCCTTTTTCTGCTTCTGTGAGTTACCACATCTGCTTATCAGAGCTTCAGTGATATAAGTGAAATCTCAGCTTTCTTTTTGCACCAAATTAAAATACCATAAATTCTATTAACCTTAAAATTCCATAAAAACCAATATTCTCATTTTTCTACATGAAAAGACAGTAAAATTAGAATGGAATTAGAATATTGTGAAATCTTTGGAAAAGAGTAAAAGCTACCCCAAATATCATCTACCACTTAAAAATCCATTTTTTGGCTGAAAGTATAACTGTATGCCTAACATTAATGGATAGAATTTTGTATTTCTTATACTTAAAGAAGATTGTATTTTAGATTCTTTATTAAAAGAAAACCCTACTGTTATTATTTAATTATTAGAAAGATTGATTTTTGTTATTCATCATCTTATAGAAAAATGGGATCGTAGAGATGATTGGCGGAATCGTCAAGATAATTACAATTTATCTTCTATCTCTATGCATATTATAGGGGAGGGAAAAATTTTTCTCTACCCTTTTTTGTTCTCTGACTGTTGTAATAATCAAATTAACATAGGACAGGTTAACAGGAGAAAAACAAATTTAGTTACACATAAGTCAAGCAGTTGAGGCTTATATGTCGTTCTGAGCTCAGGAAAATGGGCAGGAGTCTGGGACTTCAAAGAGGAGAAAGGCAATTCACAGGAAGATGGGAAGAGCAAATGTTTGGTGAGCAGACGGTAGCCATGTTGTGCAGAGACAGTGGACACAGAGAGGAATTTGACCTCCAGGCCCAGCTGAGCTCCCCCCAGCTTACCACACCTACCCCATAGTCTTTGTAGTTATCTCTGGTGATAGTTCTCTTCCTGGACCAGGCCGTCTATCTAAATTCTTTTAGGCAGTTAAGGGAGAGGCAAAAGTTTTTCTTGAATCTGCTGGGTCTTGATTGCCTTCAGCTCAAAATAGTCCACATGCAAAGTGACACATTTTGGGGAGACTTGTTCTGACTCCTTTCACGATCTTCATTCCCTAAAGGGTCTCATTAGCCTTTACAGTTAACCAGGCAGTCACAAAACTGTTTAATATGAGAATGAACACTGGTTCTCAATAAATGCCGTAAAAGCATCACATAGTGTAGCAGACTCTGTGGATGTCTCAGCACCTGGGGGAGCCCTTTGAAGGCTGCTGTGGTTGCTGATGATAATGACTTACCCTGAAATCCTTTAGGAACCTGGAGTCACCTCATCCAGAGAGGACCTGAGTTCCATGGGCATTTCTTGAATGGTAGGGGTACAAATACCCACTGCCTTGCCTCCAGGTGGGAGATAGCAGCCTGGTATGATCTTACCAAGTCAGAGTAAGGCTAGGTGCACCAGAAATCAGTTCCTTGCTTAGCTTCTCTGCTTTCTCATCTTGCTTCTGTCTCTTCTACTGGTCTCTCCTGAGAGCACTCCCTTAAAAAATAACTCACAGAAAAATCCTGGTCAGAATCAGTTGTTTAGGGAACTAGACCTAAGACATGTGGCAATTTAACCCACAGGATTATCTCCCTTGCCTATATTTCAAGAGTTGCCTGGGTTCAGTTTTGAAATAGATGCCTGTATAGCCATTAAGATTGCTACTTGTGTTATTTGATTCTATTTTCCCCTTTTTCTTTGTTCTTCTTTCACTGGTGGAAGGATACTGGGGGTATGTATTATAAATACGACAAAGAATTTCATAAGCTGTTGAATTTGTAAAGAAAATATTCATATTATTGGTATTTTTGAGGAAATTCCTAAAAGAGCATGTCATATAGCCAAGTCACAGTTAATGGTAATCACCTTCTTTCTTCCTGTACGTTTTAGAAATAATTTTATAATCACTTCTCTGTTCCAGATTTTATTGTCTCTCTCCCATTTCTCCTGCCGACAGCTTCTCACTGTTTTATGTGTTTGTCATTCTACCAGACTGGAAATACAATAGATATGAAACAGAAGCTGCCCCATCTGATGTGGATACCATTAATTTATGAAGAAACTGTTTTGCTTTTCCTTAAAAAAACAAAAAAGACAAACAGCTGGTTTGATGGAAAATCTGCCCTAATCTCCAGAGAACAGTGAGTTCAGACATGATATAAATTGACAGAGGGTGAAAAAATAATCTTCAGGAAGATAACTTAGTGCAGCTAGGATGGGCAGGACAGGATGGCATTTGCCAGACAGAGGAGAACACAGTGTATGTGGTCACACAGTGCACTTGGAAGAGGTGACATTGGGAAATGATAATAATCAGCTTACCAGTGTTTACAGTACTGAAAGAGTGCTAAAAAATGTAGAAATGAAGTTTTAAACACGTGACATGTAAAGGAGGTTCCTCTGCTTAGAATCCTTTTAAGATCATTGTTCTATCTCAGTTGATATTTTCCTAAACACCAGTAGAGGCCTCCAGACACTTCACTAAGTAAACAAACATACCATCCACACACAGGGGAGCCCATGATACCCATTGTGTCCACTGATATGGAGAGAAATCAAATGGAATCTTCGAGGAAGATGATTTCAGTGAGAATCAGCTGTAATTAGAGGAGCTGCTGACCTTTGTTGTATAACTTGCCCAAAGGTCCAGTTACAAAAGAAAACTATTCTGTCTAGAATAGAAGGATGTCATGGTATGTGTAATTATTGTTCTTTCAAATTGCTTTAACTAATTGTCACAATGTGGGCATTTCTCTGTTAATAATCTATTATGTTGTCAGTAAGGCAATTCTCCCAAGCCACCTAATTCACCCAGTATTCTTGGAATCAAAACACTATAGTTGGAGAGGAATGGAAACAAGGTAATTCTCAGACCCCCAACCTGAGTTATTTGGCAAGTACCACTCTTCTGTCTCAAGTTTTCAACTGAGCATAGTCCTAAAAGAGGAAAAAGGAAAAGTTTGTTAAAGAGTCACTACCCATGAAAGCTTCACAGTAAATATAACTAACTCATAAAGAGCCTACTAACGACAGTCTGAAGCACCTCTTCTATTTGGAAGTATATGTGCATTTATATGTGTGGTTGCAACTAACCGCCAAGGTCTACATGACCATTATTGATTAACTGCATGTCCCCCCCAAATTTTAATGAATAATCACAATTAGAAGTACTCTAACGCCCTAGGATATCTACTGCTGAGATAAATCTCCATCAGATTCTCTGTGTCACTGATAAAATCCACTCAGCCCCAAACCTTTATTAACAGCTTTAAGCAACTCCAGTAGCTTCTTTATATATTAGACACTTCTCTGACTGTACCTTTAGCTGACAGTATAAATACATTCATTTTGCTGTCACATCAATTGATTTTAGCTAATTAGGAGCATTTGGGGGCCTTGATCTGATAAGGAAGTGTGAATGCGTTTTCTCTCCCACAGCGGGTGTGTTATTTGCTGGGGTATTAGGGGAGTGTGAATCAGGCACATTTCCTCTGTCAGGCTGATGGTTTTTAAACAACATTCACTGCACGGAAACTAAAACGGTCAGAGCAGAAGCTGGGTGTTGGCCATTGGTGTGATTTGTCAGATTAGGTTAGTTACCTCTGGAATGGGAATCTGACAGAGGTGAACATGTGTATGCCCAAGAAGCACCAAATCTGACCTTTCTTTTGGCAAATGTTCCTCACAGTAGAGATCTCCCTCTCCTCATTTCAGAACCTCTCCGGAGGAGGCTGTCTCTCTTCAGTCACTGTCATTCTCTCCTAGCCCTACAGCATCCAGTTTGGTGTTCATCCTGGCCCTTCTTAATTTTAAAGCCAAAGGCACAGGTTTTGAAAATTCACTGGCCCTGAAGTATTTGCAGAAAATCTTTTGAACAGTTTGGGTCCTGGGATTTCTTTGTTTAGTCTCTTTTGCTGAAGGCAAAGCCGGGCTGGCTGGCTGCAGGTCAGCCAGGAGCAGTGAAGCAAAGGGAAACAAACAACAGAACAGCTGAGATTCCTGCTAGGAGCTTGTTTATAGATGGAGCTCATACAGTGTCTTTTGTTTATTTGTGAGGCTTTACTAGGGAACGCATAAAAAGGAACTTGAAATAAGTAACCATTTAGGAAAGGAGGAAAAGGGATGTCTGACAACAATATTTTCAATTTTGAGGCTGGAAGAAATGCTCATTTATGTAATGTGAATTTTTCTGCAAAGATACAGTTGCTCTCTAAGGCATGTGCTTTGTGTTTCCTTTGTTTGTTTCTCTTGTAGCTTTATGCTAATCATTTACACAGTTGTCTCCCATCCTGCTTGTGATCAATTCATAAATAATAGGAGCAAATAAAATAATCTCTGAATGTTCTCCAGTAAGAACCATTTGATTCTGCAGATCAAACCTTGAATGTTGGTCTCTACCAAAAGACCAGTTGAATTGTTAAAACCTTCATTGGAAATACCTGCCGTTCTCTGCTGTTTATAGCCATCTTTGAGTCATAGACTATATGTGCCTAAAATAGGATGGAGGGATGAACCCCCTAACAGAGTGCCTGACTCTCTGAAAGAAGTCTTGGTAAAGTGGAAAAAATACGATATTTGGAGACTCCGTCCATCTGTTGGTTATAAACTTGTTCACTTGGTCTTTGTGACTTAGTTGTCTTCTTTGTAAAATGCAGATAATAATGCCTATCTTCTAGCATATTTATAGTATTAAACGTTTTTTTTCTTCTGTCATCCTAGTGTTTATCCTGATCCTTTTTACTTTTAAAACAAAAGTCACAACCATTTAACAATAGTTGGCATATAAGAAGTATGTTTTTGTTTTTGTGACTATTATCTGCTGTCCCCCATTAATATAAGCTCCGTGAGGATGTGGTATGTGTGTCATTCACCACTGTGTCCCCAGCTCCTGGCATGTGGCAGACATTCAATAAACATTTGTTGTACAGCTCAGTGAAATATCAGCTATTGTGTCACCTAATGTTAATATTATTCTTATTTTTGTAGTTAAAATTTACTAGCTAAAATCCAAGATAAACACAAATTATATAAAAAGCAGTATTTATATTTGTATTTGAAGTAAGGCTGAAAATGAATTATGTAAGCTTTCATCTCAAGAACACAGGAAAAGAACAAATCAAAACCAAAGAAAGGAAAAGAAGGAACTTCTAAAAATAAGATTAGAAATCAATGAAAAAGGAAACAAACATAAATAGAGAAAATCAACAAACCAAATTTGATTTATTGAAAATACTAATAAAAGTGATAAACCTTTAACGAAACTGACCCAGAGAAAAGAGAGAAAAAAAATACGACCAGTGTCAGAGATTAGAAAGGTGGTTGAGGGCTTCCCTGGTGGCACAGTGGTTGAGAGTCCACCTGCCGATGCAGGGGACACGGATTCGTGCCCCGGTCCAGGAAGATCCCACATGCTGTGGAGCGGCTGGGCCCGTGAGCCATGGCCGCTGAGTCTGCGTGTCCAGACCCTGTGCTCCACAACGAGAGAGGCCACAACAGTGAGACGCCCGCGTACAGCAAAAAAAAAAAGAAAAAAGAGAAAGGTGGTTGATAATATAGATAATGAAAACATTTAGAAAGGCAATATTGAGAAGACTTTAGGCATCTACCTTGTAGAAGAAATGGGAAAAATCTTATGAAAAACAACTTACTAAAAGTGATAACAGTCTAAATGATCATATATGTTTTGAGGACATTGAGTATATTGTTACTAAAACTTCCCACAAGAAAACTCCAAGACCAAATGGCTTCCTCATAAATGCTTCTTAATATTTATAATAAGAGTGAACTTGCAAAAACTGTTCCAGAGTATAGAGGAAGAGGAACATTTCTTAACATATTTTATGAAGCCACCACAACCTTGATATCAAAATCTGATCAGGACACTACAAAAAAGAAAAATTAGTGACCAAACATACATGTGAATGTCCCTAAAAATTAGGAAAAATAATACAGATTACTTTTTGTATTATCCATAAATCCATGGCACACACTACCTATCTATCTATCATCTATCTATCTATCTATCTATCCCATTTTTAATGGGGCTTATTGTAGTGATTTAAGAGTGGGTTAACATTGAGATATCAGTCAGTGTGACAATTACGTTCATAGCAGCACTATTTTTAAAAGTTATATACTAGAAACAACCCACACATCCATTAATAGGAGAGTGGGTATGTAGACTGTGGTGTGTTTATAAAATGAAACATTATACAGCTATGAGAATAAATGAACTATAGCTAAGTGCAAAAACGTAGATGAATATCACAAAAAGTAGTATTGAGCCAAAGAAGCAAGACAAAGTATTCTAAGTCAGATAATGGTTAAGCTTGGGTGGAAGTAGTAGCGGAGGTAGGAATGAGGTTGGAAGTTTTTTCTTGATGTGGGTGATAGTTACTGAGATATGTTCAGCAGTAAAAATTCGTCACCATATTCAGGTATGATTCGTGCACCTTTCTGGATGAATATTTGTACTTCAAAAGGAGTTCAGATGAAACACAAAAGTAACTGTAATAATATAGCCCAACACTTGACCTACAAGCTCAGCGTTTATGTTTATGTATGTGGCTGCAAACTCCCACCGTGACCACTGTAGTGTCAAACAAATATTGTTTAGTAGAAAGTAAGGGGAAAGATTAGATAACTAAATACAATAAGAACTAAGTTGTTTAGTATGGACAGCAGGTGCTCATATAAATGTATACATAGATGAGTTTGTGATTTGCATATGGGTTTTTTTTAACTTATATTTTTCTCTTAAGGATTTACATTGTAATCATTCTTCAGTGCTACTAAGTAAAAATATATATCATTTTTGATATCCAAAAAGCATTTTATTACATAGCTATATTAAAATTCATTTTAAAAAACACCTTCACCTGAACATTTTAGGTGGCTTTCAAATTACTGCCATTCTAAACAGTGCCTACATGGAGTCCCTTTGCAATGACTGGAGTGCTCAGCTTCTGGCAACTGTCATATACTTTCCATTCTACCATCACTCACTGCCAAGTGCACACAATTAACATGGCAGTGAGAAATGCCCTCCCAATGCATCTAAGGATCTTAATCATTCCACTCTTCTTTCCCAAAATGGCATCTCATAAGCTTGTTTTAAAATGATGCTCCTGGAGACCATTCCTGTTTAGAGATCTTAGGTCTAGGTAAAGAAACAATTCAAGATTCATTTCTTAAACTCTGCTGTATTCGCAGAGGAGACTGGGACATTATGGAGCAATTGTTCTAAAACTTTCCAGTAATTAATATTTTGCATGTTTTTTAACCTAAAAATGAGGTGCTCATTTTGTGAGCATGTTTTAAATTCCTAGTGATGCCTCAACTTTCCAGGTTTTATTCTCTTAGGACCAAATTCTGGTTAAAAGAAAAAGAAAGAAATAACAAGAAATAGAAAAAAGCTCTGAAAACATTGTGGTTCCTCATTTTTCTTGACACTGTATTTCCACCCAAGTGAATGCACATTATACTTACAAGGTCGTAAATAGATGTTCATAATTTATTAATCTATAGTTCAAAAACAAGGGTAAAACATATTTCTGTGCCACTGTTTATTTAAATTACAGTAAAAGAGTGTGATTCTGATTTCACTGCAGTGAGATTATTGACGAAGGAAAACAAAATAGCCCTTCTTCACATGAGATGCCGCATCTACATTGTTGAACCCAACTGACTCTTTGCAATAGGTAAGACAGAGAGAGAAGAGATAAATCCATTGAGAGAGTTGCATAAAGCAAACCTGGCCAGAGACTCAAACCCTGTAACACTTGATTTGAGTCAAGCAGGGAAGGAAATTTCCTCCTCAGGATACAAGGTAGATGGCATATCTTTCCTTTAAAATGTTTAGGTCAGATAAGCCAATTCATAACACTGGGCAGTGTCACTTTCTTAGGAAAATAAGTCTTGGGGAATGACTGATTTTGTTGTATTTTGATAAATAAACTTACAGGGGTCTTGCATCCATTTCTTTCTCTTTAATCTGTCATTTTTACTGTGGTTTATAACGAATCCAGTCTGCTTGGAGGCCTAAGTAAAAATTCATAAAAACAAAATGAGTAGAGTGGAGAAGTATGCCATCATGTATTTTTATTTTTCTGTGCCTTTGAGAAAAGTTCTTAATGACTTTGTTCTCTAATACCAAGGTAGCTTTGAGTAGCCATCATTTGGGGATAATTTGCTCTGATATCCTTGTTCACTGACCCGAGACATTTGCTAAAGAGTGTTTTTTTGGGTTTTTTCCCTCCCTTTAAAATTTTTGATCACATTAGGCTTTCCATAAGAGACATAGAGCTGCTTCAAAATCCAAATCCAAAGAAAGGTGACAACATAGTAGGGTAAATGCACTAATTGTTCTTCCAATAAAATCTGTAAAAAAAAAATTTTAATGAACATCTGTTTGAAGAATAGAGCTATTAAAAGGAATGTTCTGTACAAACAGTATGCCACGAAGAATCCTTGTACAATAATGCTGTGAAATTATTTAATTAACTCATAAAAGAGGGAATCTAGCAAAGGAAATGTATGCAGTGCACTCTGGAGATATTTGACAGTCTTCAAGAACAGATGTGATTATGATTATAATTATTTTAGTAAATTGAGCCATAATTTCTCTTTCTGTTGTAAAATAAGGTAAAGTATATTATGAATCTTAAGTAGAAAAAAAACCTTAAGCATAAATAATTCATTCAAATCCTGACTTCTGTTGTAGCTGCAGCACTACTATCATTTCCTTTTTTTCAGTGAGGTGTGCGTTTGTTAAGTACAACTGGGAAGATTAAGTATTCAGCATGGAATTAGGGTAGATTTTATGTGTACTTTGTGGAAATTGGCTTAAATATTTTGTAGATATGACTTTCACCATATATTTATGTGTCCATAAAAAATATGCTTTTATCTCTAGGAAGTGTCAATTACTTGTAAGATCATGGTGTGTAGTGGGTATGGAGTAATTCTGTTTTATTACCAGAGAAACTCAATCAGAGACCCTAAGGTATTGAACATGAATGCTACAACAGTATTTTGTATGTGTGAGGTCAAGCAGTTTGACTTGAAGTGGATTCACTGACCAGACATTATACATCAGGTTTGTTAAATATTACTATGCAAATGTATTAGATCTATTCTCCTCTATTATTTTTCATCCTTCTCTATTTTGGAAACTGCATATTTTTATATTCATAACTTTAGTTAGTAATTACAGGAATGTTACATTTTCTGTGTATTGCCTTTATCACTCTTATTAACTAAAATTACTGCTAGATGGAAATTAATCAGACACATTAGCATGCTTATTCATGAAACCTAGATTATAGTAAACCCCAAGATTAAGACTAATGAAACAATTACTTATTTAATCATTATTAAAAATGGGAACATTGCTCAGATATCTGACAGTAACTGCAGTAAACTTTGGAAGCAGACATATGAATGTGTTTTTCTTGACTGCTCTTTCATGAAAGCAAGATTATTATCACCTGCTGGGAGTTTTGCTTTCATATTCAGCATTTTCCCAAGGGAAAGAAAAAGTCTCTTCTTACTAGGAAAAGAGAAAATCTAATTTCTCCAATAGACTTCTTTCTTTGAAACTTAAGCTATTCTGACTCTGACTTTTCAAAATTTAAAATGTGTGTGAAAGTGTTCATAGGTCAAGGCTGTATATGTTTATTATAAGCATAATACTTTTACTACTTTATAATAATAAACACCATATTCGAAGTATACATATTCACTTAAGGTATTTCTTAAAATGAATTAAGAATATTTAATTTAAGTAAAACATGTATTAGAAAGCAAAAGGTACTACAAGGCTAATATTGAAAATCCATAATCTTCTCCTCATGTCATGGCAACGGGCTTCCCCGAGCCTTGGGACAACCATATTCAGTCATTCCTGCTTTTAGGTGTTTTGGTGATTGCCTTAATGTTGGACTGCTTTTCTTATTTCCCAACTTTAGACATTAGCAGTTTTCTGCTATAATAGCTGAAGATTTTATTCACACTACTTCTCACAACCTATTCCCTCTCCAACTAAAAAATTTGTGGATTAATAAGTTTATTAGCTACTTTTGAAAATCTAAATATTATATTAAAAATATCAATTTCCTGGGCTTCCCTGGTGGCGCAGTTGTTGAGAGTCTGCCTGCCGATGCAGGGGACGCGGGTTCGTGCCACGGTCCCGGAAGATCCCACATGCCACGGAGCGGCTGGGCCCGTGAGCCATGGCCGCTGAGCCTGCGCTCCGCAACGGGAGAGGCCACAGCAGTGAGAGGCCCGCGTACTGCAAAAAAAAAAAAAAAAAAAAATCAATTTCCTGTTCTATCAAATTCAGATACCATCTCTCTCTTTTTTTAAAAAAAATAGATCTTATTGGAGTATAATTGCTTCACAATACCATGTTAGTTTCTGTCGTACAACAAAGCGAATCAACCATATGCATACACATGTCCCCATATCCCCTCCCTCTTGAGCCTCCCTCCCATCCTCCCTATCCCACCCCTCTAGGTCATCGCAAAGCAGCGAGTCTATCTCCTTGTGCTATGCTGCTGCTTCCCACCAGCCAACTATTTTACATTCGGTAGTGTATATATGTCGATGCTACTCTCACTTCGCCCCAGCTTCACCCTCCCACCCCATGTCATCAAGTTCATTCTCTATGTCTACCTCTTTGTTCCTGACCTGCAACTAGGTGCATCAGTACCTTTTTTTTTTTTTTTTTAGATTCCATATATACGCCTTAGCATACGATATTTGCTTTTCTCTTTCTGACTTGCTTCACTCTGTATGACAGACTCTAGGTCCATGCACCTCTCTACACATAATTCAATTTCGTTTCTTTTTATGGCTCAGTAATATGCCATTGTATATATGTGCCACAACTTCTTTATCCATTCATCTGTCGGACATTTAGGTTGGTTCCATGTCCTTGCTATTGTAAATAGTGCTGCAATGAACATTGTGGTACATGTCTCTTTTTGAATTATGTTTTTTTCAGGGTATATGCCCAGTAGTGAGATTGCTATGTCATATGGTAGTTCTATTTTTAGTTTTTTAAGGAACCTTCATACTGTTTTCCATAGTGGTTGTATCAATTTACATTCCCACCAACAGTGCAGGAGGGTTCCCTTTTCACCACACCCTTTCCAGCATTTATTGTTTCTAGCTTTTTTGATAATGGCCATTCTGACCAGCATGAGGTGATAGCTCATTGTAGTTTTGATTTGCATTTCTCTAATAATTAGTGATGTTGAGCATCTTTTCATGTGCCTCTAGGCCATCTGTGTATCTTCCTTGGTAAAATGTCTGTTTAGGTTTTCTGCCCATTTTTTAACTGGATTTTTTTTTTTAATATTGAGCTCCATGAGCTGTTTGTATATTTTAGAGATTAATCCTTTGTCTGTTGTTTCATTTGCAAATACTTTCTCCCATTCTGAGGGTTGTCTTTTTGTCTTGTTTATGGTTTCCTTTGCTGTGCAAAAGCTTTTAAGTTTAATTAAGTCCCATTTGTTTATTTTTGTTTTGTTTTCATTTCTGTTACTCTAAGAGGTGGGTCAAAAAAGATCTTGCTGTGGTTTACATCAAAGAGTGTTTTTCCTATGTTTTCCTCTAAAAGTTTTATAGCGTCTCATCTTACATTTAGGGCTTTAATCCATTTTGAGTTTATTTTTGTGTATGTTGCTAGGGAGTGTTCTAATTTCATTCTTTTACATGTCCAGTTTTCCCAGCACCACTTATTGAAGAGACTGTCTTTTCTCCATAGTATGTTCTTGCCTCCTTTGTTATAAATTAGCTGCCATATGTGCGTGGGTTTATCTCTGGGCATTCTATCCTGTACTATTGATCTATATTTCTGTTTTTGTGCCAGTACCATACTGTCTTGATTGCTGTAGCTTTGTGGTATAGTTTGAAGTCAGGGAGCCTGATTCATCCAACTCTGTTTTTTTCTTTCTCAAGATTGCTTTGGCTATTCGGGGGTCTTTTGTGTTTCCATACGAATTGTAAGTTTTTTTGTTCTAATTCTGTGAAGAATGCCATTGGTAGTTTGATAGGGATTGCATTGAATCTGTAGATTGCTTTGGGTAGTATAGTCATTTTCACAATATTGATTCTTCCAGTCCAAGAACAGATATGTTTCTCCATCTATTTATGTCATCTTTGATTTCTTTCATCAGTGTTTTATAGTTTTCTGGGTACAAGTCTTTTGCCTCCTTAGGCAGATTCATTCCTAAGTATTTTATTCTTTTTGTTGAAATGGTAAATGGGAGTGTTTCCTTAATTCTCTTTCTGACTTTTCATTGTTGTTGTATAGGAATGCCAGAGTTTTCTGTGTATTAATTTTGTATACTGCGACCTTACCAAATTCACTGATTAGTTCTAGTAGTTTTCTGGTGGCATCTTTAGGATTTTCTATGTATGGTATCATGTCATTGGCAAACAATGGCAGTTTTACTTCTTCTTTTCCAATTTGTATTCCTTTTATTTCTCTTTCTTCTCTGATTGCTGTGGCTAGGACTTCTAAAACTATGTTGTATAAGAGTGGCAAGAGTGGACATCCTTGTCTTGTTCCTGATCTTAGTGGAAATGCTTTCAGTTTTTCACCATTGAGTATGATGCTTGTTGTGGGTTTGTCATATATGGCCTTTATTATTTTGAGGTAGGTTCCCTCTATGCCCATTTTCTGGAGAGTTTTTATCATAAATTGGTGTTGAATTTTGTCAAAAGCATTTTCTGCATCTCTTGAGATGATCATATGGTTTTTATTACTTAATTTGTTAATGTGGTGTATCACATAGATTTATTTGCATATATTGAAGAATCCTTGCATCCCTGGGATAAATCCCACTTGGTCATGGTGTATGATCCTTTTAATGTGCTGTTGGATTCTGTTTGCTAGTATTTTGTTCAGAATTTTTGCATCTATGTTCATCAGTGTTATTGGGTTATAATTTTCTTTTTTTGTGATATCTTTTTCTGGTTGTGGTATCAGGGTGATGGTCACTTCACAGAATGAATTTGGTAGTGTTTCTCCCTCTGCAATTTTTTGGAAGAGTTTGAGAAGGATCAATGTTAACTCTTCTCTAAATGTTTGATAGAGTTCGCCTGTGAAGCCCTCTGGTCCTGGACTTTTGTTTGTTTGAAGATTTTTAATTATGGTTTCAATTTCATTAGTTGTGATAGCTCTGTTTATATTTTCTAATTCTTCCTGGTTCTGTCCTGGAAAATTGTACCTTTCTAAGAATTTGTCCATTTCTTTGTGGTTGTCCATTTTATTGGCATATAGTTGTTTGTAGTACTCTCTTGTAATCCTTTGAATTTCTGCAGTGTCAGTTGTGATTTCTCCTTTTACATTTCTAATTTTATTGATTTGTGTCCTCTCCCTTTTTTTCTTGATGAGTCTGTCTAAGGACTTATCAATTTTGTTTATCTTCTCAAAGAACCAGCTTTTAGCTTTATTGATCTTTGCTATTGTTTTCTTCATTTCTATTTCATTTATTTCTGCTCTGATCTTTATGATTTCTTTCCTTCTACTGACTTTGGGTTTTCTTTGTTCTTCTTTCTCTAGTTGTTTTAAGTGTAAGGTTAGATTTTTTATTTGAGATTTTTCTTGTTTCTTGAGGTGAGATTGAATTGCTATAAACTTCCCTCTTAAATCTGATTTTGCTGTGTCCCATATGTTTTGGGTCTTCATGTTTTCGTTGTCATTTGTTTCTATGTATTTTTTAATTTCTTCTTTGATATCTTCAGTGATCTCTTGGTTACTTAGTAGTTCACTGTTTGCCTCCATGTATTTGTGTTTTTTACACTTTTTTGCCTGTAATTGATTTCTAATCTCATAGCGTTGTGGTCAGAAAAGATGCTTGATACGATTTCAATTTTCTTAAATTTTCCAAGGCTTGATTTGTGATCCAAGATGTGATCTATCTTGGAGAATGTTCCATGTGCACTTAAGATGAAAGTGTATTCTGTCACTTTTGGGTGGAATTTTTTATAAATATCAATTAGATCTTTCTGGTCTATTGTGTCATTTAAAGCTTGTGTTTCCTTATTTATTTTCTGTTTTGATGATCTGTCCATTGGTGTAAGTGGGGTATTAATGTCCCATACTATTATTGTGTTACTGTCGATTTCTCCCTTCATGGTTGTTAGCATTTGCCTTATGTATTGAGGTGCTCCTATATTGGATGCATAAACATTTACAATTGTTATATCTTCTTCTTGGATTGATCCTTTGATCGTTATGTGGTGTCCCTCCTTACCTCTTGTAACAGTCTTTATTTTAAAGTCTATTTTATCAGATATGAGTATTGCTACTCCAGCTTTCTTGTGATTTCCATTTGCATGGAATATCTTTTTCCATCCCTTCACTTTCAGTCTGTATGTGTCCCTGGGTCTGAAGTAGCTCTCTTGTAGACAGCATATATATGGGTCTTGTTTTGTGTCCATTCAGTCAGTCTCTGTCTTTTGGTTGGGGCATTTAATCCATTTACATTCAAGGTTATTATCAATATGTATGTTCCTATTACCATTTTCTTAATTGCTTTGGGTTTTTGTGGGTCTTTTTCTTCTCTTGTGTTTCCCCCTTAGAGAAGTTTCTTTAGCATTTATTGTAAAGCTAGTTTGGTGGTGCTGAATTCTCTTAGCTTTTGCTTGTCTGAAAAGCTTTTGACTTCTCCATTGAATCTGAATGAGATCCTTGCTGAGTAATCTTGGTGGTAGGTTTTTCTCTTTCATCACTTTAAGTATATCCTGCCACTCCCTTCTGGCCTGCAGAGTTTCCACTGGAAAATCAGCTGATAACCTTATGGGGATTCCTTTGTATGTTATTTTTTGTTTTTCCCTTGCTGCTTTTATTATTTTTTCTTTGAATTTAATTTTTGTTAGTTTGATTAATATGTGTCTTGGTGTGTTTTTCCTAGGGTTTATCCTGTGTGGGACTTTCTATGCTTCCTGGACTTGAGTGACTCTTTCATTTCCCATGTTAGGGAAGTTTTCCACTATAATCTCTTCAAATATTTTCTCAGACCCTTTCCTTTTCTCTTCTTCTTCTGGGACCCATGTAATTCGAATGTTGGTGCATTCAGTGTCGTCTCAGAGGTCTCTTAGATTGTCTTCAATTCTTTTCATTCTTTTTTCTTTATTCTTCTCCTCAACAGTTATTTCCACCATTTTGTCTTCCAGCTCACTTTTTCGTTCTTCTGCCTCAGTTATTCTGTTATTCATTCCTCCTAGTGTATTTTCCATTTCAGTTATTGCATTGTTCATCTCTGTTTGTTTGGTCTTTAGTTCTTCTAGATCTCTGTTAAACATTTCTTGTATTTTCTCAATCCATGCTTCCGTTCTATTTCCGAGATTCTGGATCATCTTTACTACCTTTACTCTGAATTCTTTTTCAGGTACATTGCCTATTTCCTCTTCATTTATTTGGTCTTGTAGGTTTTTACCTTGCTCCTTCATCTGTGACATATTTTTTTGCCATCTCATTTTTTTTTTTTTTTTTAAATGAGTGGGATTTTGTTCCTGTTTTACTGGTTGTCTGGCCTGAGGCTTCCAACACTGGAGTTTGTAGGCTATTGGATAGAGCTGGGTCTTGGTGCTGAGATGAGGACCTCTGTGAGACCTCACTCTGATGAATATTCCCTGAGGTCTGAGGTTCTATGTTAATCCAGTGGTTTGGACTCGGAGCTCCCACTGCAGGAGCTCCCTCCTGACCCCGGGCTCATGAACCAAGATCCTGCATGCGGTTCACTCTGGGGTTCCTCCCATCTCCTTGGGCGTCAGAGTCCCCCACCAGCAGCCGGAAGGGGCCCTAGTTGTGGGGAGATGCTAACTCCATGTCTTCTCACACCTCCATCTTGCCTCCTCCTCAGATACCATCTGTTGATTCTCCATCTTGTACAGTGAGAATTTCAGCACTCCTAACACTTCCATACTCTGCTTTTCACCATGCTTGGGTACTGGATAAAATATAGGATACCCAGTTAAATTTCAATTTTAGATAAACAACTAATTTTTTAGTGTAAATATGTCCAACTCTGTATGAAACATATTTATACGAGAAAAAGGATATATATTCACTTGGAAAACGGAAATCTAGGTAAGTATTTTGTTAACTAGACTTGAGAAGGAGGAATTTATTGAGGAGATACAAAAACAAGACAACCAATTTACCTACATAATACCAAAGTGTTAGGAGTTTGGTGTACCAGATACTTCTACATTGGGCTTAGGAGATGAGGCCAAAATGGGGAAGACTGGTGGAAAGCTCTATCTAAGGAGCATCTAGACTCCCTGATCACCTTCCCAAATCTTCATAACCAGGCTAAAATCCCAAGTCCCACCCAGTAGAGGAAATGAAGTTTTCATTTCTGGCAAAGTTGATCTAGGGAGACTCTTAACTCAGGGAGAGCAAGGAAAATCTAAGCACAGGGTGTGGCCCTGAATTGGAAACAAGAAGACTAAGTGAAAGTCTATATTATGTACTGTGAGACTTCCAGCCCTCTTTTCCATTTTGGCTCTCAGAATGCTGATGACAGCACAATTTAGAAGTAACCTAGGGAGTTCTTTTTCTGGGCTCAAAAGACTGGCTCAAAACAAAAGGTTTACAAAACTCTCATTAGGGCTTCTCAACTGAAATAGCATGGTCTCCATTTTATCACTCATGGTAAGAGCCATCAATCCACAGCTTTTCCTTTTTTTTTCCCAGACAGAGTTTTAGGATCTCACTCTTAAATATAAATTGCTGGCCAGGGAAAACCACACATTGAAAATCCCTAATATAGTAGGCAAAGACCAAAATGAACAAGTAGACAGGGGAGAGTCAGAGAAAGCAAATCTGATAAAGGAAAGAGAATAAAACTTAAAAAACAAAAAAGCTATGGGTAAAGGTCTCAGTAAGATAAGGTATTGCATTTGAAACAAGAACAGGGTACATTCACAAGGGAGCATCCCTTGAACAAGAAAGAATGCTTTTAAACTACAAAGAGAATACTAGAAACTTTAAAGTTAGTATGATGTTTGGAATACATATTTTAGGCAGTCTTCCCAGAAGTAACATCAAAAGACAAAAAGGTGAAAAATTGGAGGAAAAGTTAGGAAAATAATATTTTTTTGAAAAGATACTACAACTGTATAATATGAGTTCCAAAGAAGAGAACAGAACAAAACATGGGGAAAAATATGAATAAAGTAATGCATTTCCTAAAAGTGATGGACATAAGTTTTCAGACTGAAAAAATTCATAGGGAGCCCAGAAAAAAGAATCCATTAGAATAATACCAATACTAGAGAAATAAATCATGAAATTTCACAACACCATAGATGAAGAAAATAAATCCATAAAGATCTGAGAAAGTGAGGGAGAAAGGGAGGGGGAGCAGGAGAAGAGGCATAGAAGGAGAGGGGAGAGGAGAGAATCATACCACATAGTTCAAGTATTAGCAGCTTTTCAACAGAAGCATTGAAACCTAGAGAACAGTAGAGCACTGTGTAAAAATCCTGAGGGAAAGTAATTTACAACCTAGAATACTGTACTCAGCTAAGCTATCAAGTGGGAAGGCAGAAATAAAAATGTTTTCAGATATGCAGTATCTCAAAAATTTACTTTGCGTGCAACTGTTTTTCAGGAAGCCACTGAAAATGTGCTAGTAACAAGGTGGAGGAAACTAAGGAAGGGTAAAACATGAGATCTGCGACACAGGGGCCAAACAGAAGGGAGATGAAAAGAATTTCAAAATAATGGTGAAGGAATATCTTAGAAAAATTGTTTCTCAGCAAGTCCAAATTGGAGAGATAATGTTCTAGTGGATATTGAAAGCTTAACTGATGTGTTTGAACATGCTTAAGTGTACTTTTAAAGTTCTGTTTTAAAATTTGTGAATGAGCTAGTGTTAATTACTTATAAAGCAAAGCAAGCATAAAAAAAAGATGCAGTTATTAACTCCAAGGAAAATAAAACGTTTACAATGAAGGGAACATAATTATAGTATACTATCTGGCTGAACTCTAATAATGATTTATAGTCATAATGATGTATACATTAAATATTAATTAGATAAAAGTGGTATAACTAGAGTGAGAAGGTGGTGAGAAGGTAAGAGAGGGAGAGAGAGACAAGTGAGGGTTTGCATAGAGTCAAATCCACCTCTTCCATTATTGGAAGGCATTAGATAATATATAATATAACTGAAAAATCAAGATCTAGGCATATAATATTTTATTTATAAGTAAGGGGTAAATACCAGAAGAAACATTAAAAAAGAGATGAAAATGATTATTTGTGCTGATCAGGACTTTGGAATAGAGATAAATGGAGCAGAAGACAGCCTTTTTCTTTTGCTACCTAGAAAGGTATTTGATGTTTAAAATTATGTATATGTATTACTTTGATATAAGTAAGTGAACAAATGACAATATAATAAACAAATAAGCAGATGTGTTACATGTTCATTTCCTTATGGAAAGGAAGAGAATAAATAAATAAAGCCATATGAACCCAGTAAAGGAAAGTATCAGAGTAGCTACAGGCATGCAGACATGAACATTTAATAACTTAGAGGAAAGGTGATATATTTTTCCGGAGTAATACACATAGTGTAATTTGTAAGCTAATAAGAAATAGGAAGTGAAAAATGAATGTGGCAGGTTCCTTCTTTGTGCTCACAGCCCTAAGGGCTTTGTGGGGAGCAGCAGTAGGTTTGTGTGAAGGATTCTTGTTGGTAGTGGAAAGGCAGAGATACCACCAGGTTTCCTCTAGTTATAGGAGCCATAGACACTGATGACTCAGAGACTTGATGCACTGCATCCTTTTTCAACTTGGTTTTAAAAAGCCTAGAAAATATGTCACCACTGACATGAAAACAGTTGCTGCCTTTTGCAGACCATGGCAATTCTTTAGGACCTGACCATTTGGAGTGATCATCAAGCATCACAGAAAGACCTGGTTTTATTTGGTAGAGTCTTGAGGCAAATGAAAATAACCAGAAGGAAAGGAGAAAGAAACTATATATTTTTTGTGCTTGTTATGGGATAGGCCTTAAGATACTTCCACATACTCTATGTCGTATGATCTTACCCAAGGCAATGGAAGTTTAATACAATACGGACACACATGTGGCAAAGAAAAGTAACTCTTTGATTTACTAAGAGATATCGCAGTTTTATTAAGCCAGTGCTGAGCTCAGTAGAATTCACTTTTTTTTACATGGTTAGTAGGATACCACTAGCAATGCACAATTAAACTACACTAATAAAATTATTGAGTCCAGATTAAGGAAGACAACGGTTTCATTGTACTTTGCCTGGGTCATACCACACTCGGAGTGTTGTGGGTTCTGGTCAAATCGGGGCACAGGCTGAGTAAGAGAAAAATGACTGTGAGGAGAATCAAAACCAGATAGTATGAGGGATATTTAGAAGAACCAATGATTTAAGCCTGGAGGAAGGAAGACTGATTGGAGCACATTATTGCTATTTTGCCACATTTTAAGTACGCCTGTGTAGAAGAAGGAATGCTTTTTATTCTGGATTACTTCTGAGACTGGAACTGACACACAGAAGATTTAGGAAGCACTTGAGGAGTGACTTCTAATAAGTGGTGAATGGTAGAATACCATGTCTCACAAATCACTTATTGACCTTCACTGGAATTGTTTAAGGAGCCACCAGATGATCATCAATTATGCACTTTGAGAGAGGATTCCCACCTTGCAATAGAGGTTGGACCAGCTGCAATTTAAAGACTGATCAGGTCTAATATTCTAGGTTCTTCTATATGTCAGTCTTGATATTGTCACCAAAACTGATTATTCAGTAAATAAATATTGGTCATCTCATGTATGTCAGGGGACAAAATAGACATTGTCCTACCTCCTGGAATGTTAAATCCAGCAGAAGGGCTAGTAATTAAGCAGATAATTGCATAAATAATTTTAATTGTAATGAACATTATGAAGAAGTAAAGAATATCATGGCAACATATAACACAAGATCTAATCTAGTTTAGAGGGAGAGGGAAGATTTCATTAAAGAAGTTATGTTTAAGCTGAGACCCAAAGGCTGAGTTAACCACTAGGAAACTACTGCAGATTCAGGGTCGAAGTTCAGAAAAGTGTCTTGGATTAGAATATTGCCATATTGAAACAAAAAATTCTACTTGAGCACTCAAGCAATGTTAAAAATGTCCCTTAGCACCTCCCTTAATTTTTGATGTGCTATTGATGTTGGCTGAAGTTTGCTTTTTCTGCTTTATGGGAAGTCCTCTTTGCTCACAGCCTAGGTGATTTGCTTTGGGTTCATACTTTGAGCACTTTTAGTGTGATTGAGTGATTTTGTTGTTGTTGTTAGCTCTGACTGATCCTAGGATCCACTACTGTGTATTTGTAGGTACTCAGATGAGTCAGATTCTGAATTATACCCACAGAGACAAGAGGGATTTCTTTCTTGCCCTTGACTTTAGAGCTAAAAATACTGTGGTTTAAGTACCACCTGCAAAACAAAGAAGTGAGTGAGGAATGGCTCTAGGAGTAAGTGAACCCATCCTTCTCCTGAGTGTATTTCAGAAACCTACAGAGTAAAATCTTTCATCTAAATTAAAATGGACCCTCACAAAACTTCAAAGAGTCTGATGATATGAAAGGAGTAGCCAGGGCCTATGAAGTGCTGGTGAGTAATTACAATCTGAGATTTATTGGTGACCACCCTTGTGTCAGTAAAAGGTTGGCTGATCAGAAAAAAAACAGACATTGGCTAGAGGGAGGACTCTTGAGCCACCCAATCTTTTGAAATTTCTAAAGAGTTTTCCAAGGGGAAATCTGACATTTGGACTTTCATGTGACATTGGTAGGTTAATTAGGACTGGGAGCTATGATCCATTATCTTAATTGCCTGTATCTTCTGCTTGATATTTGACCTATATACCAGGTGGCTGGCGACTTGTAACAGGTGAGTGAAGAATTTAGGGGGAAAAATCATAAGCATACTTTTTAGGAACAATTAGGTAATCAAGGCTAGGATTTTTAGGATGGAGCCTCCCTTTTCAACAGTCTCTTCTCTGAAATATGTCATTCTTCAAGGTCTTATAGCTTCCAGGAACATGGTATAATTTATTTTCAAAGATATGCTTGTTATGTTGGATGAGATCAAGAGCCTTGAGAGTGAAGATGACAGCCATGGAGAGAGAGACAAGAGAATCTGGCAGGAGAAATTAGCCCCAGCAAAAGCAAAGTGGAAATTGGAAGAATAATGTAATGTTTGGCCAAATTACATAAATTATTCAAGTTCTTCATTTTCTGCATGGATTTTTCTTTTCTATGGAATGATTTTACAGTTTTAACTTTTAATATATTTTTATCCAAGTGGCTTTGAGTGGAAGTTTACCTATACAAGTCTAACGTTGTTGAGTATTTGCATTCTTCTGCATTTTTAAAGTTTGGCTACCCATTGATCGAATCTTCAGACTTAAATTAGTGGTTGGAAGAATAAGGCACAGTTATTGTTTTTCCCCCTTACACACTTATCATTGTGGTAATATGCAGTATGTAATGTCCTTGGGCAAGGAAGCAATTTGCCTTGATATTTCATCAGAGCAAAATTATTTTTGATTAGGCATTAGTTACTTCTCAATTCTTCAAGGAATTTAAATCTCACTCTTGAATATAAAATGTGTATATTGAATACAAAAATATTTTGACATTCTTATATGAATGAAGTTTCTGATTCAAAGACTAGGTTCATACAAGGGTCATTATTTTGTTAATTTTTCATTACAGTGTCCAAATTGATGGGTGTGTATCAATGTAACACAGGATCCAAAGGCAAAATAAAAGTCTATATGCTCAATTCTAGCTACAACGCATTTCAGTAGTGCAGTGTCTGCTGTGTGGCAAGACTGAGAAAATTTCTTAATCAAATTTTCTATAAATCTTTGATGTCTGCTTATTTATTTTCTGAAGAGACAGCAGTCTCTTCATGTTTGATGTCCCAGTAGCCAGAGCCTGTTTCTGTTAGTTTGATTGTAGAAATAGAGGTGTCCTCACGGGGAGCCCAGCTGGATGTTCCTGCTTTCTGCCTTAGTTTCTTTCATGGTTGGCGAGAAAGGAGGAAGAAGAGCACATGATAGAATTGGTAATTGTTTGCACTACTGGCAGAGCCTCAGATGATATTTATTCTATCACAGTCACTTGCAACCAGAGAATTCATTTCTTGCAGCAGATGGAAGGTGGACAGCATGCAAATGCTTGGATTAAACACATTCTAGTGCTTTGAAACCCTGTCCATGTAACAGTGTTGTTTGTAGACCTATTTTGCTGCCGTTACAGTGGTGCTTAATTAGAATAATTAGTAAGAAAAACTAAAGTGATTTTTTTGGCTGTAGTTCCCTGCCAAATATTTGTATAGAAATCAGGTGACTATTAGGATGGAAGGAAAAAGTGCAAAAGTTTAAGATTTGGCCTTGTTTTAAGAACTGTTACATTTTAACGATTCTGGTAATGTATTCATTCAGTCTCTTAAAGGTTATGGGACTGATATTTCTCTACTTTTTTATGGAAGAGAATTAGATTGTTAGGGGATGCCACTAGGGAACTTTTGCTTAAGAGTTACTTTTGAGTTTATTCCTGGAAAGGAATGGAACTGGCAGGAACAAGGTCAGTTTTCTATTATATCTGATGACCGTTTCCAGGAAAGTTTGGTTAACCAAGCACATGGATTCTTGGTCTCTATTGTAAACTGCCAAAAGGGATGTCCCTCCCATGGAAATTGTTACACTTGTTTTTATAATATTGGCATCTGTAAGCTCTTCATGGTACAAGGAATAAAATCTTGAGAAGGAGACTGAAAAGATATATATCCTGAGATCCAGCAAATGGAAAACACTCTCTTCCACAATTGGAAGGTCTAACTCTCCCCAATTATGTATACTGGATGGTGGGAAAAATCATTCCACACAACATTGTAAATCAACTATATTTCAATAAAAAATTTTTTAAAAAAACTTAGGGAGTGGAGACACACAGTACTGTTAAATGAGAAATCAAGTTGTTAAACAATTTGAATTGCAAGATCCCAAATAAAATTTTATTTAGGTATATGTGCAAAGAAAAGACTAGAAGTAAACTTATCAAATATAAAAAGTAAAAAAAAAAAAAAAAAATCATTCCAGAAGTCAGAGAGGTTTTTTGTTTTCAACCTTCTTCAAGATCTCTGATGAGACTGGACTTGATTTTAATTCATGTATTCTAATGTAAAATGATCAAAATCAGTAATTTACATAATCATTAAACACCGGAGACATTCAAATTAGAATAAGAATGGTATTCATTCATTCATTCATTCAACAGATATTTATCGAGCACCTTGTAAGGGCCAGATACAGGTATTTGTGAGAAGAAGTGAGCAAAATAAACATATTTCTGCTTTCATGGAACTTTCACTTTAATGAAGTAATACAAATAATGGCAACATGTTTTGAAATGCTGTACTTTATGTTACAAAAGGAAAACTTTGGGGTAACTCTCAGCAGGTCGTGCAGTAAGATATTTTGGGGATTTAGGGGGATGTGCTTGTGTTGATCCATGCACCAAGTCTGTTTCTGATTTACTTGTGATAACATTAAGCATTTTTTAGACAGGTGACAGATTTTGTTTAATGTTGGGCCCTACAGTAATATTAATTTACTTACAAAGGATTTAACTTGTGCCAGTGACTTTATTTGTTTGAATACCTAAGCTGATCAGTTGCAGTATTAACTGAATTCCTTTCCTGGGCTTGTAGAATTTAGAATTTACTAGAGACTCATAATCATGAGTCATGCAAAGGTATATCAGCTTGCTTTTTTTTTTTTGCGTTACGCGGGCCTCTCACTGTTGTGGCCTCTCCCGTTGCGGAGCACAGGCTCCGGACACGCAGGCTCAGCGGCCATGGCTCACGGGCCAAGCCGCTCCGCGGCATGTGGGATCTTCCCGGACCGGGACACGAACCCGTGTCCCCTGCATCAGCAGGCGGACTCTCAACCACTGTGCCACCAGGGAAGCCCCAGTACCTTCTTTTGACCAAACCCTGCCAGAAACCAACACACACAGAACCGGGTAACACAGTTTGCAGAGGTCAGTCTCCCTGTGACACAGAACAGAAGAAGGGTGAAGAATGGATCTGTAAGCAGACAGACCAGAGAAGAAGATATGGGTCAGTCAATCAATACAAATAATCTTTTATTCGTATTCAGATTTTCCTTCAGAGAAAATAAACTGACAACTGCTAATAAAAGCATTAGTGCAGTATTTCTTGATTAGCTTTCAGTAATCTTCAGGTCTCAAATTATCAAGAGGTAAATGTCAGCTTTATTTATCTATTCTTTAACATAGCATTTTGTTAGCTGAATGTAAAACCCAGAAAATGGGTTACTGGGAGAACTTGTGTTAACTTTCCTTTTTTTCCTGCAAATATTTAGAGAAAAGTTACATGGGTATTTGGTTAAGTTAATCTAAATTCTACTTAGAATCTGGTTTTTTTTTTAACAGATAATCATCACAGCACTATAAATTTATATCTACTAAGTTCACAACTCTAAGATTATTAGATATTTATTTTCAGATAGAAATCAATTAGTTGGAGTTAGAACGTAATCTGGAAAAGAAAGAGAAGTATGTATAAAACCTGTCTAGATTTGCAAACTTCTTAATATGGTGTATGTAACAGGGCATTAAGTAGCTGTTCATGTCTAGAGATTTCCAGAATGGAAAGCATGGGTGTTAGAATGATGTTAAGAGCCTATTTATAGGGAAAAGAAATACTTCTTACTACATTAACAAGAAAAAAATACATCCTACAAAATATTTGTGATATGTAGAGTTTTGGTAAAATTTGAATGATTGAAAATGAACCTTGGGCTTCCCTGGTGGCGCAGTGGTTGAGAGTCCGCCTGCTGATGCAGGGGACGTGGGTTCGTGCCGCGGTCCGGGAGGATCCCACGTGCCGTGGAGCGGCTGGGCCCGTGAGCCATGGCCGCTGAGCATGCGTGTCTGGGCCCTGTGCTCCGCAGCGGGAGAGGCCACAGCAGTGAGAGGCCCGCGTACTGCAAAAAAAAAAAAAAATGAACCTTGGGCTTCCCTGGTGGCGCAGTGGTTGAGAGTCCGCCTGCTGATGCAGGGGACGTGGGTTCGTGCCGCGGTCCGGGAGGATCCCACGTGCCGTGGAGCGGCTGGGCCCGTGAGCCATGGCCGCTGAGCATGCGTGTCTGGGCCCTGTGCTCCGCAGCGGGAGAGGCCACAGCAGTGAGAGGCCCGCGTACTGCAAAAAAAAAAAAAAAAAAAAATGAACCTTGGGTAAATGTCATGAAATTCAGTGCAAAGATTTGGAGACCCATGCAACAATTTTCTTTAGATAATTAACTTGCTTAGGAATTTGGTTCTATCCAGATAGAATCCCCAGATCTTTTTCACTTACTAAGAAAAGACTGTGCCCTCATGCCTTTAAAAATGGAATAAAGCATTAATACATTCTCCAGGAAGATGGATTTTTTTATTAGAATCAAGCTAGTTTACTAATATTATATTAAAGTAAAATTCCAACCACAGTTGATAGAATAAAATAGTCTTATTCTCTTACCTTCTTACCTTTTTTCTATCTTCCTTTTTGCAACCCATATACACCCAAGAAAAAAGTTAATGTCTAATTTAAAGGTAGTGGACAGCAACTTTGGTAACCATAGGTTTCTTTGCAAAGAAGAGTTATTCTTGACATTTAGACTTTTTCTATTGAATACTAATACCATGCAAGATCATTCACTAGAGAGTATTGGAATTCTTCCATTCTGGTCAGCTTGTACTATGAAATGAGAATGATATTAGTGTCTATCTCATAATGTTGCTATGACAGTTAATATTTGTAAAGAACTCAGACTAACACTTGGCACAGAGTAAATACTAAAGAAGTTCTTGGTAAATCAATCAGTCTCTGTTCTTTCCATGCTATATTAATTCCCATCTCCATTCTAGAGTATATAACATTCTCTCTGCTTGGATTCCCACCCCTCTTTCTATTCATCCAAATCCTGTGATTCTTTAAGAACTTGTTCAGACCCCACCTTTTTAAGCCTTTTGTGACAACTCCAATCTCTACTGACCTCATTGAGGGTAACTCAGTGTTAACCCTTAACATTGATTCTTAACCAGGGGAGGGCATTCGGATTCCCTGGAGAGCTTTTCCAAAATATATATCCCTGGGCCCACACCACAAGAGTTTTTAGATTCAGAGAGTCTTGCCTGGCACCAAAACATGCACATTTTGATAAAGGTGTCCAACAAAACTGATACAAGCCTAGTCAATATACCCTGATAATAATTATCTCTTGTTGTGAGTATGTGAATTATCTTTCTCAACGAGATTGTAAACTTCTTGAAGACATGGACCATGGTTTGTTCTTCTTGTGTATCTCGGTTTGTTCTTCTTGTGTATCTCCCCATAATGCTGGGAACATGGCCACTGCTGAAAAACATTCCTTTTTCTTGTTTGACTACAAGATCTCTGAGAGTGGGGCCCAGGCTATGCATTGTCAAAGGATGTGGAGGGACAAAGAGATCCACAGTGGATCATTCAACTATTGTCACAATTAATGCTGTGTAATAAATAACCACAAAGTGACATACAACAATAAGCATTTGTTGTTTGTTTTTAGAGTCAGCAGGGATAGGCTAGGCATCTCTACTGATCTTACCTGTGCTTACATGTTTGGGGGTTGGGCTGGGCCCACTTAATTGTCTGCACTTCAGCAGCTCAGTCATGTATTGGTGAACTGGCTCTGTTTCATAAGACTTTGATGTTCCTTCTGGGACCATCAGGCTAGTCAAAGTGAGTTTTCTTCTGAAAATAGTGGAGGACAAAAGGACAAGGCCAGATGCAAGAAGTCCATTCCAAGCCTCTACGTGCAATGGATTGGCCAAAGGAGAAGGAGAGTACAGCACAGTTTCATGGCAAAACTGTGGACACCGAAAGATGGGAAGAAGTGGTGTCATTTTCCCAAACTACCACAGTGGAGCTCTCGTTCATGTCTCTTCTGTGCAGAGCCCATTCTAATGCTTTACTGAAGGTCAATTCTTGTATATAATCCCGATCAGGATGTCTTTAAAACAGCCTTACCACCCCTTGAGTAAGCAAGCCAGTAATCTTGTTTGGAGGAAAAAAAGTTGCAAATAAACAATCACACTAATGCCACTTCATTTGCCATTAAATAGAAAAATATCAGCTTCTATTTCACAGACTTGACATCACCCAGATAATATGTCACACTTCACTAAACTAGAACATCAAATGCAGAAAACAAAATGTCTGTTATTCAATAAGATTATCTACTACTTGAACAAGGTTCGTGGAACTGTCAACATGATGTGTTTGAATTCAGGAAATTAAACCAAGAACTGTGACTGGAAAATGTTAAAAACATCACAAATTTGCTTTGAAATGATACAGCAGCTTTTCGTCACTTGTGATTTGACCACTGGTTCCATCTTTATTACCTGTGGTGTTGCTTAGTGAACTGTTGCAAAGCAACCCGTGCAGTCTATCGTGGAAGTTCAATTTAGTGTTGCCAGAGAATCATCTTGGGGCTGAAAGAGAGTCTGTGCTAAGTTCCTCGGCTTCCAGCAAGGCCATCTCTTTGTCTAAGGGATCTTATCTCCTAAAGAGCCAGGGAATTATAACATGGTGTAACAATCATATAATTTATGCTTTTATCTATCTACCTACCTACCTATCTATCTATCTATGTATGTGTTCATCACCAAAATAATAGCTAAATTACTGTGACCATTTTTCTGAATTAATGTGCTCATTTTCCATATCCAATTCTTTATTTGTTCTCAAGGTAGGTACTTGATTAACTCCTGGTGAGAGAGATTGGTCAGCAAAACAAATATTACATAAACTATAAGAAGGAAAATTGCTTTCCAGTCCTGCTTTGTTCTTACTCTGTCATGGGATTTTAGGCAAATCACTTAACTAATCGATATTCTTATCAATAAAAGCAGACAATCTGTTTATATATCAGTAGCAAGTGTTCTTGCCTGTATAACCAAATAATAGATAAAGGGTCTAAGGTAAACTCTGGGTCAATCAGATTCAGATATATCTATATCTGTGTCTATATATTTATATATAGTTGTTTGTATAGGAGAAGGCAATGTAGAATCACCCTGTATGAGTAAGTTTATCTTTTATTAAAGGTGTTATGCTAAGCTTTGCTTGGATTTCCTTTCTAAGAGGAAGGACATTTACTTGTAGGATAAAGAAAAGAAAAGGCAGCACAGAGACACAAAGATGTGGGCTTATGCAGTATACCTAGTAGAGTTCAGTTTCATCACCTTGCAATGATGGAAAAAAATAAATGATGCAAATTGGAATTTCGATACAACCAAAAAGTTTGTTTTGAGACTTTCTAATTGCTAGAGAAGAGAAACGCTGAGAGAGGCATAATAAGCTCATTCTCTGATAAGGGAAGACATTTGAGATTTTTACATGAGTGTGATTTTGATGAAGCCGAGAACACGACCATTTTCCTGGAAAGTCAGGAGTGCTAGCATTCCACAGCATTAAGGACCATCTCCCTCTTGCACACATGCAAACATATATGACTAATTCGTCTCTAGGCAACACAGGACCAATAGGAGCAGGCTGGTTACAAAGCTAGGCCCTCAGGTGAGTGGAGGTTAAAAGCTCAATGTCATTTTCTCAAATGGAAAATTCTGTGTAACTAACACTGTAGTCTCTTGTTTAGTCACAAAGAAGGAATAATTGCTTTGGAATTTGGAAAAAAGATCTCATTTTAGTTGCCGTATGTACTTTTTGGTATAGCTTTGTAGCTAGCACAACTTGCAGCAAAGAAAATTTAGCAAGCACTTGGAGAGGCTAAGCTGGTCCTAGAACGACATGTAATTAAGAGAAGTTGGCTGGATGGTTCTATAGGAGGATGAGAGGAACAACAGCTGTCCTTGCACATGGGACCAGCCCATATTAACCTTGGGGGAAGTGGAGGTTATAATGGGAATAAAGCCAGTGGCAGAAAATTAATTATTTCAAAATGTTTGTTTTCAACAGAGTTTGAATCTTGGTGTCTTGTATGTGGATACATAGGCAATGTTTAGAAAAACACAATACTGTGAATGTTTAATAGCCAAATGAAATCTTGATGTCAAAGCTGCTCATATGTACATGCATTTTTAACTTGATTTGACTGCTATAGTGAGACAAGCCAAAATTGAAACACAGTTGTTTTCAGGACTTAGAAGTTCAAAAATTCAAGCAGCATGGTATTGTCTTAGGATGAAGTCATTCCTGTAATGGCAAAAAGGAGAAAGCATGGAAAAATAGATCATTATTGCCTAGATTTATAATTTGATGTTCATGTATTGCAAACATCACCAATATATTCAACAAGAAAAGGGAATAACATATTTTTCAGGAGACACCCTGTGTAAGAGGAATAGTGTTGTATTTAATTTGCATATAGAAAAATTGGGGTCCTTGTTTCCATAACAAGAGAAATTGTGCCTAAATATAGGCTAATTGGTGATGCTTAGTGAGAACATTTGATTGTGTGACTCATGCTTTTAACAAACAACATTTCCCCTATCAGAAAACTAGCCTGAGACCTTCCTATTGCTGGGAATGTGTTTAATTAGATGACAGGTTTTAATTAGATAGAACTGTTCGGCCTGTTTACTCTTGGTCTTATCTCTCCATGAGCCATTTCCCCACAGAAGGATGCAGTAGCCATAATTATTCCAGTCATCCTAAAGAGAATGTTTTAAAGTACTCTAGTTAGCTGTCAAAAAGAGAAGGCTAATTTCCAGTTATGAGAGTATTTTTCCAGTGGAAATCTTCCTTTCATTCTGGGTAGAAATATTTGTGTCTATTTCTAGCTTTATTAGGCTCCATTTTCTCTTTCCTGGACAGCTAATTTCTCTTGGAACTGTTAAAAATTAAAGGAATTCCTCAATTCCAGAAATGTTTCCAGCTGTTTTTAGCTCTAGCCAGACTGTCTACATTACCTAAACAAGTACCTAAGGACATGGCACATGTAATAAAAATTGCCCAGCAAAAGCATAATGGAACCAAATAATTTGGAAGAATTTCCCATAATATATGGAATTTTAATAGATGTAAAGTAAAAAAATCAGTGGTCAAATATTTGAAGAATTACGTGCTAAATGAACAAACTTCTTTACTTAGAATCTATCAGGTTATTTACTCTACTGATAGGTATAATCTGTTTGGCACCAGACTTCCAGATCTTTCTACCTCTGTGGTATTTTCATGGGAAGAGGAGGCATGGGGGTGATAGGTTTTCATGTGAGTAACTGGTAATATCACACTTTTGTTTTGTTTTCTTTGAAACCAACACATGACAATATCCTCCCTCTGTGTCCCCTAGTAAAATGTTTTAAAGTCTCTGTGTTTCCCACTGTAAAGGAGAAAGGAGGCTTGGGTACATATGATTCCCAGCATATGCTGGGCCTTAGTTACTTGTCAAAATAAGTCGGGCACATGGGGATGCACAATCTCTAATTTTTGCCCCTCATCCTTTATTTTTTAGATTGAAATAGTCATAGCCCAATGGGCTAAGAACTGTGTTGTAAAATTTTAATATAAAAAAATTGTACATAAAAGTATAGTGCTTGGGCTTCCCTGGTGGCACAGTGGTTGAGAGTCCGCCTGCCGATGCAGGGGACGCGGGTTCGTGCCCCGGTCTGGGAAGATCCCACATGCCGCGGAGCGGCTAGGCCCGTGAGCCATGGCCGCTGAGCCTGCGCGTCCAGAGCCTGTGCTCCGCAACGGGAGAGGCCACAACAGTGAGAGGCCCGTGTACCGCAAAAAAAAAAAAAAAAAAAGTATAGTGCTTATGTGTCATTGTGTTAAAATTCTAGTGTATATTATTGAACTATCTAATTATTTCATAGGTGCATACTAAAAAGTATAATCCATATAATATTTGACTTTAACTCATGTTATCTCATTTGCTAACCCCTAACTCAAGCTCCTATCATCTCTTTCCTGGACAATTGTAATCACCGGCTGCTACTCTCCCTTCTTCCACCCATGTCTGACTACAGACTATTCCTTACTCAGCAGCCAGAGTGACGCATTTAAAACGTACGCCAGATTGTATCCTTCTGCTGCTTCAAATCATCAAATGGTTCCCAGGGGTAGGGAGAATTCAGAGCTGGCCCCCAAGATTCCTGCCTCCTGATGTGCACACTCCATGTGATTATTTGGAAGAAGAAGCCCTTGAACGTGATCAGGACTTGTAAATATGATGAGATTTTGCTCTCAGGATTATTACGTTATAAGACAAAATGAATTTTGCGGTGTAATTAAGCTCCCAAATCAGTTGACTTGAGTTAAATAAAAGGGAGGTTATCCAGAGTGGGCTTGACCTAATTGGGTGAGCCCTTTAAAAGGGTCCAAGTCTTCCCAGAAATTAGAGAAATTTGATGTCAGTGAGATGCCCTTCTGCTGTGCTGGAAGAAAGGAGCCATGTTGTGAGGGGGATGGACATTGGCAGAGATTTGTGGGCAGCCTCTAGGAGCTATGAGCAATCTCTGGCTGATGTCCAGCAAGAGAATAGGGATCTCAGTCTTACAGTCGCAAGGAAATTAATTCTGCCAACAACCTGAATGAGATAGGAAGAGGATCCCAAGCCTTAGATGAGATCATAGCCCATGCTGATATCTTGATTTCAGTCTGGCGAGACTCTGAGCAGAGAACCCAGCTGTGCCACGCCCAGACTCCTGGCCCACAGGAACTGTAAGATAATAAATTTGTGTAGTTTTAAGCTCTTCAGTTTGTGGTAATTTGTTACAGGGGAAACTAATACGCTTCTCTTCTCTCGCAGATGAAAATGTAAATATAACTTTAGTAAGGATTTTGGATTTTATTCTGGTATCCAGCCCTGACTCTCTCTGTTACCATCTTCTATTCTGTCCCTTCTTCACTCTGCTGCAGCCACACTGTTCTCACTGTTCCAGAACACTCCAGCGTGCTCCTGACTCGGCACCTCAATTCTTATTGTTTCCCTTCCTGGAGCCCCCTGCCCTGGATATGCACAGGACCTCCTATCACCCGTCATTTAAGTTCCTGTCAGAGAGCTCCTCCTTGACCACCCAGACCAGTCAGGCTAGGCTATGTTTTGTTGTGCCAGCAAACAATCCCCAAAGCTCAATGATTTAAAATAACAAAAGTTCGCTTTTTATTTTCCCTATATGTTTAATTTGGATTAGCAAGAGGGCTCTGCTCATCATGGGCTTGAGAGACCCAGGCTGATAAAGGCACCACTATCTTGTAATGCCACTATTTCAAATTTCTTTTGATTAGTGTTAGCATGGTATGAACTTCTCCATCGCTTTACCGTTTTTTCTCCAATCCCTTTACTTGTATCTATTTGTGTCTTTATATTTAAAGTGGGTTTCTTATTTCTTGTAGATAACATATAGTCAGGTCTTGTGTGTGTGTATTTTGTGTTTTATCCGCTCTGTCAGTCTTTGTCTCTTAACTGGTATATTTAGGTCACTGATGTTTGAAGTGATTATTAATGTAGTTGGATCAATATCTATCATATTTGTTACTATTTTTTATTCATTGCTTTTCTTCCTTGTTTGTTTCATTTTGGGGTCTTCCATCGCTTTCTGCCTTCTCTGATTTTAATATATGACATTCTCTTAGCATGTCAATTATATTATTTTTAACTCTTTTAGTGATTTTCCTTTAGTTTGCAATATACAATTACAACTAATATAAGTCCACTTTCAAATAACAGTATATACCACTTTGTGAGTAGTACAAATACATTATAGTATTCTCTGTTTCTCCCTCCCATATCTTATGATATTTGTCATTAATTTTAGTTATCCATAAGCTATATTACCAAATACATTGTTGATATTCTCATTTTGAACAAACTGTTATCTGTTAGATCAATTAAAAATAAGAAATATAATCATCAGAGAAATGCAAATCAAAACCACAATGAGATATCACCTCACACCTATCAGAATGGCTATCATCAAAAAGTCTACAAATAACAAATGTTGGTGAGGATGTGGAGAAATGGGAGCCCTAGTACACTGTTGGTGGGATTGTGAATGGGTGCAGCCGCTATGGAAAAAAGTATGGAGGTTCCTTAAAAAACTAAAAAAACTACCATATGACCCATTAATTCCACTCTTGGGTATATATCTGAAAATAAATGAAAACACTAATTCTAAAAGGTGCTTGCTCTCCAATGTTCATAGCAGCACTATTTACAACAGCCAAGACATGGAAGCAGCCCGAGTATCCATCAACAGGTGAATGAATAAAGAAGACGTGGTATATATACAATGGAATATTACTCAGTCATAAAAAGAATGAAATTTTGCCATTTGCAGCAGTGTGGATGGACCTAGAGAATATTATGCTTAGTGAAATAAGTCAGACAAAGAAAGACAAATATTGAATGCTATCACTTCTATGTGGAATCTAAAAAAACAAAACAAATGAATGTTTATATAGCAAAACAGAAATAGACTCACAGATTTAGAAAACAACCTAGTAGTTACCAGTGGGGAGAGGGAAGGAGGGAGGGGCATGTTGGGGGTATGGGATTAAGAGATGTATAAAATAGATAAACAACAAGGATGTACTGTATAGCACAGAGAATTATAGCCATCATCTTGTAATAACTTTTAATGGGGTATAAACTGTAAAAATACTGAATCACTAGGCTGTATTCCTGAAACTAATATAATATTGTACATCAACTATACTTCAATAAAGAATAAGAAAAATAATAGATTTTATTTTACCCTTGTTTATTCCTTTTCTAATGCTCTTCCTTTCTTTATGTAGATCTGAGTTTTTGGCATATCATTTTCCTTCCTTTTGAAGAATTTCTATTTTATGTTTCTTGGAAAGCACGTTTACTTGTGGCAGATTTTTTCAATTTTTGTTTGTCTAAGAAAGTGTTATTCTTCACTTTTGAAATGTAAATTTTGCTGGATACAGAATTCTAGGTTGGTGGATTTTAAAAAAAACATTTTAAATATTTCACCCCACTCTCTTACTGTTTGCACAGTTTCTAGAGAAATCTGATGTAGTTCTTCCCCTTGCTACTCTATAGGTGAGGTGTTTTTTATTCTGGCTTCTTTCAAGATTTTTTCTTTGTCTTTGATTTTTCTGCATTTTGAATATAATATTCCTAGCTATATTTTTATACCTATATATTTATCCTACTTGGTGTCCTCAAGCTTTCTTGATCTTTGGTTTGGTGCTTATGATTAATTTTGGAAAATTCTCAGTCATTATTGCTTGAATTATCTCTTCTGTTCCTTTCTTTTTTTTCCTTCTCTTTATGGTATTCTCATTATGCATATGTTATACCTTTTATAATTGTCCCACAGTTTTGGGGTATTCTGTTCTATCTTTTAAGTTTTCTTTTTCTCTTTGCGTTTCAGTTTTGCAAGTTTTTACTGAATTTCTTCATGTTCACTGACTCTTTCCATGGCTATATCCAGTCCATTGATGAGCTCTTCAAAAACACTTTTCATTTCTATTATAGTGTTTTGATTTCTAGCATTTCCTTTTGGTTCTTAGAATTTCCATCTCTCTGCTTACATTACCCATCTGTTTACAGTTTTCTGTTGTAAACCAGACATGATGTACTAGGTAAAATGTACTGAGGTAAATAGACTTTTAGTGTGAGGTTTTGTGTTTATCTGATTAAGAGCTAGGCTGTCTTTATTGTTTGCTCTAGCTGTAGGTGTCAGAAGCTAAAATTTCCTCTGATGCCCTTGTTTTTGTCTCTTCTGTTGTCTTTGGGTTTCTCTGGAGACTTTTTCTTAAGTAGGTTCTGAGGCATGCAGTTCTTCCCATAGTATCTACCTATTATACAGGAGCCCTGTTGATATTGTGGTAAGGTGTAGGGGGAGAGGAAGCACTCTATAGTTCTATGCTTTGACTTTCAGGTTTTAGTGAGCCTTTGCCTGTGCCCTTGGGCTGTGACCTTCACTAGTGCTTTTCAGTCCCCATCACCCTTAGTTTAGGCAGGAAGGCTAGAGGGAGCTGGAGTTGGGTATTTCCTTTATTCTAGATCAGTTAGGTTCTGGTAAAACTCAAGTTGATTAAGCTCTAGTAAAATAGTTTCTCTTGAGGGCATGCCTTGCTAAAAAACAGAGTGCTCTGGGTGTATTTCAAAATGGTTCCTTTTCCCTCCTTCCCTTCTGGAAGCACCAGGGAATTTTTCTATGATCTTCATGGTGAGAACCTGGTAGGGCTCCTAGAGGTAAACCTCACTAAATTGTAGGTCATCCTCCTAAGACTGAGCCACCTGGAACTTTTAACTCTCAAATTTGTCCATATTGAGCCACCAGCAATTCCATCGATTACCATTTAGATTTTCTTATCCTGATATTGGTTCCCATTGACGTTTCTACTTTCAGGTTTTTATTCCAATAAGTTGTAATTCTCTGTATCCACCTGTCTGTCTCTCCAACTTCGGGGGAGGGCAATTTTTTGCCCTGTAGCCTCAATTCTCTGTTGGATCTAAGAAGAGTTGTTGATTTTAAGTTTTTTCAACTTTTTTCTTCCTGTGTGGAAGGCAGTGGTGACTTCCAGGATTCTTACATGCCAGACTAGAAACTGGAAGTTGTACTGCCACTATTTCAACATGAGGCTTAAGGCTGTGCCACAGCAGGGGGAAACACCTCAGAGAGTTGCACACTGGCTCCCAAATTTTTCAGCCTTACAGTAACGTGTCATTTCTATTCATATTTCATAGGCTGACTATATTTCATAGAGTCATGCCAAGTTTTTTGAAATGTGAGCAAATGTAACCCTGCAGTGTTCCTGGAAAAAAAGGACAACCAGCAGTACTGCAGAGCATTATTAACGTTGACCAGAGCACTATATGTAAGATAGTATTTCCAGCCCCACCTAATACTCTGCTCTCTTATCACATCATATTTTCACCCTAGCACTTTATAATACCATATTATACTGTACATTATACTGTACATATTAGATTTCATTATAATGAAACCTATTGTGCTAGATGCTCTGTTTACTGTTTGTCTTTCTTCTTCTATCCCCACAAATGTGAGAATCATGGGAACAGGGACTTTGTCTAGTCTATTCTATTTGTCTATTTTTATCCCCAGAATCTAGAATATTCTAGTGGTCAATACATATTTGGTGAAAGCATTAGTGAATGGATTTTGTTTCAAACTTGGGAACCCAGAACAATGAACCCTTTACATCAGCCAAATCTGGCTCAGAAATTCTTTCCAACAGGGATGAAGCTGTATAACCCTTGTGCAGAACCTTTGTCAGACTAGCTGGGTACATCCTTTGCTATCAGATAGCAAGGAGAGAATGAAAAAGCCTCAGAAGTTCCCAGGAATGTGGTGCTATTTTAAGGCAAGGGTATATACACAGCTTGAGGGAAAATGAATTTGAAAATGAGCTTAGGCATTTCAATAACACAGGTAAAAGGTATTAATAATTTGAAAAATAGGTGAATTTAAGAATCTTCCCATCTCAAGTTTATGTTTATAACCAAGGATATTCAGCTCTCATTCCTCACTTTTTGAAAAGCAAAAAGCTAAATCACCTCTTGAATATGAAATGTAGGTGCAATGCTTGTAACATGCTATTTCTTGGGGAATAGACCGGTCAGATCCTGGGGTGGTTGAAATGTGGACTTCCTGCTGGTTCAGGTGCACTGTCTTTGTGCTTTTTAGGCTTATTTGTTCACTCTGAGCTTAATGAGTGCATTCAGGCATGTAATGAAGAACAATACCATCACACAAACAATTCATTGAAGTCCAAAGATAAGGTGATTTTATCAATTATATTATTCAGTAAAGTACATTTGCAATTTATTAAATAATACATAGATTGAGTGGCATCTGGAACACTGTTGTGTTGACACTCATGATATTAGCATCCATGCTATAAAAAGAAATCTTGAATTGATGGCATTTGTTACAATGGGTGTAAAGCTTTTGTTTCTCTTGCTAGAGGAAAGAGGTGAGAGCAGTGCAGTTGTGGGTCACAGGTCCCTCTGGTATGAAATTTGTCCCGAGTAAGCTTAAAACATTTGATGGCCAAAAGCATGGGTTCCTATAGCAAATTATTTTTATTTTCACCTCCATTAACCTTGGCTAATGGGATGACCACAGGGCTGGAAGGCAGGTGAATACCCCCAGTTATCCAAGAGTTACTTGATCTAAGCAAATTACTTTCCTTTCTTCTCTTCTTCTTTTTATAACATGTATTACGGCATTTTCAGAGCATGTTCATATGTATTTCATTTGACCTTACAACAAACATCCCAGTGAGGTTAGCTGGTCAAGGGTTCCTATTTCTGTTTCTAGATAAGGGATACTGTTGCTTGGAGAGTTGAGTGGGAAGAAGATCAGGGATTTTGACTCTAACCACAGTGCTTTTTTAAAAATTATACAGCAGTGATGCTCTGGGCCTCAGTTTCCTCATTTCAAACCAAACATAAATATACGTTATTTGCCAACTTAAGTTGTGGGTATGACAAGAGATAGTTAAATTTTTAAATATTCTGACTAGTCAGAGCCTTATGCAATTATAAATTAATCATCTTGCTTTTGTTTTAAGTCCAAGGGCTCTGTCCTTAGACAATAAAGCCTTCTTCTCCACATTCTTCTACAGAAAAAAATGTCCAGTGTGAGTGCATATGTAGAGCCCTGGAATTTTCCATCTGAAAACATTTAGGAATGAGTTCTCTTAAAGGAAGAGTAGAGAGTCATTAGAAAGAAGCCAGTGGTAACTCTGATTTGGCTGTCTCTAGGACTGTTATCAAATTAAATTTTTTAAAGTGATGACTTGTTGGTTTGCTTCAATGTTGTTCTATTTTCTAACTCATTGATAAAAATGATCCTCTTACTTTTGACTAGGCTTTGCCACATAGGGCTATGATCTTCAAGGACAGAAGTATAATATTGAATAACTGTTTTATATTCCAAAATATGTTCTGACTGACTCTTTTTTCAAGTATATAGAGCAGGGGCTAGCAACTTCTGCTGTAAAGGATCAGCATTTGCAGGACATATGGTCTCTGTCACGAGAGACTCAACTCTACTGTTGTATAGTGCAAAAATAGCCATAGATAACATGTAAATGGATGAGCATGTTCCAATACAACTTTATTTTAAAAGTTTATTTCATATAATTTATTCCATATAATTTTCCCACATCATGAAATATTCTTCTTTTTTTTCCAACTACTCAGAAATGGAAAAACATTTTTAGCTCATGGGCCAAGCAAAAACTGATGGGCTGGATTGGTCCAATCCCTAGAACACAAGAGAAACATTCGTTGCTACTGTAGACAATACTCTGTTCAAATAATTCTTTGAGTTGGAAAATGTTTCTAGGAAGTCTGTTCTTATAACACAAACTTTCAACACTGTCAGCAAAGGCAATATCACACAGCAGGGTTCAAGTTAAGTGGTCATGATTGCATAGGAAAAGTACAAGTATTTCCTCATCAGAAAGTTAGAGACCCCTGCTTTATATTCAAAGGAGGGAAATTCACTAGCACAATTTGGCATAGAGCTTGCAAAATCTTGGGGCAAAGGTATCTCACAGGGCTAAGTACATTACCAGTCTCAATTTGGTGCTCCATAAATATCTGTTGAGTTAACTGAAATTCCCACAAGGTTCCTAAGTTCTTGCTTATTATGTAGAATGAAGTGAACACTATAATTGTCTATTTAGAAGACAAGGGGTTAATGCAATGAATCTTTAAGTAGCACTCTTCACTGCTATTTATGAAGGGTGACTACAAAGACTTAAATGACAGATTTTACAAAAGTGCTAGGCAGTAGGGCAAGGTGTGCACAATATCTAAATAATTTGCCATTATGAGCTTGATGATGCCCATGACTAAGCTAATCTATGACTGGATATCTATGGAACCTGCAAAATTCTTTCAGATCTCCAGCATGTAATTTAATCATAATGAAGCCGCTAATTACTGCTGTGTCCCATTTTCTTGGAAGTTCACACATATTCTAAACTCTTTTGCCTCATAGTCAATGCCAAAATATGTTAGTACCTAACTAATCTTTAGTATTTTTCATTTGTGCAACTTTTATTTCTTCAACTAAATCATAAGTTTCTTTTGGGCAGGATCATATCACATAAATAAGAGCAGCATAATGATTAACAGCAAGATTGTGGATTCATACTATTGGGATACAACTTCTGCTTTGACATTTACTAGCAATGCAACTTGGGACACATTACATAGTCTCTTTGCTCTCAGTTTATTAATTTGTAAATAATGATAATAAAAGTATTTACCTGATTGGATTGAACTTTTGTTAGAGTTAAATGAGTCAATGCATCCAAGGCACTCAGAACAGTTGCTGGCACACAGTAAGGATTCAAGAAATGCCAGTTAAAAATAGACCTTTGGGTCCCAGCCTGATGCTATAAAATCCTATTTATAAGCTGATGACTTCTCCAGTCATACTCCCTCCATGGAACCCCACTTAAGTTATCCACTTGGAATACTTAACACACCTCCGCTTTGAAATAGAATACTCATCTCAAAATGATCATTCCCACAAGACACGCTTGTCTTCTTTCCCATTCCAAGTGTGTTCTCGCTTAGTCTTTCTCTCCAATATGCAGGGCAATTTTCACTCTTCTAGTTTTTCAGGCTAAAAAACAAATACAATCCTGAAGTCATGTTTGACTTTTTTTTTTTTTTGCCACACAGCATGGCTCGTGGATCTTAGTTCCCCAACCAGAGATCAAACCCGTGCCCCAGCAGCGGAAGCAGGGAATCCTAACCACTGTACCACCAGGAAATTCCCTTGACTTCTTTCTTTTTCTCACATTCAACATCCTGTCTATTAGCATATTCTGTGAGTTCTGACAAAATATATCTAAATCCCAGCTAACCCACTACCTTACCTACCTTCCTAGTCCATGTCGGTTACTGTTTGCATAAGCTGTTGTTGCAATAGCCTCCAAACTGGTGTCCCTGCTTCTGTCCATGATCCCCTGCCATCTAATCTCCATGCACCAGCCAGGCTTCTACATCCACAGCACGTACATTGGTCCTTGCACATGGTCAGGTGTCAATAAATAAACTAAAGGAATGCTTGATTGAAATATTTGAAAGCTAATTGACTTATCACCTTACTGTAGGCACTGAAAGGATTTTATTCAAAGTGATGTAAAATTCTCAATAGTCTCTGCGTCTTAAAATTGTCATAGTAAAGAATTCCTTTAAAAGTAAGCATAGGGACTTCCCTGGTAGCACAGTAATTAAGAATCCGCCTGCCAATGCAAGGACACAAGTTCGAGCCCTGGTCCAGGAATATCCCACATGCCGCGGGGCAACTAAACCCGTGTGCCACAACTACTGAGCCTGCGTGCCTAGAGCCAGTGCTCCGCAACAAGAGAAGCCACTGCAATGAGAAGCCTGCGCACTGCAACAAAGAGTAGCCCCCGCTCGCCGCAATGGAGAGAAAGCTCGTGCACAGCAACGTAGACCCAACACAGCCAAAAATAAATAAACAAACAAACAAACAAATAAATAAATAAATAAAAGTAAGCATAGACTGAGATGGTAGGACTGCATAATTTTGACTAAAATTCTGTGAATCTGTGACTTGGTAAAAGCCATAAGGTCAAGAATAAGGCAGACAAATCAACCTAGATGAACCCTTTAGAGTATTTTTGAAAAGTGTATCAGATTTGGAACCTTGGTTTTATGAGCCCTGAATTTGTACAGAAAGGTTGATTTTTGAGCCCTACATTTGCACCAGGTATGTATATTTTATTTTCACACCCAGTTAGTCAGAACCTACCATTGTATGGGGGAAAAAAATCACCCCCTTTAATTAGACCTTTAGGTAGTTAAAGTAAAAAGCCATTTTCTGTCAAATTATGAATCCCAAATATTTTGCTTCTTTGTCAGTACTACTCTAGTCTATGAATCTTTTATTCAAGGTTCTTAAAACAAGTTAAAGTGTCTGGTGTAATTTCTTCAAACAGCAAAGTTTTTGTTTTTTTAAGGTTATGTTTAATTGTTGGGAGACATAGGTCCAAGATGTTTTTAAAATTAAGCCTGAGTCCCTCTCACTTCTCTGTAGTGATTATGTCCAGACCAAGGGATGCTGCAAAGGACAATTGCCAGGAACAACATTCCTCATTCTTTTGGTAGAGAACAAGGGGCTTGGAGGGCCACCAACATGCTCTCTTTCTGGGACATTTCCAGTCTGCAGCATCTCTCCTATCTATCCCCATTCTTTCTTGAATAAATGAGAGATATACATGACTTCTGTGCCTGGAAAACTCAAAGACTCATTTCTCTTGACTATAAGCAAGGAGACTGTGAATAAACATGGGAAAAGAAAGAAAGAAGTAAAATAAAGGGAGAAAGAGAATGGAAGCCAGACAAGAAAAGGGAAAAAGGAAAGGAGAAAGGAAACAAAATGAAGAAGGAGAATTAACTCTCAATTTTTGAATGAGGTAAAGAAACTAACTCTGTGTGTGTGTGTGTGTACACTTCTGCCTGCTGAGAAGCCTTGAAACAAAGCCACACTTATAGCCAAGAGCATACCTAATGCCCAGATGATCTTGACATCTAATTACCTTTCTCCACTAAAAGGAAGGAGGATCATGGCTTCTTGGAGAAATTTCTGATTCTAGAACTGGAGCAGGAAAGAATAAGATGAGACTGGAACATCTTGTTGTGGCAGAAAATAAGGAAGTGCCCAAAGAACGACAGAGGCATGTCAAAAGGACATGGGAGCCAGCTTGAAGGGCCTTCCACTGGGCAGATATGGGAACAATCTAAGCATCAAAATATAATAACAACAATAACAATAGTTATACTTACAGTCCATTTTATAAAATAAAAATTCATAAGTCCTTTCTTATTTAAAATAACAGAAGGAAGAGCTGTTCTTTTTTACTGTAGAATGACAACCAATAAATGTAGAAGAAATGACAGAGTTAGAAAACCATCATTGGATGCTGGTGGGTAAAACTTGTGTGTAAAATTTTGATGAGCCTATTTACATAGGCTTCACTTATCTCTAAACAAATCATTTATTAATTGTAGTGTGACAAAAAGCATCTTCCAGTCTAGAAACCTGGCACATACCAAAGTAAACATCATGAATACTGGGACCACCTACATCAAATACCTTCGGATATGATGCAAAGAAGGACAACCAATCACTTCCATGAGAGTCCTGCTAAAGCAAATAACCTGAACATAATCATGAGGAAACAACAGACAAACTCAAACCAAGGGGCATTCTATGAAGTGACTGACCTGTACACTTCAAAAATGTCAAGGTCATGAAAGACAAAGAAAGAGGAAATTTCAAGGTCATGAAAGACAAAGTTAGGGGAAAGTTTCCAGATCAAAGGAGATTAAAGCAACATGACAACTACTTATAACATATGAGCCTAAGTTGTACCCTGAACTAAGGAAGGAAGAGAAAGCAGCTATAAAAGACATTATTGGAACAGTTGATAAAATTTGAATATAGACTGTGGATTAGTGTCTTAGTCTGCTTGAGCTTACATAACAAAATACCATAAACTGGGTGGCTTAAATAACAGACATTTATTTTCTCACAGTCCTGGAGGCTAGAAGTCCAAGATCAGCATGCCACTACAGTCAGTTTCTGGTGAGAACTCTCCCCTTGGGTTGCAAATGGCATGAAGGGAGAGGAAGAGGGAAAGGAGAAGGGAGTGAGAAAGAGAGAGAGAGGTGGGGGGGGGCGGGTGGAGAGAGGAGGCTGTCTGGTGTTTCTTCTTAAAGGGCATTTACCCAGTTGGGCCTGGGCCCCATCCCCATGATCTCATTGACCTCCCAAAGACCCCAACTCTAAATATCATCATATTGGGGGTTAAGGCTTCAATATATGAATTTGGTGGAGGACACAAACATTCAGTCCATAACATTCAGATATCAATGTTAAGTTTCCTGATTGTGGTAATTATACAGGGATTATGTAAGGAAATGTCCTTGCTCCTTGGAAATATAACCTAAAAGTTTTAGGGGTAAAGAAATACATTGTCTCCAACTTATTGTCAAATGGTTCAGAAAAAACGTATACATACATGCACAAATAGAGAGGCAGACAGAAATCAGTCACATGGAGCAAAATGTAAACAATTGTGGAATCTGGGTAATGGGTATAATGGGAGTTCCTTGTACATCACAATAAAAGATACACAAAATTTTATGCAAAAGAATCCTTGGAGGGGCTTCCCTGGTGGCGCAGTGGTTGAGAGTCCGCCTGCCGATGCAGGGGACACGGGTTTGTGTCCCGGTCCGGGAAGATCTCACATGCTGCGGAGTGGCTGGGCCCATGAGCCATGGCCACTGAGCCTGTGCTCTGCAACGGGAGAGGCCACAACAGTGAGAGGCCGCGTACCGCAAAAACAAAAAAAAAGAATCCTTGGAGTTATAAGGTAGACCCTTATTATTCTTCAGCAATCAACCTATTACTACTCATCCAGGGTATTAGCAAGCTTTCTCCATTGTACTTATTCTTCTTTCTTGAACTGTTGATTAGTCTTCTGACTTTCAGAGAAGAAATAAAAATCTGAGAGTTATTAGGTGAATAGGACAAAAAATTTCTTAGCATTTGTAACATCAGGTTAACATGAATAATGTGGCATTTTCATAAAATGTAATTTAATAGGGAAAATACAAATCCCACACTTGAATTTAAAGAATCAATTGCTTGGAACAAAATTAAAGAGATGTGATATAATAATTGCTTACATGAAAATCAGAGCTGATAAATAAGAATAAGCCTAAAATATAATTAACAAAGCTTAAAAATATATAATTTTTGGCTTTTCTTTTAAAGATGTCAGTATGTAACCAATTTTTCATTATGGCAACTATTTTTAGCCTTAACTTTATATGATTCACTAATATCTATTCCTCATTGAAAACATAATTTTTTGTTCATTTGTTTTATTTTGGAAGCGTATATTAAAAACCAGAGCAAGTTTTTTCTTCACCTTTTCTTTAATAAATAGAAAATCATGTTATGATGTGTGTGATCTAGACTGTAGATGGGCAGCAGAGGAGGTATTTGATGCTATGCTATTTCTTACTTAATTTTTTTTTTTTTGCTATACAATATGGTCAGTTCATTACTCACTCATTTAATTACAGCAGCTCTTTTTTATAGACTTTAGTCTTATGGCATAAGTATTATATTTTTATTGAGCTATAGTTGATGTGCAGATTATATAAGTTTCGGTGTACAACAAAATGATTCAAAATTTTTAAAGGTTATATTACATTTATAGCTATTATAAAATATTGGCTATATTCCCTGTGTTGTACTATATATTCTTATAGCGTATTATTTTTATACATTGTAGTTTGTACCTTTTAATCCCCTATCCTTATCTTGCCCCTCCCTACTTACCCCTCTCCACTGGTAACCACTAATTTGTTCTCTATAGGTCTGTTTCTTTCCTTTTTGTTATATTCACTAGTTTTATTTTTTTAGATTCCACATATTGATGTAAATGATATCGTAAAGTATTTGTCTTTCTCTGTCTGACTTATTTCACTTAGCATAATAACCTCCAAGTCCATCCATGTTGTTGCAAGTGGCAAGATTTCATTCTTTTTTATGGATGAGTAGTATTCCATTGTGTATATATATATATATATATATATATATATGTACACACCACATCTTTATGGACATATACTCTTTTTATTTTTTAGAAGATGTTGGGGGTAGGAGTTTATTAATTTATTTATTTTTGCTGTGTTGGGTCTTCGTTTCTGTGCGATGGCCTTCTCTAGTTGTGGCAAGTGGGAGCCACTGTTCAGCGTGGTGCGTGGGCCTCTCACTATCACGGCCTCTCTTGTTGCGGAGCACAGGCTCCAGACGCGCAGGCTCAGTACTTGTGGCTCACGGGCCCAGTTGCTCAACGGCACTTGGGATCCTCCCGGACCAGGGCTCGAACCCATGTCCCTCGCACTAGCAGGCAGACTCTCAACCACTGCACCACCAGGGAAGCCCCGCATATACTCTTTTGATTGATGGATATATACTCTTTTGATTGATGGACACATACTCTTTTGATTACTGATGGACACATACTCTTTTGATTACTGTAGCTTTGTAGTATAGTCTGAAATCAGGGAGTGTGGTTCCTCCAGTTCTGTTCTTCTTTCGCAAGATTGTTTTGGCTATTCGGGATCTTTTGTATTAATATACAAATTTAAAAATTACTTGTTCTAGCTCTGTGAAAAATGTCCTGGGTATTTTGATAGGGATTGCAAAATAAATAAATAAATAACCCTTAATGAAGCACTTTTCTTCCAAGATGTCATAAACATTTTTTTCTCTTTCTGCAGAAAGCAATAATTTACAAAAATAAGAACTTATGTTCATCTTTTTCAAAATCATAACTTCCTTTTTTATCATTTAGAGTTTATTTTCTCTGCCTTTTCAAAATACATGGGTTTGAAACAGCAAGAATATATCCATTCTCACTTTCCATTTAAGAGAAATGTGTCTTAAAAAGTTGCAATATATATATTAAACAAACAAAAAAAATGTGTTATAGCTATCACTTTTAGGCCCACATACAGTGTGGACAACTTGAAAAATTGTATTCCTACCTAGATGGAGGAAGGAGCTATGGTTCTAGATTTTTCCTTAAGTCAGTAATTTCCAAGTAGTGTTCTCCCATATATTGTCCTAAGACCCTGAATGCTGTGTACTCAATGCAGGGTTAGCGATTTGAGCAGATTTGTTAAATAGTGAACTATTCTGTGAACTGAATGGTAAAAATGACCACAGTTACTCCAAATATAGGCCTATGGTTACACAGCTCTCACCATCACCTTGCAAAGAAGAAAGTTGTATATCATGAGGTTGAGATCTTGGAGAGTTAAACATGGAATAGAGGCAGTAAAGATTAGAAACTTGGGGGTCTATCCAGGAATGGCATGATGGGTGGTTCTGACAATGGTGTGAGGTGTGTGGACAACAGAAGGGCAGTAAGTGCCTCCAGTCTGTCCAGGCTGGCAAAATGGAACCCAATGAAGAGAGAGTGTTGGACATACACTTTGTACAGGACCAACCCCAGTGAAGGGTTTATAGAACAGAGAGAAGCCCCACATCCAGCACCCTTGGTGCTTTAAGGAATCACGTGGTTAGAAGCTACCACTGATGATGCATTGGCACCTCACCGTTGTAAATGTATTGCCCACTTTGCCTGATTCTTTACTAAAACACCACGTGCCTCACAGAAGTAATACTTATCGTTGGAATAACTGTCATGACAACTTCATTTCTCTCTCAAAGCTTCCTCTCACTTTATAAACCATTTTGCTTCACTTTTTGCAGAGTCCTCTCCCCTAGACCTGTGCTGAGGATCTGTGTGAAGCTGAGCTTTGCATGATCTCCCTGGCACCATGCAAGGTTTGTCCTGTGTGAGGGAGCCAACAGTATCCTCTGCATTCCTTTCTGGGCACCTAGAGTGAACTGCAGTTAATCAATGTGTCAGCTTGTTCCCAAGTCTACAATCTACATTCCCTCCAGTACACAGACTCATATTTTCTCAGAGAGCCAAGTAGGACATAGGCACTTTCCTTCTCAAGAATCTGCCAGATATTTCAAAGAAATCTAAAAGTGTTAAGGGCTATATGCAGAAAGCATGTTGATTGAGATTGCAGAACCTTGTACCTCAACTCACTGGCATTTCCTTGCTGCTGCTCCTTCCACCGGCTTCCCCGTGCACACACCACTGGACATCACTACATCTGTGCACTTCTTCCTGACGGTTGGCTTAAGTCCTTCCTACATTTTCAGGGTAATGGCCAGAAAGTTTTCCTCAGGAGCACTGTATGGAAGCTGGCAGGGGACAGTTATATAGGGAGAATGATGTTCTATTATACTTGGGTTTCTGGGACCACAGGGAGTCAAGGCCAGAGAGAAATATAAAAAAAATAAGCCATGGTAACACGGCAGTGTACAAAGGTATGTCCTGCTGGTTTGAGGTGATCCAGAAAAGGTTCAGGATGTTTCCCATTCTTCTTCAGCATTGACAACAGAATCTACTGTTTCGTTTTGAGATTTTTGGGAAAGACATGGCAGGTGAGGAGGTTAGGGTGTAGATGTACGCAAACTTCAACTATTAACCTTAAAGCACAATTGACTCATCACTATTGGTCTAAAAATAAAATAAGAATGATCCACATGTAGCTGAATATAGGCTACAGTCTGGTTTTCCTCTTTTATTACAGTCTTTGGCTACCAGTGATCCTTTTATGTTTCCCTTAGGGAATGGGAAAGAGAGGACAAGACTCAGTATAACATTTAAACAACAGTGCTGTCGTGCCTGTGATAGCCTTCTCCACGTGATGTCATGAGTAGCTGCTGTTGCCTTAGCAACACTACAGTGGTAAACAAAGATGTTTTCTGGATAGCTAGAGGAAATGTGGCTTTTATGCCATCTCACACCCTCCTGCCACCAACCCCCTACCACGGGTAAAAAAGATTTTCTTTCCTTTTGCTGTGAATTTTCCACCTTGAGATAGAATAAGTGAGGTGAGCCACAATTTTTTTCATCTGTTTATTTTTATGCTTCACAATTTTACAATGCTGGAAATTTTGTTGAAACACCCACTCGATTTAGACACTATGATAGTGCATATCACATTCTAAAATCCCCTGTTGTGTGGCATTGCTAAGAATGCACAAGGGGAAATTCGGTTGTGTGAAATCTCAGGGTTATGACAAATTCGACAAGATGAGCTTGAATGACCTTACCTCATGCGGCCACACAGCCGAGTCTACTGGTGAAGTTCTCAGACACAGATAAGGCAGCTGAGGAATGGCTCTCTTGAGACAAACGCTGAGCTGCTGTAACTGGAGTAGAAAAAATAAATCTAGGACATTTTAAAGCATTGTTTAACAAGTAAAATAATGCGATGGAAAGAAAGATGGAGGACAGACGAACATGGGTTTTTATAAATTCTCTGTAAGTTCCACAACAAAGATGAGAAATCATTATTGTTTTGTAAAAACAAACATATCTTTTAAAATTCAACTGGGAAAGGAGGATGGAAGGAAATAATGTGCCCAAAAAAAGCGTTCATTGAAGTGTTTATTGGTGAACTGTGGCTGTTTTTCATGAGACAGTGACATCTACTCTAATATACAGAGAGGCAGAAGATTTTCAGAGGCACTGTTGCTTGAGATCTCTGCAATATTTTTCATGTAAGAAGGACTAACTCCCGTGAAAGGAAGGTTTTTTAAAAATATATATATAAATGTAGATAACAGGATATGAATGTATGTCCTTATCAGGCACATCAGCGTGGATAACTTATTTTCTATTCCCTGGGAGGAAATTAGATGCTTGGTTGGGATGCAGAAGCAGATGGGCACATTTTGATTGGGGTCAAGATTGGGAAGCAGTGGTTGGGACCTCGGATTTGAGTGAAGATGAGCCTGAATGACCCTTGGCTAACAAGCCTGGGTCAAAGCCTGTGATCTGGAGAGAAAAATGTCTGAAGGGGAAGGAACTGGGGACCAGTGTTGTTACAGAAACATTTCTGTCCAGGATAAAGCCAGTTTCTCTGTTTGCTGAACCATAGCCTAAAAAAGCAATGTTCAGTATTTATGAGCTCTATTTCTCAATCAGACCACTGAGAGCAAGTTCCATGATTGTGAAGAGAGGAAGAGAGAAAGAGATTGACTTCTGGCATCTTAAAACATATTTCCCTCACTAACTCAATTGTGACTGTCTGCCAGAAAGCAGAGCTCTCTGTCTATGGCAACTGAGAGGTTACAGGAAAAATCGTGTAATGGTGGGCAGTAATAATGGCAGAAGGGAGGGGAGAGGACCATGGAGATGAGAAGAGATAAGGGGAAAGAGAGACAAGAAATTAATGGTTTCTAAGTTTCTTGTGTGTTTCTTCCTTTGTTTCCTCTCTACCTGCCACTTCATGATTGCTGTAGGTTTGTACATGGAGTACCTTCATTTGTGAACATCTGTTCATCTGATTTGAATTTTGTATTCTCTAGGGGAAATTCTGTAATGCAATGAGCATAAAATGAGTTGCAGAACCATTAGTTGCAGCAGAGGTGGGGAGGGGGTCTCTTACCTGAGGTGCTGCTTTGAAAATGTCCTCTGGTACTCCTGGTTTTCCTAATTAAATGCTATCAACCCTACACATGGTAAAATGATATATATATTTTGCTGAGTTGCCTAAACAAGGAAGCTTTCAATGGAGGAGTACAAAAAGAATATCCTTTGAAAAAATAAATAGAGTCCCACTGGAATTCTGTAAACTTAAACCAAAGTAAATAAAACCTGGAAAATATTTTTAAAAGACTATATGAATCTTTGATTTATGCTAAAAGATTGAAAATCACAAAAAGGAAACATGTTTTTTAGGAGATTTTAAAAGTTTTCCAGTCCAACTCCCAACTCCCAATCTTTTCCCTAATCAGTGAATTTAGCAAAAGCCAGACATGTATGTAATTCCTAATGATTTTCAGGGAAAAAATTAAAACCCATACTACAGTTATTATATAATTTATCACCTAAAATGGGACATTCTAAAAAGTATAAGGAGGCATTTTTAAAATAATTATATTAAGACAGCTTGCATAACCTAGTACTGTCCTAAGCAAACTAGGCAACTGAAGTATGGCCACCCTAACTAAACCTTTGTCCTATAGAAGTGCACACTTAGTTCTGGAAACACTGCTGCAAACTTTTCTGCAGATTGGAGGAGAGGTCACCATGTCATTATTCATCTTCTAATTGGGTTCCCCACATTTTCAGGACAGAAAGTTGAGACCCAGGAAAGTTTAACTTTCTCATGGTCTCGTAGCAACCTCTGCACCACTTTTCTTGTCTCTTAGGAGTATCCTTTCTATAGTTTCTAGATACTCAATATCTTATCACCTCCCTGAGACTAATTACAACCATAGCAGTAACACCCCCGGGGACACAGTTTCAAGAGTGTGATTGTTTCCTTAGCACTCTGCACTTATAAATTATACTAATTTTTCTAGGCCTCAAAGCATGGTTGTCTAGGTACTGTCATATTCAGAGTGATATTCAACTATGAAGTTATAATATTTCTTTCTTGATAATAGGAGATAAACTAAATGTATCTTTCCATATATCCATGGAGTATTTGAACAAGTTAAGGGATTGCAGTTGTCAACTCACCATTGTTTCTGGATGGTGGCTTCTTTTTCTACTTCTTCTTCTTGAGAGGAGTTCAATTTTGTTAGTGTAGAGAGAGAGGAAGACATGTCTAACCCTTATGTCTCTTTGCGCTGCTTAACTTCCTCCCTTTAGAAGCAAATACCAGGAATGAATTCTGCAGGAAAGAGGGGCAAACTAGCAGTAAAAGCCCAAGAGCTGATGTTTCAGCTGAATCTTGAGGGACAGATTTATATCAACAAGGCCTTTAGGACACTATATACAGACGTTTCAAAGTATTCAGGAGATTATTGAAAATCAGGAGTTTTTTCAGTGTGGGTGGAGTGTTTGTGGGAAATGGTGCTGAAAGACTTTGCATAATGTGCTTTGATTTTATTCTGTGTCCAGTGAGGAATAACTGAAGGGCTTTAAGTAGGAGAGAATATATAGTATGCATCTTTTAAGAAGAAACTCAGGTGGTTTTGAAAAAACTAGGTAGTAAGGGGATGCAATACAGTGTGACATAATGGCTGAAGACCAGCTAGAAGACTCTTGCCAGAGCTTGAATAAGAGGGGACAGATCTGAGCTAAGGATTTGACTGAGAAGGTTGATAAAAATGGATAGTTCAACAAGAGATTTAGATATGAAACTTACAGGACTAAGTTTTCACAAAATAAAAATATGTAGCGAAACGATACTGAAAAACTTAAGGGAAGACTGTATTATGAAAAATAGAATAGGAGAGGATGGCTGACAGGTTTCTAGCTATGGAAACAGGGTAATTGGTCCATTCTAAATTGAAGAATTACTGGAGAAAGAGGGAGTATTAGTTGGGCATTGGTAGCGATAATGAGTTACATCTAAGTATATTATTTCTATGTGTTCATGAGACATCAGTCACAGATGCCTAGAAACAATAAGTATCATCAAGTCCAACCCCCCCTTTTTTAAAAGCAGGATACCAAGATTCAGAGGAATGAAGTAAGTTTAGGAAGATTACCCATAGTCTTACTGAAGAGTTAAAGCACCAAGCCTCTGACATTCAGTCTGGAGTTTTACTGTGAGTCTCTTTCTCTGGGGCAAAGTTTACCATATCTTGCCATTGTTTATTTGGTTGGTTAAAAGAAAAATTGTTTGAGTTAATAACAACATTTTAGGGACTTCCCTGGTGGCACAGTGGTTAAGAATCCGCCTGCCAGTGCAGGGGACACGGGTTCGATCCCTGGTCCAGCACCGCAATAGGAAGCCCGCGCACCACAAAGAAGAGTAGCCCGCCGCTCTCCGCAACTAGAGAAAGCCTGTTAGCAGCAACAAAGACCCAACGCAGCCAAAAATAAATCAATTAAAAAACAAAAACAAGAACATTTTAATTCCTGGAAAGACTTTGCCTAAGTGTTGCCTTTTTCTTAAGTTATTGCCTTGTATGCTAACTGTATTTCAGCAATTGTCTGCATTAAGAAATTGCATAAATGCTGCTTTTGGGGCAAAGTTCTATATGAAAGATGACACATCTCTGTGATGTCACAGGTTCCTGAGAGGGTTTTCTAAAGGCTTTTGCTGAAGGCAATAATATTCAGTCTGGGTGTCCCCATTTCCTCTTTTTGTTTTATTCTCTGCAGCTGTGTTGGAAGCAAGCAGAGGAAGTAACCAAAAGTGGATCTGGATTCGTACGATTCTTGAACTTCCCTTTCCAGCATCTGTCTTACTATGGGGCAATTCAAACAGGAGGCAACCTCACAAACAGCCCTTTGTCAAAGCTAACAGCATGTTTTTCTTGTGAGAAATGCCCTTTTGCCTAATGTGAGTTTTGAAAAATGTTGCTCATCAAAAGTAGAAGTGTTTGACCTTCATTGGAGTACACTAGTGGTGGTAATGTCACCAAGTTCCTCAAAGTAAAGGCAGATGTTTGCAATAAGAGGTTGACCCTGCAAGAAAACTTTTTAGGTTCACATTAAAATATCATTAATAAAAGATTAGTTTTTTAAAGAAGAAACAAAAAGCCTATGGCCAGTTTTTTCAGCTTCAAGACATTTCTCACAGGCTTTTCCATCTCTGATTCCAACATGATAATTATTTAAACTTATCGTGACTCAATGAAGTTTCCTTGGTTGTTTTGGTGTTTGAAGTTTATTAGAAGATGGCAAAATCTTGAGATATTAGGTTAAATTTTAGTCTGTCATCTACATTTTCACAATCTTGTTTTTTGTAACTCAGCATTTTTTTTTTGATATTTAGGTTGATTTCTTATTGTGACTTTGTTCAACTTGGATTAGCCAGACAAGACTCCCACATTTTAAGATGCTAGTTGTGACTTTTACCTTGTAAGTCTCATGACTTCTGTCTTCTTACTTACTTCTGACTCCTAATTCAGAAATTATTGCTTTGCCAAAAAACTATGTTTTCTTTTTTGGTTGTTGTTTGGTTTTGCTTTGTTTTGGTGGGTATAGTTAAGGCAAAGATAGATATTTGTTTATTTATTCCATGGCTTTGTGGTCTTTGGGCAAATTCTGTAGCTGAACCACTCCCCACCAAATACACATACAAGTAGATGCCCATCCTGAGTCATGTCTCTACTTCAGAGGGATACAGTCTTAACCTGTAACAAGACTTCCAACTTGAAACACTCAGTTTACTAATCCTGCAATCACTTTAGTCAATGAAGTTTCCCACGATCTGTTTCAGAGCCTAGTGGTTAGGATTGTATCTATGTATTAGCTGTGCTGTGAGTGACATACTTGCTGAAATGTGCACCAGTGGCTTTGACCCCCCTGATCGCATGAAGTAAGGGAAGGAGAGAGATGGGGGAAGCTCCGTGACCATCTGATTCCCATGGAAGTTTTCCTTGTTTTGTTGCTGGAGCATTATAAGGCAAATGCTACTCACTTCTTTTAAGAAACCCCAGCTGCAGATGGAGTTGTTGACCACAACAGAGGCTGTTGCCAAAGTGCTCTGTTGGAATACGGCTGTGGCCCAGAAATAGTTGCAAATAAGCAGAAGTTCTCTAAAAAGAAGAAAAAAAAAAAGGAAAATTAAAGCTCATGGAAAAGTTTTAATATAAAAGGAGTTTTATCTATGGTTTTGTCTATATAAACACAGTTTGTGGGTTTAAGGACCAAGTCTGCACTACTGTTCATATTGTTCAGGCTCTTTTGTTCTAGCTGGGTTGGGGAAACAGTTCCCTTGGCTTAGATGACATCAGGTCTCATTGGTGACTATGTAATATTTTATTTTAAAAAACCTACATACTGTAAAAAAGTAAACTGTAGTTAATAATTTGGTTACTTTGTTCAGAGAAGGTAAACTTTGATATTATAGCTGTGGGTAGAACACATGGGTTGCCAGTTGCTTTTGTTCCATTTTATGATGCTATGTCTCGTGTCTTTGGGGAAATACCTTCACATTTGTTATTTTCAGTTTGCTGTGACTCTAAACATGTCATTAATCTCATACTGTGAACAGAATATGGCAATGGGGAAAAAAAAGCATATGGCTGGATGTATCAGTACTATTGCTTCAAACTGCAGGCATGACCCTGGGGTGATGACACACACTGATGAAAATTAGGATGAAGATCTTCCACCGTACAATGAGTTATAAGAGAGATTTTTGGTGAATAGCCATTTGGAGGCTTTTAAGGGAATCAATAAATAACACTCCTTTTTTTTTTTTCCTCCTGAGCTTGGAACTTATTGAAAAAGAAGACAGAAGCCAAACAAAAAGAGACCAGAATAGTGGTTTTTTATGTATAAAAGTTGCATCAGAGAATACAATTTACTATGTGGCCAAATGGACATTTAATATTTTCTTTATTCTCCGTAATGGATTTAATCTAGCACTCAAATCTGCTGGAATTCCTTTTGCAGGGATGGGGACAGCCCACATGGTTGAGAGCAAAATACAATGCCCTCTCTGTACAGGCAACCAGCTTGGTAAGGGAGCACAGCCCACAAGAGGCTTCTCCCAAACTCACATCACACTGACTCACTCATCCTCCCAGAGGGAAGTGTGGGAAAGGAATGAGGAGAGAGAGGCCAAGGGAAAAGGAGTAGGAAGTTCCTCATAGAAATATGAGGCAAGAGAAGTCGAGCCACCTCCGCCCCTTAGCATCCATCAGCAGCATAGAGAGGAGAGTGTGAATGATAATTGGTGCAGAGGGAGGGGTCAGCACCTTAGAAGTTCTAGAAGTGAGGTAGACAACGAGCCTACTGGGTAAAGCGGTTAAAAATAGGTGAGAACAAGAATGTATGGAGAATAGAGACCAGTGTTTATGGCCACTTTTGATGGTTCAGATGGACAGGTAAGAGGCTGAACAGCACATGTGACAGGTTTAAAGGGCTAAAAGTACAAAGAATCCAAGTTCTGTCGAGGGGCAAAGCCTGATGGATCTTACTTTACTTGTGTTTGGAGCCCCAAAGGATTGCACCCTAGGAGAAAGGGTAAATTAAAAGTAAACAAACAAACAAAAGTGAACAGGTTCTCAAAGGAACTGCAGCTCATTTTAGGATCCCTTTAACCCCTATAATTGAACTGAGGTGATCCCAGAATTATGGTGCAAACAGGCAACTGACAGAAATGAATACAAATATTTTCTGATAGAAGATAACACCATCCTAGTCCTTAATTTACTTATACAAACAATATTACAAATAAAATATCTGGCACATAGTTAAAAAGTATCCATGCACATGCAGAGACAAGATAACAAACATGAATAGGATTGAAAGGAAATACAAGACAATAGAAATAGATATTCAGTGTTCCAGATATTGGTGTTATCATAGACCATTAAAATAACTAACATTTTTATTGTTCAAGGAAAAAAGAGACAAGACTGAGAATTCTGACAGGAAAAAATAGAAACTTTAAAAAGTAATCATATTGAAGTTCTAAGTTTCAAAGTACAGTAACCCAAAATAAGAGCTCAATGGTTGGGTTTAGTTGCAGATTAGATGCAACTAAAGGAAGAATTGGTAAGATGGAATATAGGTCAGAATAAATTATACAGAATGAGTCATGGAGTGACTAAAGGAATGGAATATGCAGAAAAGAGCATAAGAGAAGACACAATAAGAAAGTGAAAAATATGTAATTGAAATCTCAAAAGAAGAGGAGAGAGAAAACAGGGCAAGAGCAGTATTTTAAAAGAGAATAGCTGAGAACTTTTGAAAACTGATGAAAGACATATCACAAAGCCCTGAAAATCCTGGGCAGCATAAATAAAAAGAAGGAATATCTAGATACATGGTAGTAAAATTGTTGAATAAAAAAGGCAAACAAAATTGAAATCAAGTGAAGGCAGGATTCTTGTTGTCGGTGGTGAGAAGGCAAAGTAAATGTAAAGGATCAACAATAATGCTGAGAGCTGACAACAGAATCATCAAAATCTTGATACCTGATTGAAAAAAAATAACTATCAACCAATAAATCAATCCCTTGTGAAAAATATGCTTAGAAAATGAAAGTGAAGTAAAAACATTTTCAGTTAAATGAAAGTAAGATACTTTTTCACCATCAGACCCACAATGAAAGCAATAAAAGTGAATATTCTTCTTTAGGTGGAAGAAAGATGACTCCATGTGGAAGCTCAGAGATGCTCCCAAGAGAAACAAAAATGGTAAGTATATCATTCAATAAATTAGTGTTATCTGTTTAAAATAATAATAAAATTTTATGTCATTTAATATATAGAGAGAGGATTAAAATAAATTATAACAATGTCATCTAAATTGGAAGAATGAAATAAAGTGTTTTAAGATTCTTCCATTGTCTAGGAAGGGGGTAAAGTACCAATTAATTTATTTTATGTCTCTACGGTAAGCACTGAAAAAATAATAAAAAAGCATGTAAATTCCAAGCTAATGGAGAGAGGTGGTAAAGTAATAGAAAATAATCCAATAAGAAGAAAAGAAAGAAGCAAATAAATAACTTCATAAAACAAAACAAAGACACAGAACAGGTGGGATAAATAGAAAGAAGCAAGTAATACAGTAGATTTAAACTTTACATGGAAAGGTAAAGCTGAATAGCTAAAACGATTTTGAAAAAGAATAAAGTGAGAGAAATCAGTCTACCTGATTTCAAGACTTTTACTATATAGCTAGAATAATCAAGACTGTGTGGTATTGGCAGAGGGTAGACATTTAGATCAATGAAACAGAATAGAGAACCCAGAACCCACACAAACATAGCCAATTGATGTTCAACAAAGGTACAAAAGCAATTCAATAGGCAAAGGCTAATTTTTTTAACAAATGGTGCTAAATCAATTGGATATACATCCACTGCCTCCCCAATAAAAAGGAACCTAAACCTCATGCAAAAATTAACTAAAAATGGATTACAGATTTAAATGTAAACATAAAATCATAAAGCTGATAGAAGAAATCATAGGATATAATATTCAGGACCTAAAGTTTGGGGAAAGAGTTCTTAGACATGACACCAAAAGCAAGACCCATAAAAGAAAAATACTGATAAGCTGCATCACAATTTGCTGTACAAAATATCATATGAAGAGGATGAAAAGACAAGCTACTGACTGGGACGAAATATTTGCAAACCATATGTCTTACAAAGAACTCATATCTAGAATATAGAAGAACTCTCAAAACTCAACAGTAAAACGATCCAATTAGAAAATGGGCAAAAGATATGAAGAGGCCTTTCACCAAAGAGGATACATGAATGGGAAATAAGCACATGAAAAGATGTTCAACATGACTGGACTTTAGGGAAATGAAAATAAAGACCAAGATGAGACATCACTACATACGTATTAGAATTGCAAAAATAAAAAAATAGTGACAGTATCAAATGCTGGCAAGTATGTAGAGAAATGGATCTCATACATTGGAAAGTAATATGGTACAGCCACTTTGAAAATCTGTTTGGCAGTTTTTTAAACAATTAAACACACATTTACCATACATGTTGTCAATTGCGTTGCTGGGCATTTCTCCCAGAGAGATGAAAATGTATTTTCACACAAAAATCTACACATGATTGTTCATAACAGTTTTGTTTGTAATAGTCAAAAACTGGATAAAACCAAAATATCCCTCAATAGGTGAATGGTTAAACAGACTTGGTACATCCATACCATGGAGTCCTACTAAGCAATAAAAAAGAAGAGGGACTTCCCTGGTGGCACAGTGGTTAAGAATCTGCCTGCCAATGCAGGGGACACCGGTTTGATCCCTGGTCTGGCAAGATCCCACATGCCGCGGAGCAACTAAGCCCATGGGCCACAACTATTGAGCCTGCGCTCTAGAGCCTGCGAGCCACAACTACTGAGCCCACGTGCCAGAATTACTGAAGCCCACATGCCTAGAGCCTGTGCTCCGCAACAAGAGAAGCCACCGCAATGAGAAGCCTGAGCACCGCAATGAAGTGTAGCCCCTGCTCGCTGCAACTAGAGAAAGCCTGCACACAGCAACGAAGACTCAATGCAGCCAAAAATTTAAAAAAAAATTTTTTTAATAAATTAATTTAAAAAAAGAAGAAACTATTTGATACATGTAATAATTTGCATGAATCAAGGGCATTATGCTTGTTGAAAAAAGATCTCAGAAGTGTTACACACTGTATGATTCCACTTATATAACATTCTCAAAATGAAAAATTTGTAAAGATGGAAAGTAGATTAGTGTTTAACATGGTTTAGGGCTGGTGAGCTTAGGGGGTGGCTGTGACTATAAAGGAGTAGCAAAAGGGAAACCTTTGTGGTGATGGAATAGTTCTGTTTTGTTTGCGACTGTGGTTACACAAACTTATACAGGTGATAAAACTGCATTCTATGTACACACATTGTACCAATGTCAAATTCCTGGTTTGGATATTATACTATAATTATATAAGATGTAAAGTGAATGAAGTGTACAAGAATCCTTTCTGTACTATCTTTGCACTTCCTATGAATCTATAATTATTTCAAAGTGTAAACTTAAAAAAACAACTGCACAAATTTATCAGTAATTATATTAAATGTAAATGGATTAAATGCTCCAATTATAAGACAAAAATTACCTGACTAGATTTTTGTTTTTTTAAGCCAAATTCTATTTACAAGGGGTATTTTAAAAACACTGAGATACAGAAGGTTTGACTGTAACAGGATGGAATTGGTAACTAAAGAAACATGGTATAAATTATCAAACAAAGTCAGTTGAAGCAAATACTGCTTGTGAACAATCATGTGGTTTTGGAGATCTGTTCTTTTATTTGCCTAGTGTTTTATAATTAGCCAGACCATAATATTACTACGACTGACATAAAAAACAAAACAAAAATTCATGCCTCACTAATGATGGAATAGAACCATTTCACACACACACACCATGTTGTAGTAGTTAAACATTAACTTAATTTTTAAGTAACTTAAAAAATTGGTAGTGTGTTGTTGTAGTTTATCTCATGACTGTTTCCTAACACTCTAACCAAGTTTATTCTATACACATGATTTTGTTTTGTTTTGTTTTTCTTTTATTGTCTGGTTCTGTTTCTACCTGCCCTATGAACTAAATGTTCAAGGACCTTTGGCAAATAGTATATAGCCTATTGTTTTAAGCTTGCTTGTTTATTCTCCCATTTTATTAGTAGCCATGTCTGGATTTCATAAATACTTCTATTGATTTTGTACTTAATACTCTCAGTATTATACAACTGTTCAGAAAACAGCAGCGTTATTAAAATGCAGAAAGTAAATGGATTTCTGGGAAGAGGAATATTCAGTGAACATCTAGAGAAGGAACTAAAGAATTTTTATAAACATACATAAAAACAGCCATTTTGCATGTTAAAATCAGCTTATTCCATTGCAATCTCTCCCATGGATAATCTTTTTCTTTCCACTGAGAAACTCTCTAATAATGAATGATCCATCATGAAGAGACCCTATTTGAAAATGAAAGCATAAAAATCTCCTGTGAGATTTAGATGCCATTTAAATTTATCTTTATACGTATACTGCTTGAATACTAATTGCTGCTTGCCCAACTCAGGAGCAAGATGTTTACTGTTTATTATTATTATTAATAACTTTAAGATAATGATTAATTAGACCATTTTATATAGTCTTGTAAAGTTTTATATTTCATAAGGCAGTTTTCATAAGCATTTTTATATTTGGTCTTCACAATATGCTAAGGGTTGTTTATGGCCATCGTTCTTATTCCCATTTGCAGAAAAGGAAACTAAAGCTCAGGGATGTTGCCTGCCTTATTCCAAACCACAAAAGTATTCAATGGCAGGGCTTGGTCTCACACCTAGTCTTCATAACTTCTAGCCCAGTACTGTGTTTACCTTGTCACACTGCCTTCCTTCCTTTAGTGACAGAAGTGCAGTGGCTTCTCCTTTTTTAAAAGGATTATCTCAGGAAGAATGTACATAGGCCTCTCTGACACCTTCCTCATTCTATGCTCGTGCTTCAGGCTTCGCTTTTCTTGAAGCCTATATTGCATGGGGACCATGCTGTAATCTGCCTGCTGTGAATTTGTGTTTCCTCAGCACATTTATATGTTTGTTTCTGCAGCAGTATGTGGTCCCATGGCAAATTCATGGCAGGCTGATTGCTGGTTTTCTTTGCCTCCCAATGTCAGTTGAAGCCAAAGTGATCAAATAAAATCCAAATCAGGCAGAGTGCAGTGCCAAGCACAGCCCATATGAAAAACCCCAACTTTGAAAATAAGATTGGCAACGTTATCAGTATTGAATACTCTGATAAAATTTCCCTGAGAAATGCAGTTAAAGACTGCTGAAGAATAGAAATGAAAACAAAGTGTTGGTTTTATTCTCAAGTTTAAAAAGAAGACAACTTTAGTTGGATTCACATCCTAGTCTAATTATTGATTTCATCACCACAAATGAAAAACAGAAGAACTATAAGGAGGTTAAGATCCAACGAAAACATAGCAAAATAGTGGGGAGGGAGTGGAAGGAATGTGCAGAAATTGTATGCAAGGGGTATAAAGAACAGCCATTTTCAGAAGAGCTTTTTCTAACTAGGAAAGATAGATCTTGCAGTCACTTGCATTTCAAAAGTTTCTATGCATTCAAAGCCTAGTGCCTGTCTTAAAGTGAGCTTGAGGGTTTCACAGTGACTGGGATGCAACTAAGCTATTTCTGGATGATGGGATTCATCTGGCATGGCAGGGTGGCCTTGTGCACACAAAAGACACTTAAAATCATTTTTTCTCTGACTAATTTATACATTAAAAATAAACTGCCTTAGAAGCGTTTGCTTTTTTGGAAGACTTTTGGAGGGCCTGCTGTTTTAACCATTCCATAGCAGAATCTGCTCTGTTGTGTACAGAGTCAGCCTTTGATGTATGTAGAACTTAGACAAAGTCAATCCGAGAACTCCAAAGAAGATAATCAGGAAAGAAACTTATGAAAGTAAGGCAACAAGCATTAATAAAAGAAGTTGAGATTTTTTTGAAGGGAAATTTGGGAAGAAGGGAGAGTTGGTCATGGGAGTATGATCAAGAGTGAGTTAGACTGACCACTGAACTGGCCACTGCCCAGATTCCTTCAACTGGGCTGTTTCCCAAACTTCAGTCATTCTCAAAACATGTTCTTGATTGTTTCCATTATCACCTTTCAAACTGCTCAATCTTTTATTTGATATTTTTATTTGAATTATGTTTCTTTAAAGCAATTTTGTGTGACATATCATAAATGGAAAACCATTAACACCTAATATAGACAGAAGTATAGAAGAAAATATAATAACAATTTCGTTAAATTCTAGCAGCATATATTATTGTTTGCCCTAAATCCTAAGCTTGAGGCCTCGCCTTTTCATTCTTGCTAGAAAAGGAGATTAAGATGTGGTAGAGGAGTTTTAAACTTACATCATCATTAAACTCATTCTTCTTTGATGTAGTCTGACAGTTTAAAGGAAAATTATAAATTGAATAGTATCCTTAATTTGGAACTAAGTACTGTTGTTACTGTTTGGTGGTTTGTTTTTTATTTCAAGCAACACAAACCATTATTAGGAAAACATGAAGTAAATCACTGTAAATATTCATGTAAATAAGATGAACTGATCACTGTAAAGTCATTTCCAAATATCGTTACTTGGGTGAATCAGCCCCACTCTCCACTGCTCCCTGTATACAATTTGCATCCTACTGACCAAGATTGAAAGATTCGAAGTAGGAAGCCTAATTGGCTTAGAGAATGCTTCCATTTCTTGAATGGTGAAGGCAGGGTGTTTGAGCGACAGTTCCACAAGAATGTGTGCAATAAGGGTATGATAGTTAATTTTGTGTGTCAACTTGACTGGGCTGTGGGATGCCCAGATATCTAGTTAAACATTATTTCTGGGTGTGTCTATGGGGGTGTTTCTGAAAGAGATTAGCGTTTGAATTGGTGGATTGAGTAAAACAGGTGGCCTTCCCCAATGTGGGTGAGCATCATCCAATCTGGTGAAGGCCTGGATAGGACAAAAAACTGAGGAAGCTTGAATTCGCTCTCTGTAAATTGTGTGATAATAATTTACATTAGGACATTCAATATTTTGTAATATTTTTTGCAGTAATAATAATCTATCAAATCTAA
>NW_020174372.1:829211-857053 GCF_003031525.2 Neophocaena asiaeorientalis asiaeorientalis | reverse complement strand
ATAGAAAATCCAGTTGCCTTAGACTCAGTAGAGTAAAATTTCTCCAAATTGAAATTAATTTAAAACCATCTAAGAACTATAATATTTCAATAAAAAGGTTAAATTTGTCATTAGAAAATTACATAAAATTCTTAATTATATCAATATAATTAATGATTGTGCTGAAAAGAAGTAAAAAATAATTTTCCTGGAAAATATATGATAATTATGATTTAGGCGTGATTTTATTTTTTATCTATTCAAACACTCTCATTCCAAAACAGAATGCCCAGACATGTGCAATGATAATTAAATTTAGGCATTTTTTTTATTTTACTAAATTTCAGTCATATAAAAACCATGGATTTACAAATATTCTAAAATATTATTATTTTAAAAATGTACTTTTTCTAGGTAGTATATTTCAATCAACATCTATTTGTGACTTGCAAGTTTTAAATATGTAGCACTCTCAAATGTTTGGAGCAAGACTATAGAAATAGAACAGCAAATTTAATCCAAAGAAAGCAAAAGGAAGAGGAAAATAGATAAAAGAAGAAATTAACAAAATAGAAAACAAGCCTACAGTTGAGAGAACTGACAAATTTATTCTTTTAAAAGGTTATAAAATTGTAAATCCCTCATGAGATTGATGAAGACAAATTGAGAGAAGGCAAAAATGAACAATAGCAGATATAAAAAAGGGGGGACATCACTACAAATCCTACAAACATTAAACCACCATGAGAGAATATTATGAGCAAACATCAGATAAAATGTAGAAATTTCTAGGAAAAAAAAACTTAACCAAAATTCAATCGGGAAGAAACAACCAATTGAATTGTGTTGTTAACCATTAAATCTATTGATTTTATAATTAAAATTATTCCCCCAAAGGAAATTCTAGGCTTAGATGGTGTCACTCGTGAGTTCTACCAAATATTTAAGAAACAAATAATATCAATCTTACTCAAAATTTTCCATAGATAAGGAATGACTTCCCAACTTACACTGTGAAGTAACATAACCCTGATTCCAAAACCTAACAAGGACGTTAAAGAAAAGAACTAAAATAAGGCAGTCAGACTCATGAACCAAATCCTGCAACATACAAAACGCATAATATATCACAACCAATTTAGACTTATTCCAGTAATGCAAGGGTGATTTAATATTCAAGAGTCAATCAGTGTTATCCACCAAATTAACACAATAGAGGAGAAAAATAATATATTCATTTCAATAGATACCCAAAAATAGCATTTGATAAAATTTAGCATCTATTTATGGTTAAAAATTAATAATCCTTACCATACCAAGGACACATAGGTTGATGGAAAAGGATAGACTTTTCAAAAAGTGGTATTAGTTTAACTACATATTTTTTACAAACAAATACACAAATAGAAAGGAAAAAGAAAGTTAACCCCTATCTCACACTGTACACAAAAATTAATTTCAGGTTCACTGTAGATCTAAATATGAAACAAACGAATGCAGCTTGTATAGGATAGTAAATGAACACATTTTAATGTTCTTGGGATACGGAAAGTTTTTTTAAACAGGATACAAAATATATCAACCAAAAGGGAAATAATTAATATTTTTGACTACAATAAAAATGATCACTTCCATTCATCAAAAGCTACCATTAAGAAATGAAAAAGCAAGGCAATCAAAATAATAACAAAGATCTTATATCCCTTCAAATGAATAAGAAAGTCTACCTAGAGAATAATGGGCAGGAATGTTGGACAAGCACTTAGAAGATAGATAAATGGCTAGTAAACAACCCTGTCAGTAATAAGGAAAATGCAAATTAAAATTACAGCGAATAATGTCCAAGAACTGCTCAATGGATAAACAGATTACAAATATATTCCTACAATGAAATGCAAGTTGGTGATAAAAAGGAGCAAACCACCAACACACATTACAGCATGGATGAATTTCAAGAGCATTATGCTAGGTGAAATAAGACAGACACAAAAGACTACATACTCTGTGATTTTATTTATGTAAAATTCTAGAAAGGCAAAATTATAATGACAACAGATTAATGGTTGCCCAGGTCTGTGGGTGGGGAAGGGAATTGGCTGTAAAGGGACAGGAGAAAGCTTTTTGGGGTGTTGGAAATGTTCTATGTCTTGTGGGTGGTGGTGGATACATGACTATTTATTTTGTTAAAAATCACTGAACTTATTCATACCACGAAAAATTATAAGCAATAAAAATTAATGAATCACTGTACCAATATGGATGCATTTTTAAAATACAGTGTTGAGAAATAATAATAATAAGGGTATTCATATGATCAACTTATAAAAACTCTAAACTACAGTATTCTAAGCCATGATAGTAGTCACCTTTGGGCAGAGGGAAGGGAGTAATGGTTGGGAAAGGGCATGAATTGGGAGAGGGTCTCGTGGGAGCTGGCAGTGTTCAGTTCTTCAGCCGGGTAGTGAGTTCATGGGTGTTCATTTTGTGATGAGTTCCTGAATTATGTATTTATGTTTTCAGTACTTTTATATTGATTATGACAAATGTCTTGCTGTAGGAAAGGTGGGAAATGGGGGCATGATTAAATGTGTGGTTTTGTTTTTTGTTTTTTTTGAGATGGGAGATACTTGAGAAATATTACTTTTTCATGAGACTGATTCATAGAGAAAAATGGAAGGAAAGTGTTTTGAAGGGACAATTAATAGTGCAAAATTTCTGAGGAGAGAGGATTTAGAGTTTAGCTAAAAGAAAATTGGCCTTTATTAATCAGAGGGAGAAGGAGAAATGTGCACATGTAGGTTTGTGGATGGAGAGCACAGGGAGTTCCTGTCTCGTGGCTTCTATTCTCAGTAAATTGGAAATGATGTGACTTTGGGGGAGGAAGTAGAAAGCTGAGCAGATTTGCAGTTTGAGAAGTGTAAAGAAGTTTGAAAAAGTAATTGCAGAGGGGAATGTGTGATTGACCTTGAATTCACTTGTTAGTGTTATGGGCCCAAAATGGCTTGGTGAGTTGAATATATTGTGGGAGTCCTATGAGAAGAGCTTCTGTTCTGGACTTAGACTATAGCAATGTGTAGTTTGGCCTCTTTAACATGTTTACTGCGGCTAATTTCCAGATCTCAAGGGGGCACATGGATTATACATGAAATCGCTGTAGCTCTAAGTAAGTACCCACAACTAGTTCTGGGAGTAGCACACAGAGATGGAGTCACGAATGAGATCTGCATCTGGTGTAGGCAAGGTGACTAAAAAAGAGGAACATTTGTCAACAGTCACAGATATCTTGACAATGGGGTATTCTTCGAATACAACCTGTGTATAAAATTAGAGGAAACATCCTCATACCTGAGTTATTTGTCTAAGTCATAGAATTCAAAACCAAAGAAACATCAAAGTATGTGCTTATCAGAAATGGCTAGATGTGGATCTTATTTTGCCTAATGCTAATTTCAAATTCAGAGGGAAAATTAGCGAGAAAGTGTTAATGAATCAGCAAGAATGGGTTTACTATTTATGTCTACTCTTTGAAAGTAATTCAAAGCAGTTGTCATAGAGAGGATTAGCCAGCAGTGTTATTCTTGTGTGTGTAATCATGTAATCTTGTTTTTAATAAGATGTATACTAATCTTGTATATTGGAAGGGATATAATTCCTTTGAGGGTAATTATAGTTACTTTATCAAAGTAAAGTGACACCCAGATCAAACTATTAGGCATCAGTAAAAGAGATGAAAGTTTATTATACACCATTAAAAAAATATAAAAGCAAACAAAAAATTCTAAATAACATTCTGGCATTGAAACCTTATTATATTTTGTTTTGTTTTTAAAAATCATCTACACATTTTCCTGGGGGACTATCAAGAGAAACAAAGATAAAAATAGGTAGTCAGAGAATGACAGGCAAAAATATAAACACATTTTTCTTTTTCCTGTTGGCTCTTTCTTGTGCGAGTTGAGAAATAGAGATATAGGAGAAAAAGAGGCTTTGGAGAAATTTCAAGCAAAAGATTTACCTTCAGGCTCAGATGGGAAGCAAAGATTGGTAGACCCACTTGAAAGTAGATCTTTAGATTTAGGATTAATTATTAAAAACAAAGATTATAATCAAAGATTGTGTATGTAATTAGTGATCGACTATGCAGTTAAAGGATCTTAGATGCCCAGTGGGGTCTTTGAGTTCATTTTGTTAACTGAATTTGTTTTATTTTATGAAAATAATACTTGATTATTTTTAAGGTTAAACAATAAAAATATATAAATGAAAAGTTAATATTCTCAACTCTGCTTGTTCCACATTGAGCTAACTAATGTTAACTGCTTGCATCTTTATTTCTAGATATTTCTGTGTTTATTCAATCATATGCAAAGAGTTGAATTTTCTGTGTGTGTGTGTGTGTGTGTGTGTGTGCTTAAAAACAAACATGGGATCTACCTCAACGGATTACTCTGAAATTTGATCTTATCACTAAAAATATATCATGGCCATCTAGTCCAACAAGTAGATATAGTATAATTTTACTCATTCTTAAATACCTTCAGAATATTACATAATATGTATATGCACCATCAACTACTACTACGTTCTACTACTAATATACATTCAAGTTATTTTAAGGAATTGGCTCATGTGATTGTTGAACCTGCCAAGTCTGAAATCTGCAGGACAGGGTGTCAGGCTGGACACCCAGGGAAGAGTTGGTGTTGCAGCTCAAGTCCAAAGTCAGTTTGGAGGCAGAATTCCTTCTTCACTGGGGAACCTTAGGCTTTTCTTATAAGGCCTCCAACTGACTGAATGAGGCCCACCCACATTATGGGCTTTACTCAGTCTACCAACTTAAATATTAATCCCATCTAAGTATTAATTCATGCCAATGTCTAGACTGGTGTTTGACCAAACACTGGGTACTGTGACCTAGCTAAGTTAAATTAACCCTCACACTATGTATATTCCTCTGAGATTTGCTTTTTTCATTCAACATTTTGATTTTGAGATTCTTCCAGACTGCAGTTTTAATTCATTCAGTTCTTCTGCTACATAGTATGCCATTGCATGAATGTATCACAATTTGTTTATCCATATGTTCCTATTGATGAACATCTGAGATAGTTCCTGATTTTTTTTTTTTTTTTTGGTTACAAATAGTGTTGCATTGAACATTTTGGATTATGACTCAAGTACAAGAGTTTCTTTAGATAATATACCCAGAAGTAAGCTTGCTGGGTGTTAGGATATGAACATATTTAGTTTACATGATAATGCCAAATTGTTGTTCAAAGTGATGTGCCAGTTCACACTCCCACCATCAATGAGAGTGTGCCTGTTGTGCCCCATCTTGGTCTTGTCAAGCTTTTAGATGTTTGCCAGTGTTTTAATCAAAAATAGGACTCCTGGATTCTCTCATGAAGTCTGCTAAATACCAGCTGTGTGGCTATTGTCACAAAGGGTCCTTCCAGCCTTCAATTCTACTGGTTCCAAAGTCTCACCTCAAACTACTCAGGTAGATAATGTCAGAAAACAAATCAACATCACACCAACTTACTGTGCACCAGAACTGAAGACATTTAATTTAACTTGGCTCAGGATGTTCACTGGGTTAATGAGCTAGAATATAAATCAAGCTGTTGGGTGTCAGTTTCTGAGTAAGGAATCTATATGGTTGTTTTTACACAGGACAGTTGAGTAGGAATGGAATTACAGTTTGCCTACAGCAATAAATAGAACAGTTGCAACTGAATTTTTCATGTTAAACAGATGTTACAAAGTCATTTAAAACAGCACAGTTCACTATGGGTTTCTTACTATTTAACATATTTTCTATTAGAGGGCTGTGAATTTAGGGGAACCAGGGACAGTTGAATGAAGCCTGGAAATTTGAGAGCTTTGTTTTATCAAGTGTTGGTTTAAAGAAGCCTTTTTTGAGCTTTTAAAAAGGAATTTTCTCCTCAACTTACTATTTCAAAACGGGCTTAATTTCATAAGCTATCTTTTAAAATGAAAGCCTGTGCTATTCAAACACACAAAAATACTTACTGTAAGAACAACATTTTTGGACTTCAAGAAGAATCAGCGATTCCATTTCCTTCTCTTACTAGCGCCAAATGGAATTTGGATGAAAAGTTTTCCATATGAGTGGTAACCATATGTGTGAACATCAAGAACTTGGTATAAAAGTTGACTAAAAGAAGGCTACTACTCTCTTAAACAAGTTCTGTTTAGAGATAGACCAGGGTCAGCATACTTCTCTCTAAAGGGCCAGATAGTAACTGTTTTTAGGCTTTGTTGACCATACAGTCTGTTGCATCTGCTTATCTCTGATGTTGTAGCTTGAAAACAGCCAGAAAAAAAAAAAAACACATAAATAAATGGTTGTGGCTGTATTCCAATCAAACTTTACTCAAAAAACAGGTGATGGACTGGACTTAGCTTGCAGGTTGTAGTTTCCCAACCCAATTTCGGCCATTAAGTAAATGATATTAAGTATTAAGCATAATGCACAGAACATTTGCTACAATAAAGACTCTGATGTCCCTCTAATGTGAGATAATCCTTGCCATTCCTCCTTATTATCATTTTTTCAGAGGATAATTGCACTGGGCTTTATGTTGAGCTATTGGTACTGCATTTAAAAAGGTTAATGAAATCCAAGGACATGGTATATCTCTCCGTCTCTTTGTATCATTTTTAATTTCTTTCATCAGTGTCTTATAGTTTTCTGCATACAGGTCTTTTGTCTCCTTAGATAGGTTTATTACTAGGTATTTTATTCTTTTTGTTGCAATGGTAAATGGAAGTGTTTCCTTAATTTCTCTTTCAGATTTTTCATCATTAGTGTATAGGAATGCAAGAGATTTCTGTGCATTAATTTTGTATCCTGCAACTTTACCAGATTCATTGATTAGCTCTAGTAGTTTTCTGGTAGCATCTTTAGGATTCTATATGTATAGTATCATGTCATCTGCAAACAGTGAAAGCTTTACTTCTTCTTTTCCAAATTGTATTCCTTTCATTTCTTTTTCTTCTCTGATTGCTATGGCTAAAACTTCCAAAACTATGTTGAATAATGGTGGTGAGAGTGGACAACCTTGTCTTGTTCCTGGTCTTAGAGGAAAGGAAAACATAAACAAGATGAAAAGACAACCCTCAGAATGGGAGAAAATATTTGCAAATGAAGCAACTGACAAAGGATTAACCTCCAAAATTTACAAGCAGCTCATGCAGCTCAATATCAAAAAAACAAACAACCCAATCCAAAAATGGGCAGAAGACCTAAATAGACATTTCTCCAAAGAAGATATACAGAGTGCCAACAAACACATGAAAGGATGATCAACATCACTAATCATTAGAGAAATGCAAATCAAAACTACATGAGGTATCACCTCACACCGGTCAGAATGGCCATCATCAAAATATCTACAATCAATAAATGCTGGAGAGGGTGTGGAGAGAAGGGAACCCTCTTGCACTGTTGGTGGGTATGTAAATTGATACAGCCACTAGGCAGAACAGTATGGAAGTTCTTTAAAATACTAAAAATAGAGCTATCATATGACCCAGCAATCCCACTCCTGGGCAAATACCCTGAGAAAACCATAATTCAAAAAGAGTCATGTACCACAATGTTCATTGCAGCTCTATTTACAATAGCCAGGACATGGAAGCAACCTAAGTGTCCATGGACAGATGAATGGATAAAGATGTGGCACATATACACAATGGAATATTACTCAGCCATAAAGAGAAACGAAATTGAGTTATTTGTAGTGAGGTGGATGGACCTAGAGTCTGTCATACAGAGTGAAGTAAGTCAGAAAGAGTAAAACAAATGCCGTATGCTAACACATATATATGGAATCTAAAAAATAAAACAAAAAAACAGGTTCTGAAGAACCTAGGGGCAGGACATGAATAAAGACGCAGATGTAGAGAATGGACTTGAGGACACAGGGCGTGGGAAGCGTAAGCTGAGAAGAAGTGAGAGAGTGGCATGGACATATATACACTACCAAATGTAAAATAGGTAGCTAGTGGGAAGCAGCCTCATAGCACAGGGAGATCAGCTCGGTGCTTTGTGACCACCTAGAGGGGTGGGATAGGGAGGGTGGGAGGGAGACGCAAGAGGGAGGGGATATGGGGTTATATGTGTATGTATAGCTGATTCACTTTGTTATAAAGCAAAAACTAACACACCATTGTAAAGCAATTATACTCCAATAAAGATATTAAAAAAAAGTTAATGCATTCCTTCTAAGGGCATTAATGCATTTCATGGGATTGTTTATAAGCAAGTTTTGACTGATTGAATCTGTTTATTTATTGATTGTAACAGTCCTTCCATGAGGTGGGAGAAAGGGCTGCTCAGCTAGGCTGGTTAATTCCACAGATTTGGCAGGTGTTTAAGCTTTTAAACCAATGGCCCACAGGGAGTGGGTGAGCCTTTCCGCTTGCACCTGTGTCCTTCTGGCAGTCAACATTCCTCCCACTGCCTACCACATGCCAGCTTTAGGAGGCAAAGTGCACACATTGTGGCTTATCACAAGCTGTTCTGCCTCTTTCAAAATCAGCTGAGTACTGCTTGAAACACAGGGTGCGAACCTGCACCGGCAAATCCTGCTTAGAGCTAATAATCATTAGCAATGATCCCAGACTTTCATGGGTATCACACACCAGCCAGTGGCTGTATTTAGATGGACCATGGTGTGTGTGTGTCTGGGATATGGTCTGGAAGAAGGGTAATGTCCCCTTTTATTTCTCAGGAGCCCATTGTCTTCTCTCCATTTTCATACCACTCCTCTAGTGAGAGTTACCATCTTTCTCTTAGACCTCTAGAATCCTTTCTCTGAGTCTTCTCACTTCACTCTAATCCATTCTCTACATAGCAGCCAGAGTGACCTTTTAAAAATGCAGTTCTCATCATGCCACTCCTCGACTTAAATTTCTTTTTTGGCGTCACACTGCCGTTAGGAGGAAGCCACAATTATCATGACTTTCTCTCAAGACTATTCATGCTCTGACCCCAGCTCACCTCTGCACCTCATCCAACTCCACTCCCTCCCATGCTACTGTGTTTCAGTTGCTCTTGCACTGTTCAGTTCCTTGAAATAACTTTCCATACTGGCTCCCACCTAGGAGCCTTTACTCCTTTACACATGCTATTGTCCTATTGATCTTCTGTTTATAATTTTGATTTCTTAAATAGAGAAGAGAGCACAATGCACTATAATCTGTTCTCTCCAACTCACATTGTGTAGGGTCTCAACTTGTTCTACCAATTACTGCAAGTCTGATATGTTGCTAATTAAATTAATTATTATTTAGTAATTGTTGTTTTTGGCAGTGGTCTAGAAATGTAAAGAAGAAATTCAGTGATTTTAATCAACAAGATACATGTACCTCATCTTATGAAATACCAATTAAAGAGTCCTTGAAGCAGTGTTGCCAAAGATAATGAATTTCAAAATTTGGCAAATCTGGAAATTTCCCTGATAAATTGAGTTGAAAAAAAGTTAACTTCCATGTAAAATGTATAGAAATTTGAGTCAAATATAGGTTTATGTTGGTTATAATCTGTCTTGTGCATGGCTTAATTCCCTTATCCAAGAAACAAATAATGTGACTTAAGCTCCCCCAATCCCTAAATATGGGGTTCATGTTGCCTTTTAGTAGCTCTTTAAGTTCTCCATAGGCTTTTATGAAAGTGCAGAGATTTCAGCCAACATAGTTTCCAGGATTTCCATCCATAAACAGAAGTGCCTTTGTGAGAGCTATGGGATCCAGGTAGGAGATTATTAAACCTAGATTTAGTCCAAGGGGACTAAATTTCAAGAAGGGGAGCCATTTCAAGAAGACAGTCTCACACCCAGGTGACTGACTCACCAACAGTGGTCCCACTACAGACCTGGAGACAGCTCTGTACCCCAAGGATTCGCCTACAGCTCCATTTGGCCTTGTTCCTGTCACCACCACTATATGCCTGGGGACCTGGGAAGAGTCAAGACCACCAAAGTATCATGTAACAGGCATACAGACCTAAGTCCTAGCTGTGGACCCTAAAGTGGTCTGTGAACCTGCTCCAGCCCCTTTCAGTTGTAGTACAGGTGTCCCTGGGAGTAAGCCCACCAGACCTGGTCAGACTGTAGATTACAAAAGGGCCCTTAACTTGGCTCCAGTCCATGCTAGTCACAGTCAGCCAGCAATCTTGCTGGCAGAGAGAGCTCCAGGAGACACTCCCAACTAAGACTCAGGAGATCCTTAAAGTATCCTACACTCAGCTTCAACCTCTTGAGTTGCAATCAAGGAGCAGTATAGCCAGCCCAGGGACCTGCAGGGAGACATGCCTATCTGTGCCTCCAGAGCCAAGTTTGCAGACCTCAGTTTTGGCTGTGGAACCTGAAACAGTCCTGAGGCTTAGTTCCAGCCCCTCTCAACCATAGACCAGGGCCAGTCCTGCCCACCCCATCCAGTGATCAGCCAGGAACCTTCCCTGGGACCCATCTATGTACCTGGTAATAGGCCCACTGTCTGAGGACCCAAATTTGGACACTGAAGCAGACCCTTCTTCCAGCATCACCCTACCAAACAAAGTACTGGAGGCAGCTTCATCTACCCAGGGATGAGACAGAATCCATGCCCGGCTGAATTCCTGGTAACAAGCCCACCAACAGCAGACCTCACTGCAGACCCAGAGACAGCCTCACAACCAGCTCCAACCCAATATGACTGCAATTCCAGAGATAATCCCATCAGCCAAGAGAACTGACAGAAGAAGGTCTTCACGTGATGAAAGCAGTCTACAAAGCTGGAAAGATGTATTTGCTCCTTCAAACGCACAGACACCAATGCAAGGCTATGTGGATCACAAAGAATCAGGCAAATATGACACTATGACACCACCAAAGGAAACTAATAAAATTCCAGTAACTGACCCCAAAGAAATGGAGATCTATGATTTGCAAGGCAAAGATTTCAAAATAATTATTCTAAAGAAATTAAATGAAATGCAAGAGAACGTGGATGGACAACAGAATGAAGTCAGGAAAACACACATGAACGAAATGAGAAGTTTAATGAAGAAATAGAAACCATAAAAAAAGAACCAAACAGAAATCCTGGAGCTGAAGAATACAATGAAAAAACTGAAAAAATCAATAGAGAGCTTTAACAACAGACTTCATCATGCAGTAGAAAGAATCATCAAACTCAAGGATCATTTAAAATTAGCCAGTTAGAGGAACAAAAAGAAAAGAGAATGAAAAAGAGTAAAGAAAGCCAAAAGCCTATATGAACTTTGGGATGCCATCAAGTCAATGAAAGCTTATTTAAAGAAATAATAACTTAAACTTTCCCAAATCTTGGGAGAGATACAGACATCCATGCACAGGAAGTTCAGAGGACCCAAAGCAATATCAACTCAAAGAACATTACTCCAAGACACAATATAATCAAAGTGTTAAAAGTCCAAAAGCAAAGAATATTGAAAGCAGCAGCAGAATTCCCTCATCACAAATAAGGGAAGACTATAAGGCTATCAGTGGATTTTTCTGCAGAAGTCTTGCAGGCCAGGAGGGAATGGGATGATATATTCGAAGTCCAACAAATTGGATAACCTAGAAGAAAGGAATGCATTACTAGAAACATACCACTTACCAAGACTAAATCATAAAGAAATAGAAAATCTGGACAAACCAATAACAATTAAGAAGGTTGAAGCAGTAATCAAAAATCTCCCAACAAAGAAATGCCCAGGACCAAATGGTTTCACTGGTGGAGTATACCAGATATTTAAAGAAGAATTAATGCTAATCCTTCTCAAACTCTTCCCAAAAATTGAACAGAGACGAATACTCCCAAAGTCATTTTATGAGGCCAGAATTACTCAGATACCAAAACCAGATAAAGACACTACAAGAAGAGAAAACTACAGACCAATATTCCTAGTGAATATAGATGCAAAAATTCTCAACAAAATACTAGCAAATTGAATTCAACAGCATATTAAAAGAATCATACACCATGATCAAATGGGATTTATCCCTAGGATGCAAAGATGGTTCAACATATGCAAATCAAAAACCATGATATACCACATTAAAAGAATGAAGCATAAAAACCATATGATCCTTTCAACAGATTCAGAAAAAGCATTTGACAGAATTCAAAATCCTCTCATGATAAAAGCTCTCAACTAATTGGGTTATAGAGGGAATGTACCTCAACTTAATAAAGTCATATAGGACAAGCCCACAACTAACCTACTCAGTGGTGAGAAACTGAAAAGCTTTTCTTCTGAATTCAAGAACATGACAAGGGTGCTCACTCTCACCACCCATATTTAACATAGTTCTGGAAGTCCTAGCCAGAAATATTAGACAAAAAAAAAAAAAAAAAAAAAAAAATTTAAAGGCATCCAAATAGGAAAGGAAATAAAACTGTCTCTGTTTGCAGATGATATTGTCTTATATATAGAAAACCCTAAAGACTCCACCAAAAAACTGTTAGAACTAATCAGCAAATTCAATAAAGTTGCAGGATACAAAATCAACATACAAAAATCAGTTGCATTTCTACACACTAACAATAAAGTATATGAAAGAGAAATAAAACATTCCTATTCATGATAACATCAAAAACAATAAAATACTTAGGAATAATTTAACAAGGAAATGAAAGATCTGTACACTGAAAACCATAAGACATTGATAAAAAAATGAAGACACAAATAAATGGAAAAATATCCTGTGTTCATAGATCAGAGCAATCAATATTGTTAAAATGTCCATACCACCCAAAGCCATCTATAGATTCAGTGCAATCTCTATCAAACTTTTAATAGCAATTTTTACAGAAATAGAAAGATCAATCCTGAAATTTATATATAACTACAAAAGACTCCCAGAAGTGAACACAATCTTCAAAAAGAACAAAGAGGGAGGCATCACATGTTCTGATTTCAGGCTATACTACAAAGCTGTAGTAATCAAAACAATATAGTACTTACATAAAAGCAGACACATAGACCAATGGAATGGGATCAATAGCCCAGAAATAAACCCATGCATATATGCTCAATTAATGTTAGACAAGGGACTCAAGAATACTCATATGGGGAAAGGATATTCTTTTCAATAAATGGTGTTGGGAAAATTGGCTATTCACATGCAAAAGAAGGAAATTGGACCCCTGTCTTACACCACTCACAAAAATTAACACAAAAAGAATTAAAGGTTTAAATGTAAGACCTGGTGCCATAAAACTCCTAGAAGAAAACAGGGAAATGGCAATGATTTGGTCTTGGCAATGATTTTTTGGATTTGACACCAAAAGTACAAACAACAAAAGCAAAATAAAAAAGACTACATCAAACTAAAAAGCTTCTGCACAGCAAAGGAAATAATCAACAAAATGAAGAGGCAACCTACAGAATGGGAGAAAGTATTTGGAAGCCATATATCAGATAAGGGGTTAGTGTCCAAAATATGTAAGGCGCTCATACAACTCAATAGCACCCCCCCAAACAAAAAAACAAAACAAAACCTAACAACCCAATTTAAAAATGGGCTGAAGACTTGAATAGACATTTCTCCAAAGGAAGACACAAATGGCCAACAGGTACATGAAAAGATGCTCAATGTCACTAATCATCAGGCAAATGCAGTCAAAACCACAACAAGATATCACCACCTCACACTGTTGGGATGGCTATTATCAAAAAGACAAGAAATAACAAGTGTTGGTAAGATGTGGAGAAATTGGAATCCTTTTACTCTGTTGGTGGGAATGAATATTATTCAGACATAGAAAGGAGGTAATTCTGCCATTTGTGACAACATGGATGGACCTTGTTGTCACAACATGGAGAGCATTATGCTAAGTGAAATAATTCAGACAAATAATTCAGAGAAAGACAAATACTGTATGCTCTCACTTATATGTGAAATCTTAAAAAAGCTGAACTCATAGAAACTGAGAGTAGAATGATGGTTGCCAGGGACTGGGGGAGATGGGGACATAGGTTGGTCAAAGGGTACAAATTTATGGTTATAAAATAAGTTCTGGGGAAGTAACATACAGCATGGTCAATAAGTATATATAAAATCCCCCAACTTCATTAGTCATTGGGGACACACATATTTAAACCTCCATGGCTTTATAACTGCATAGCCATCAGAATGTCTAAAAGTTAAACAGACTGACCTTACCAGGTGTTGGTGAAGAGGTGGAGCAATGGGAACTCTCATTTATTGCTGATGGGAATGTAATTTGTTACACCTACTTGAGAAGACTATTTGTCATCACTTACTAAATGTTAAATATGCTCATACCCCATGATCCAGCACTTTTCCTTTGGAATGTCTTCTACAGAAATGCTTGCACATGTGCATCAAAAACATGTGTAAGAATATCCATTGCAAAATTATTTGTGTAACATCCCCAAGCAATCCAAATACGCTTTAATAGTAGAGTGATTAATATCCTTGTACATTTATAAAGTTGACTACTTTTCAGCAATGAAAACAAACTACCAACATAAATAAAATGGATGCTTTTCATACTCTGTACTGTTGAACCATAGCAGCCAGGCTCACAATCACACGTATAGTATAATTCAGTTTACAGAGTAGCAAAATTAATCTGTGGTGTTAGAAACAAGCCACTATCACCTTTGAAGAAGGAGGAGGAATTACTGACTAAAAGGGGCTTCTAGGAGGCTTCTGGGGAGGGGCAATAATATTCTATTTCTCATGTATCCGTTTTGTATTTTCGCTCTGAGAATTCTTCCATCTGCTCACTAATATGTCCTCTTTTTAAAATTCAGGTTAATTTAACGTTCAAATTAAAAGGGAAACCAGTACCTGAATCCTAGGTTTTCGTGTTTTCTACAATGCATGCCTAATTGTGTACTAAGTAGACAGAAGTAATTGATTGACCTTGGATATTCAGTAAAGTGATGGCACATTCCCTGACATTAGTGTTTGAAGGTTAAATTTGAGTTGAGATCTGCATCATAAGCTCAAAACAGAGTGTGTGCAAGTTTTCAGTGTTTCTATTATTTATGCCATTTCACTCCTTTTCTATTTCTTTTAATCAATAATTTTATGAAATGATTGACGCAAGGACCTAGAAAATCTTCGTGTAAAACTGAATTGATGATTCTTACCTTGCTGTAATAGAGGACATCATTCTTCTTTTATAATGCTAAATGCTAGTCAAAGACAGGAATATTTATACTTTTGAGCACAGCAGTCAGTGCTGTTACAGGTTCAGATTATTCCTCTCATCTCTTAAAGGTTATGGTCTGGACACGGGGCTCCTTTTCAAGGCATACATCTTAGTTGACTGTCTGAAGCAATTGCTGAATCAAATAATCATTTTCCAGCAAATGCTTTGAAGCCTTAAAAAAAGCATTCCTATCACTGTTAAGACAGTTAAAATTTTAATTTTAAATCTAGACCTGAATTAAAAAAAAAACACTTCTACACATCTGAATTTTCCAGGGTTAAATTATCCTTTATAGTAATTTGTTCCTAGTGGAGTATGTTATCTGGATTGAATTAAGTTTTTTCTGTTATAATGCATCTTTGTCAAATTATATCTAATATAAGTATCATGTACCCTGTGAACAACTAATGAAATATTCATGGACTGATTGACAGCTGACATATTAGAAATGTTTTTCCTGCATTATTTCATTATCTCTGGTAGTCTTCAAATTTTTCAAGAAATAAATATACTTAACAATTTTTTCATGTATGATAATTTGGAATTTTTGGAATTGTAAACATGGGTAGCGTGTAGGTAAAAGAAGCAATGGCCTACTTAAAATGTAGTATGATTTCAGTGTTGGAAGAGGTTCTTTACCACTGTAAACCCAAATGTTGACAAGTTGTTTTTACTTTAAGTTAAAACAAAGGGTACACAAAGAAGGTAACCATTAAAAGAAAACTATTTTTATCTCTTAGGGGGTAACATATTTATTTGTTTTCCTTTTAATATAAATCTAGTTTACAGATTAGAATAAGACTGAAATTAGCCCAAGGTGAGGACTTGTGTTCTGCTCTTGAGTTGGATGTCCTTCTTGTCAGTCACTCCACCATGATTTCCTAAACTCACACCTCCCACCTGCTGTCACACAGGAGACGCGATTATCCAGGGTGGGTGCAGGATTTGTGGATACTTTATTTATTCTCTGCTTCTTTGCACTTGTTAGAATCTTGAGCAGTGACAGAAGTGAAAATATATAAATAGGGAACACCAGAATATGGGAAATTGAGTCTGAATAATGACAACATCCTGTGACTTTAACCCAGATGACTTTGTTGTTGGGTTATTTTAGCACATTTGATTAGCACAATGTCTTTGCCATTGTCTCAGCCAATACTTTGTCTTCTACCCTCATCCCGAATTATTATAATAGCAGCTGGCATTTGTTGGGTGTTTTTGGTATACCAAAGACAGTGCTAGCTCTTTATTTTGTCCTGTTTAGTTCTTTTAAAAAATTTGGGAACATTATCCCCATTTAACAGATTAGGATCCAAACAGTTAAGGAGCTTGACAAAGGTTCTAAAGCACATAAATGGTGAAGCAGCAAATTGAACCCAGGTCAACCTAATCCAGAGCCCCAATCCCTAAACCTCACATACTGCTGTCTCTCCAGTTCTTTTCCAGACTGAAAATACAGGTTCTGTGCTTCCTTGTTCTTTATATACCTTGCACCTGTCTCAGTGGCTGAAGCAGCTCATGTTCAGCAAGGGATTAATGAAATGAATCCTACAGAGAGCTGTGAGCTCTCCATGAGAAACTGTTACGGTTTATCAGTCATATTCTGTGTTTGCTGAGGCTGCCCTAATCTAAGAAACACTTGGCTTCTGAAATCTCCCTCTGGCCAAGGCTTGGTAAATGGCTTACCATCACCAGCCAAATGTTGCCCCATTTCCCATTCATCACCAAGGAGTAGCATGGAGGTCTCCAAGGTGGTAGGGATCCAGGAGGCTTCCTTCTCATGTACTTAGAGTGAGGACAGAGGAGAAAGAGAGGTGAAATAGTGGAGTGGATGGTGACATTCAGAGTGCTGGTTGACCTTTGCACTTCAGGCTGGGGGAAAAGAGGGCATTTTCTAGGGCCAGAGAGCACCGCTGTCTCCTGGAAACAGTTGGATTCACAGGGCTGAAGTAGCAGTTACTTTAAAAAGTCAGTAGTTGCTTAAGTTCCTGGTGATCTGGTTGCCGCCCATTGATGGCTTTTCCACTTGCATGCCTTCTCAAGCAGTGGCTCTTGAGAAGAGAACTCAAGAGTAATGATGTGTGAGAAATACCTGGCTTCAGAGTGGGGTGTGATCAAACCTGCGAACTCCACCTTAACCCGTTTAACCTCCTTTTTCTCTTGGTTGCGTGAAACCATGCTCACTGGGAGAGTCTTTTAAGCCATTCCCTTTTATCCCCTCACCTTACTATCCTCAAACTCTAGTAATCCTCCTTTCAATCTCCTTCCCCTTTGAACCGTGCCTCTCACTACCTCAAAAGGAAATATTTACTCCACACTCAGCCTTTCAGAATTACTCTGGGGCAAATACTACAAGTTTAGACTCTATAGGCACGCCTATAATGGGATATTAGTGATAAATGTTTAATGAGATTCGGTAGAGAAATCTACTGAAATACACACTGGAGGTATTTTAGCCTATATGGTTTAACTCTGTCTTTGAATCTTTCTATATAACAATCCCTTATGTTCTGAGTCCAGCTAACTTCCAACTCCAGTAAACCAAGTGGTGATTTGTTACCAAGCACAACTGGTGGGCTTATTGTCCTAGGTGTGATTTTAATAAAAAGTCTTCATGGCTGTTTCTTAAAAGAAGGAAGGAAGGAAGCACACTCACACCTGTAGAAGACTGAGTCTAAGGTTAACTCCTGGGGTAACTTTAGGCTGAGGACACAAAAAAGCCTTATAGAAAAATGTGATGATAGGGAAGAGGCTTCATAATCTGTATGCTAGCACTCTTCTTACAAGCACATTTCTTATCCCTTCGGTAAATGATGTGTCTTCCAGAACCTCTGATGGAATATAAGCAGCTGATTGGTATTCAGGCCTTACACTCGCTATGCCCATTTCTCTGAGCCAGTTTGCTCCATTTGTTCTACCACCCACAGCAGTAGTTCTGAAAATTCCTCCTTTACTTCCTGTGAGCTATCACTTTCTCCAGGTTTCTAAGAGCTACTGTAGCAGCATGCTATTCTGATTTTCTGGCGTTCTTGCTAGGATGTTAAAACCCATAGTACAGGAGAGCGTTCCCTTAACAATAAACCCTCCTTTGTCCAACTTTATGTTCCACAACCCTCCCCCACGCTGACCTAACACCTTCAAGATCCAGTCCCATACAGACTCTCCCAGCTCCTACTAGCAAGTATTAACTAGGTCCTGTGGCTCCTTCCACCTATCATCCCCTTTCTCCCTTTGCAGGCCCAACATGTCTCCAGGTTTGTTAATATAGTGACATGACCCAAGTTATTGGTCTGGTGACAGGGAGAGGAGGGAGGGTAAATCCTAATTTGGGGGAGGGGCATGATGTGTTGTCTTGCTAGGCAGAGGCCTTTTTGTCTTCAGTCAAAGGGGAAGACTAGCCTTGTAAAGGGAGACACAATCCCCTTCTGTAGGTCTGGAGGGTTCAGGAGACTTTAGGGTTTCAAGTTTCTTAAGGGCATGGATTCAGATATTCCTACTGTGGTCTCAGAGCCCCATCCTTCCCTAACCATTGCCCTGACCTTGGTTTAGCACTGACTAGGAATGAGAATTCAACTTTCCCTAGTGCTCCACTCCCCTTATAATTAAGTCCTGGACAAAAGACTTAGCTTATTCTGCCCTCCTAGAGATCAGAATCTTTATATGTTGCCAGCAGGCTCTTTGATTTTCACACTTGGACTTGAATTGGTGATTAATCATGCTCAGACTTTCTTTGTCTCTTTTCAGTGCATAGGTGGCATTCAGCAGGGTGTTAAATATTTCATTGTCCTTATAATGACTACTTTCCTTAAACTTTTTAACATCTGCTGTATTGCACCCAGGTAGCCCTCCCCTTCCAAAGGTGCTGCCGCCTCCCAGCTGGCCACCAGGGAGAGCTGTAACAATTGTACTGCTATAGCATGCCGTGGAATAACTTTAATACTCCGTGTGAAGAGTGATGGGGTCCACCTCCAGAATCCAATTTTAGGTTTTGCTTCCTTGAACCACTCCTGGCACCAACCTTCTTAGGTTGGGTTCCCGGGGAAACAGACTCTGTGAGGGAGACGTGCACTCGTGAGGTTCCTTGTAGTGTAGCAGCAACACCTATGAGGAAGTGAAGACAGCAGGATTTGGCAGAAGTACAATTGCAAGGAAGGCCTCAGCTCATCCCACTACAAGCTTTGGAGCTGGGCAGCCCTTTAGGGTTGTCCTTAATTGATGTGAGCTCAGACTTTATACCTCAGCACGGGCCAGTCATTAGAATTAGGATGCCCCAGGGAGAGGCACTTTTCTTCGGCAGAGGACCATTCTTGGGTGGGGTTTAATGGCAACATTCCCTGCAGCTGGGGGAATGAGTAAGTCAGTTTAAAGGGGGGAGATCCAGTGCTCCTTGACCATGGTTTGGGCTGTTAACAGACTGATCAAGTAGTAAGGGACTTTTGGGCCCAAAGAAACCTTAGAAACATCTAATGTTATCTTCCTTTCTTTGTAGCTTCTTAACCATGGGCACATCTAGGGCAAATGTAGGATTCTTGATTTACAGTCCAGGACCCTGCTACTTTTACTTCATTATGCTTACATTATATGCAGGCTATGTTGTATACCATAAATACAGGGAAGTAGGTGGGAAATAACAATCATTATTCAGTGTTACATTGAAATAATTTTGTAAAAATATTTTAGCTTTTGCCATCGCTAGGCAAAAGATATACTTTAACTTAGGCAATGGACATGCTTCTAAAATATCTAAACAAGAATCATACTCTGAAACAACGGTCTCTATTGTCCAAAGGGTTGCTGCCTCCCCTTCAGGGACCAAAATAAAACAAACAAGCAGAACACTGGATGCTTTTAATACATATCAACTTCGCCCCAGGGACAAAATGCCAGGCATTCATGACTCATTCATTTTCTCTATTCTACTCTCCTCTTCCTCCCGTTTCTGGAAAATATTTCCTTCTACGCTCCTGAAATTTTTTACATTTGTGCACTAACTTGGAATTCCACCACATCAAGACCTGTTCGAAAGCATTTAAATATTATTTTTAAAAGGAAAATACTCATTGAAAGGATGACAATGTTAGAAGTTGTTCCTTACTGCCAACTAACTGATTCAGGTAGTTGTTCTTGCCACTGAGCTGAGGCTGTCTGCACTGAGAGAATGGGGTTTTGAGTGAAGAAAGGAATCACTCATGAGCACGGTTCTGGTGAGGCAAAGGCTGGGTGGGTGCCTGGGAGAAGGACATGGGTGGGAGCTGCCTATAAGGAGAGAGCTGGAAGGGGTGGAAGAAGAGTACAGATAAAATATTAGCAACTAGCAACGACTGTAACTGTCTAGGGTCGTGAGTGTAAGTAAACTAATTTTTCTCTTTCCTCTCTTTCCTATACCATGGAGTCTCCTACTCCCAGCACCCCAAATTCAGGCCAGTGTAACTGCTACCATTTTTCAGCCGCAGTGGGGGTTAAATAGGCCTTTGTGGGATAATCTGAGCTCTAACTACTATTTATTTGATAAAAATATAGCCTGAGCTCCAAACCACCAATTTACAGACTTTTGTCAGGGGCATCAACAGAGGAATGACGTGCAGAATCTTGTTCTTTGCATTGAATTACAAGTAGGAAGTTTCTATCCTCCTCCCAGATTGACATCCCAGTGCAGGGTATCTCTTTTCTTCAAGCCTCAGATGGTCTATAAGCAGCTAAAGACAGTAGAAATATTACTTATTAAATAAGCCCTGTGAGGAAGAACATTATTCCTATAATTTGAATACTACCTCCTCAAAGTAGCTGTGTGAGAGACAAAACTGATTATTTTTAGAGATGGCTGTATTTTAAGGCAGTTACTTCCAAAAGATGGAATTCTTAGGAGGGGAATACATTCTTCTGATGGAAAAAATTTCCAGTGGTTTTGAGATGAGCACTCTCCTCCACCACCATGCCTAGTGAGGTTTGCACATCGTGTGGAACAGGGGACAAAGAGAGAGCCAGCTTTCTTCTTAGTATGAGGTAACAAGAACTTGGGTGTTGAATGCGGGCCACTTGGATGTGCGGTCCCAGGAAAGTGATAAGAGACAGGAGAAGGGTCTCTGTAGAGAATAGAGGCCTTGCACTTTGGAAGAAGTTAGAGCTCAGGGAGACAAATGGCTTATGAGAAACTTCAGATTGTGGTGGCTGTGGAATATTAGGACCATGATGTCAAAAATTTAAAGTTTCCTACCTTTCCCCTCCCTACTACTCCTCCCTTGGTAAAAGGTGACTATGTACAGTAGGCTTGTGTAGAGGTTCTTTAGGAAAGGTCAACAGAAGGACAGGGGAAACAGAGTGAAACAAGGACAGCAGTTGGGGGAGATGAGTCAGGAGGGGAAATTTGGAACAAGCGGTAATCAGAACACAAGTTCCTCAGAAATCCTTAAACAATGTAGAGGCCCTGATCTTCCCACAGCATGTGGGATAAGGGCTTGAATCATTTTCTTTGGGGGCATTAAAGGAAATTTAACCCCAGGAGGCTGGAAGTCTTAGAAAAACAAGTTGCACTTATAAATTTTATTTTCATATACTGAGTTTTCAGCATTAAAATGTTACATTTTGATTATCAACCCTACATTTCTCCATTCACTTATTTCAGCATCTCTTCTCTAGAAGACATGTACTCTCTGGCTTCCAAAATCCAGGCTGAATGGATTATTTCCCTGCAGTCAGCATGGAGGCCTGCTTGCCATTTGTGCTCTGCCCCCTCCACCCCAATACGGTGAAGCCCTGTATGTCTGTGTACTGAATTCTATATCCAGTACTTTATTCTGTGCAGGTACAGTGTGCTGAGAGCCAGCCCACGCTAGTGGCAAACAGCACAGTCTCTGGAACCAGACAACCTGAGTCCCTTTCACCTCTCCACTTATAAACTGACAAATGATTAATCTCCAAAATTTACAAGCAGCTCATGCAGCTCAATATCAAAAAAACCAAACAACCCAATCAAAAAATGGGCGGAAGACCTAAATAGACATTTCTCCAAAGAAGATATACAGATTGCCAACAAACACATGAAAGGATGCTCAACATCACTAATCATTAGAGAAATGCAAATCAAAACTACAATGAGGTATCACCTCACACCGGTCAGAATGGCCATCATCAAAAAGTCTACAAACACTAAACGCTGGAGAGGGTGTGGAGAAAAGGGAACCCTCTTGAACTGTTGGTGGGAATGTAAATTGATACAGCTACTATGGAGAACAGTATGGACATTCCTTAAAAAACTAAAAATAGAACTACCATACAACCCATCAATCCCACTCCTGGACATATACCCTGAGAAAACCATAATTCAAAAAGAGTCACGTACCACAATGTTCATTGCAGCACTATTTACAATAGCCAGGACATGGAGCCAACCTAAGTGTCCATCGACAGATGAATGGATAAAGAAGATGTGGCACATATATACAATGGAATATTACTCAGCCATAAAAAGAAACGAAATTGAGTTATTTGTAGTGAGGTGGATGGACCTAGAGTCTGTCATACAGAGTGAAGTAAGTCAGAAAAAGAAAAACAAATACCGTATGCTAACACATATATATGGAATCTAAAAAAAAAAAAAAAAGGTTCAGAAGAACCTAGGGGCAGGACAGGAATAAAGATGCAGATGTAGAGAATGGACTTGAGGACACATGGAGGGGGATGGATAAGCTGGGATGAAGTGAGAGAGTGGCATGGACATATATACACTACCAAATGTAAAATAGATAGCTAGTGGGAAGCAGCCTCATAGCACAGGGAGATCAGCTCGGTGCTTTGTGACCACCTAGAGGGGTGGGATAGGGCAGGCGGGAGGGAGGGAGATGCAAGAGGGAGGAGACATGGGGATATATGTATATGTATAGCTGATTCACTTTGTTATAAAGCAGAAGCTAACACACCATTGTAAAGTAATTATACTCTAATAAAGATGTTTAAAAAAATAGAACAATAAAAACAAACAAAACAACAACAAATAAACTGTACAGTTTTGAGCAAGTTACTTAACCTTTCCAAATGTCCCCATTTAAAAGAAGATCATAATAGCACCTACAGTATAGAGTCATTGTGAGGATTCAATGAGTAACAAACATAAAGCTCAGAAGAATGTCTGACATACGGTAAATATTAACTTACTGTCATCACAAAATAAAAGTTTTGTGGAAATATTTTTTGAGTGGATAAGAACAGGAGCAGTTGCTGAATTCCAAGAGTTGTTTTCTGTCTCTGAAATCTAAGGCCATGCATATAGGTAGATCCACAAATGTGTTAATTGGATCGAGAGATCCCTGAAGTTGGGAACCGTTTCTTCCCACGGATGTTATTATAGGACTCAGCACTGCTGTGCACAGAAAGGACAGTGCCTGCTGCTGCATGGTGATGAAAGTAGCTAGCTTCAGCCAGTGTGGTTTTGATCTTGTGGAGTGTACAGCGAAATTACATTATTTATCACTATCCAGAACTCCAGAGAAGTATGGAAGAGAATAATACACTGTCCTTAGATAGTAAGACAGCCCATTTTCAAATACTGTTTTCTGTATTTGTAGGTAATATGTACTAATAGGCCAAATTCAAGACAATCAGAACTTGAGGAATACAGAGCCTAAAAGTATAGACATTGCAAAAAGATAGACCTGGATTCAAGATAGACCTGTTCTGCTGTTTACTAATTCTGAATCCTTGTGTATTTCCACTCATCTATCACCTGATTCAGAAATCATTTAGAAGCAGGTTACAAAATAGTATTTAAGAGAAGTCAAGGTCAAAGACAAAGGACAAACAGGGGAAAAAACATTTGTGACCTACATGACACACAAAAAGCTCATATCATTGACAATTAACACTCTGACAAAGCAATGAGAGAATGAACTACTCAAAGGGAATAGGCACAGGACATGAATAATCAGTAAAAGAAGAAATAGATAGAAATGATATCCAATCTCAATAATAACCAAAGAAATACAAGTTAAGGAAAAAATGAACTTTGAATTTTCTTTATTAAATTGGTACTGATTTTAAAAAATGAGGAAAACTAACTACATTCCTGGCTAACAAGAGGAAACAGAAAATAAGCACTCTTCTAAACTGCTGGTGGGAATAAAAATGATTGCAACTTTCCTGAAAGACAATTTGGCAACATTTATCAAAAGTCTTGAAAGTGTGCATACCATTTGACCCAAGAATTCCACTCCTAGGAATTTCTTTTAGAAAAATAACAGGACTAATATGCAAAGCAAATCACACCAGAATGTTCATTGCAGCATTGTTTAATTAAAAATTAGAAATAATAAATACATATCACTGGGAGATTGAATAAATTATGGTATGTTCATACAAATTTTGAAACCATTATATATATTTATTATATATTACATATAATTCAACATATTAATATTGGTAATGTGTAATCTTAATTATTAATAATATTAAGTTATTAATATGTAAATGATCAATTATGTTGGTATATTAATAATTATCTATATTATATGCTATACATATTATAGAAAGGCCATACTGTGTTACTAGGTTAATGAAAAATTATTGGATTACAAAGCCGTATGCACAGTCCTGTCCTATTTTTTTTTTCTAAATATGTGTGCCCATGCACACACACAAAAAAGAAATAGTGCTTCTGTTATTAATGTCTATTTTTTGGTATTGAGATTATAGGTAATTTTTTAATGTAATTTTTTCAGGAAGCACAGATTACTTTAATAATCAGAAAAATAAAACTTTTTATTTTGATAAATAAAGCCAAAAAAGGGAACTAACAACCCAACACTAGTTGATATAGCTTCACATTACTACCTTGCTTAAAATCCACAGCACCATCCACAATAGCCACCAGTTAAGTCTCTCTTTTGAATGTCTCACCTTGGTCAGGATGCTCCAGTCTAGAAGGAAGCACCACCTTTCCTTTGAGGTCAACTCTGCACATCCCCTTGAAGAAACTGCTACTCAGTGAGGCAGAATTGAGCTCATTAACAGCATTATCATCCTTCTCTTTGGTTGTATTTTTTACTCTGCACTTCCTAATGTTGCGAACAATCCACCAAAATATAATTTCATGTCTGTGACGGGCTCCTGGGTAACTCAGTTCATTCCAATAAAACAGAGTAGGGGAGGGAAGATCTTTAAAACTAAAAAGAATACAAACTTCTTCCTGTGGAATTTCAATGCTCTCTGAAGACCCATTAGTACAGACTTGCTAGAGTCTAGTGGCATTTGACCTAATTGGGCGAGAGTCCTAGCTCAGGGACCCTCAGTTATCCTGCACAGGTCTATGTGTCTTATTTATAGAATCTACAAATGGGCAAGCAGAATGCTCTATACATAGATTCAGAAACTGTGTAATGAAAAGTTTTAAATGCTTAGACAAGGTGATTATCATTTTATTTATTTGGAAAAGTAAGAAAGACTCAGCATTTTACAACTCAGAAGTCCTCAGTACACTAGATCTATAGCTGAATAGTTTGTGGAGAAGGAAAAGCTGACACTGAAGGAATAAATTCAGTAGTTTTCAGGTAACTTATTTAGTGCAGACAGTATTATTGATGATTTAATTTTTCAAGGTGATGCCTTAACTGTGCCATGAAAGAATTTAATAAAAAGAGGCCTTAAAATAACATGGCTTTAAAATATGTAGTTTCAGTTTTATTCATGTTTCTAGGATATTGATTATTAGCTATGCACAAAAAGGAATTTCCTCCTGCTTCATGAAAAAAATGAATTTTGTATGCAACTCATCTTTGCCAGCATTTATGTAACAACGTTCTGTAGCTTAGGGTCAATTCTTTATATTTATGAGAATTTGCATTAATTTTTAAGTACAAGTAGTTAAAGACTTAGCTTTATTCCAATTATTCTTAATCTAGCCAGGCTTTCCTAATGCACAAATTTCTGTAAAAAAAATCAAAGCCTTTTCATGAAATCCTCTAGGATAGAAAACATTTGCCAGTTTAAATGTGAATAACAACATCTGTAGTTATTTGGAACGTAAGGGAGATGCTGAACAGTGCTTCCAGGAAAACCCAGAGTAGGACTGCTACTCAGACACAAAACTATTTTTTAAGTAAACTCTATGCCAGTTGGTGCAGCAGATTTGGAATGCAAAGTATTTTTGCATTTAACTTAAAAATGTGTTTGAGCCAATATATATTATTCCCATCTTAAAATCAATATTTACTCTTAAGGTTTTTTTTTCCGCATATTTCTTGAATTGAAATGTCATTGGAAGAAAATTTCTTAATTCTGTAAGTTTTTTTAAACTTCACCTTTTGTTCTACATCATGGATTAACTGTAGTTACAAAGCTTTAATTTAAAACAAAAATGTAAAAATTTTACTAGTTCTGCGAAATGTAGAGGTTTAAAGGAACTTTCCTCCTGTGCTTAAAGTGAACAGTAACCTTGTGTAACTTTTCTGAATTCTGCACTGACCTCTAATCTTCTGGGATTTGTTTGTTTATTTGTTGCAAATGCAGCTTCCTTGTTTGGAAGACAAAAGTTCATAATGATTTATGAGAAACACATTTAGGTTTCTAGATCATGTCATGGGGCTATCTTAATGGATATAGATAAACAGAATTTTTCGTAAAGACCAATAGAAAGAGAAAAAGGAAGGAAAGAATAGCCAAGAGAGAATATTTTGAATTTTCCTGACACATATGATTCTTAACGAATGATTAATAGTGTCTGATAAGTTCCAGACATAGAGTGACTTGTTTATTCCTTGATTGTACATGTTTCCATTAGCTATGCAACCAACAGGATGTTTTTCTTTTGACTTTTCCTCGTTTGTGCATTACTGTCAGAATTTTTGTTAAAATAGCTTTAAGATGAGGTTAACAGTGGAGTGTCTTCTCTGAGTGAACTGGCTTGTCTCAACAGGACACCTGCATTTTAAAATTGTATACATCAGGGTTATGGTTTTGCAAACTAGGCAAATGTCTATCCTGTTCTTTGCACTAACTTTTAGAAACCTCATCTCTTAAAGTGAGATTACTCTGGGTGAATCCAATTGGTTGGACAAAGTGGGAAAAACTTGGAGTGAGCCCAGAGGGAGAGCAGGGCCATTTATTTTCAAAATGTATTAGCTCCCTGGAAGATGGGTGCACTTCCAAACCACCAGGCAGAAATTATTGGACAGGGATTTTTATGGGTTGGTGTCCCCCTGACTGGTAACTTCTTTTGTGGGGCCATCATGGGGTGAGGCAGAAGCTTAGTTTACTGCTGCTTTTTCTCTTCTACTCCTGGGAAAATGTACTCTGCATACACAGCCAAGGCAAAGTTTGTTGTTGTTCTTTTTTTGAATAATTACAAGGCAGTAATGATTTAATAGTTTCCTCTATGGTTCACAGCTTCTCTAGATTGAAGTTTTCTTTCTAACTAAGGGCCTGATAAAATTCTCTAGTTTGTATCTCTCTAGGTCCTTTATCTCAAACAATAAACATTTATTAGATATCTGCCATGTATAAGACACCATGGGCCAATTTAAGCTATGACAGTTAAGCTATGATCTCTGTCCTAGAAAGAATTCATAATCTAGACAGGGAGATAAGACAGACACTGTCTCAGGTTTTCCTAAATCTCTCCCAGGTTCGGTGATTTGCTAGAGAACTCAGAGAAC
>NW_020174372.1:744860-829171 GCF_003031525.2 Neophocaena asiaeorientalis asiaeorientalis | reverse complement strand
AACTCAAAGGAACAGTATATATATATATATATATATATATATATATATATACACACACACACAGAGGAATGGATTATTGTTACAGCAAAGAGAGATGGTAAAATTAGCAAAGGGAAAAGGCACATGGGGCAAAATGAAGAGGAAACCAGGCATAAGCCTCCAAGAGTCCTTTCCTGAGATGTAACTCAGGACATGCTTAATTCCTCCAGTAATGAATTGTGGCAACATGTGTGCAGTGTCTACCAGGGAAATTCATTAGAGAGTGCCAAGATTTTCACTGGGGATTGGTCAGGTAGGCACTGACTACCTAGCACATACCAGAATTCCAGGCTTCCAAAAGGAAATCGGGTGTTCAGCATAACTGTACTGTTTGTACATTTTAGGTGTAGTGAATCACTCTTATGAGTTAGGAATGGTGGGAACACTCCTGAAATCCAAGCTCTCAGATGCCACCCAAGAGCCAAGCTTGCAAGCAGGTTTTTCTAAGGAGGGCAGTGTCAGGCCTTCTATATTACCTCTTCTGCACAGAAATGTAGTAAAAAGCAAAAAACAGAAAATAGTTCAAGTATTAAATAAAAGGTAAATATGAGAGGAAATAGTGGCATAAGGATAAAAATATAGATCAATGTAACAGAATAATTAATACAGAAGACATGTGTGGTCAACTGATTGGGGACAGAGGTTCCAGGGTAATTCAGCTGGGAAAAGAATAGTCTTTCTAATAAGTGGTACTGGAATAGTAGCACATTCCTATGCAAAATAATAAATCCCTCTTATCTAGTACCATACATGAAAATAAACTCAAAAGGTATCATTGACCTCAATATAAGAACTAAAATTATAAAGCTTTCTGAAGAAAACACAGGAGAAAATCATTGTGACCTCGGGTTAGGCAAACGTTTCTTAGGATCAAAAGCATGAACTGCAAAGATAAAAGATAAGTTGGACTTTGTCAAAATTAAAATTCTGCTCTTTGAAAGTCATTGTAAGGGAAGCTGAGAATGCAAGTCACTAGACTGGCATAAAATATTTGCAGATACATATTCAATAATATGTGCATGTTGTACAGGGAAAATTTTTTAAATTCAGAACTCAATAATAAGAAGCTGATGCAATTAAAAATGTGGAAAAGATTTAGCTTCACAGAAGAATATCAGTTGCCACATGAAAAGTTCTTAATGTTATTAACTATTAAGGATATACAAGTTAAAACTAAATTGAGTTACTACTTCACATTAATTCACTAGATTGGCTAAATTTAGCAGATTGACATTGCCAAGTGCTGACAGGATGTAGAATAACTGGAACTTTCATACATTGCTGGTGAGATTATAAAATGGTACAACCACTTGGAAAACAGTTGGGCAATTTCTAATAAAGTTAAATATGTGCTTACCATACAGTCCAGGAATCCCAATCCTAGGTATTTATCCAAAAGAAATGAAAACATATGTCCACACACAAAGATTGTATGCAAATTTTCGAGGCAGGGAAGAACCCAGATGTCCATCAATTGGACAGAGAGGCAAAGCAGGAGGGAGAAGTTCAATCTGCCCCATCTCTCTCCAAATGTTCTCCACATTTCTAGAGAACTCTTTCTCCCTCTGAGAGTCAGACCTATCACTTTCCTGCTGACAGATCTTCAGCTGTTTCCTATCACCCGGAAGATCTGATCCAGGCTTCTCAGTATGACATGCACAATGCTGATGACCTGGCTCCTGTCCATCTTGATTCCCATTTCCTTCAGTGCTTCCTTTGCTTTCTGAATTATCAGTAAGTGAATGTTCCCAGCCAACAGCTCTTCCTGGGCCCTGGTCAGAGCAGCAGTGCACCAGCCTTCAGGCTGAGGATGTTGGGAAGGCAGACAGAAAAAGAAACAAAAAAAAAAAAGCCAAGTCAGACTTCTTGCTGGGAAGTGAGACAGACTTGCTAGGAAAGAATTCAGAAGGGCAATCAAAAGAGGCAATGGGGGCTTCAAAAAAGAGATAATGAATCCTACTTCATGAACCTCTAGAGAAGATTCTAGCTCAGAAGCTTGTTGGCAGGAATCTCTTTAATAAAACAAGGATACTGGAGGAGGGTGGAGCTGTGAACTCAGAGGTGAGTGCTGAAGCTTCTAGTCCAGGTCAGCATAGCAGAAGGAGGCAGCATAGCACAGTAGCTAAGAGCATAATCTCCAAGTCTCTGAACTCTGCTCTTCCACCTTAATAGCTATGCTACTTTGGGCACATAACCAACCCTCAATGCCTCAGTTTTCCTATCTGTATGGAGATTAAGTGTGGTAATGCATATAAAAGTATTAACACAATGACTGGCACGTAGCAAGCCCTGACTAAATAGAATCCGTTAAGTGTTAAGAAGAGGAGTGAAGCAACTCAAGTCCTTCTTTACTTCAGCAGGAACATTGGGAAGGTGAGGAGCCCTAAATCTACCTATGAAGAGTAGCAGAATGTAGGCTTCAGATGAATTAAAGGTTACATCTAGGCCTTGTAAAACTAAAAGCAATGGATAAGGAACAATGGCTACAAAAACTTGAATGAATCACTTTACCTCCTTGGACCTCAGTTTCCTTACCTGTAAATCTGGATTTGATGATATATTGTAAACCTTCCAGCTCTAGCATGTTATGACTCTGTAAAATGGGATGGATTGTTGAATTATGACAAAAGTACTCTTTCATTTTATATGACCTTAGAAAAGAACAATGCCCTCAGATGATGTGACATTTTCCAGCTCTAACTTGCCTCATTAATTCAGGATTGAAGCAATAACAGATGGGATTGACAGTGAAATTGAAATTGAAATTAGCACATAAATTACATAGAAAACTATTAATTTGGTACAGCAAACCCATGGTTGTTCACAAAGTTTGGGGTAATAGTTTTGTTGGGGAAAGTTTCTTCATTGGTTAAAGTACATGAATCCGTTTGGCTTAAACTAGTTCCTCTTAATGAAATTCAAACTAATCGAGAAGTTTTCTATAATTATTAAAGACTTCAAGTCTAACACAGAGAGTAGGAACTCAGTAAATGTGAGTCCCTGTGCTTCCCTTTTTGTTTCTTGTCCCATCGTAGCTCCCAGCGTAATGGCGCTGAAGTCTACAGAACACATTTGGTTTACATGACCTGCTGCTTTGCTGAGCTTTTCTGTAAAAAAAAAAAAAAGTCTCAGGAATGAGCTGAAGTGACCAAAAGCCCCTTCCCAGGAATCATCTGGGATCTGCAACCCAACAGAACTCCCCAGAGTGGGGACTGTGAACTAAAGCGTGGTCAATTCCAGTTTCTCTAACTTTGTGAAGGATAGTCTGCCGAGACCTCAGATTCAGAGTTATACTTTTACCGCTTAGGGAATCAGTCAGCTGCCTTTATGTGCTTTTCATAAATAATACATTCCAATGTAGTTCTCTAATAGCCAATGGAATTTATGAAAGTTTGGAACATAGAATTCTTAATATGAAGAATTTTCCAAATCCATGATTTCTCTGTTTCAGGAATATCTGTTACAATTACAGACTCAAAATCTGAAAAAAAAAAAAAAAAAGTCATGACCTTCCTTTCAGCTGAAGTTTTTTTGTCATTGTGTTCACAGAAAGTTGGCTAAGGGAAAACCTTTTATAGGTATGTGGTTATGTGTAGCAAAACAATATTGGATATAATTACATAGTAGCATGAGTGTGCTATTAATTAGCTAGTAGGGTATAATGATGCTTCTTAATGATACATAGTGGCACAGAACAAGCTTGACCTCAAGAAAGAAGAGAAAGGGTTTCCAAATACCTCTTCCATCAGCTGCACAGAGGATAGAGAATGCAGCTGGTAGAGAGAAGGGAAATTTAAGGAAGATAAATGTCTGCTGGACCAAGTAAAATGACCAAAACTTTCCCAAAGATCAACCAAAAAATCCAGGAAGTCCATGTTTTGTAAAAGCACGATGGAAAGAAATGAAGCCTTCCAAAAGACAGTACTTACAGTGAGTTTTGAGCACTTGCAGATGCAGAGATTGAGGATTATGTAAATATTATCTACAGGGACCTGAAATGTGAAAACAACAACCCATCACAAAATGAAAAACTGCAGACCTATAGGTCTCACAGAAGAGAATCAGCAACAAAGGAAACAAGGTAACATGGGGTGTGGATATTGTCACACAGTCTAGTCCCCTCACCCACTGAGGAGTGACTGGAGTTCAGCACCAATGCATTGAATGGTATTTTCAGTCATAGTGATTGTGATTAAGTTATTGCATGATAAGATGGAATGCTGGTCAGAGATCTCACAAGGAAAGGAGATCAGGTACTTGTATGTGAGCAAGATTTCTAGAAATGTCACTCAACTCTAGAGAAACTTCTGTAATTAGTAACAGGAATTTTTGAATAAGCCCCTTGGAGCTTTTGTGTGTAGGTGAGACACCCCAGTGAACATACCCCAGTAATAATAAACACTCTAAAAATGTTCTTTGCTAGTTTTGAGGAATGAGATATGTAAATTTAGAGCCAAAGATCAATTGCCGGGATAGCAGAGACGTTGCCACCAGTGGTTTTCCTTCTTTGCTCTTCCCTCATGCTTTGACTCTGAATAAAATATTGAACGAACACTTTAAAAATATCTGCTTGAAGTTGAAGCAAAGTGTTAGTCTGTCTGAGGTGCCCATGTGTTCCTGTCTAGCCAGTTAAAATGCAAACAGCTCTTAGTTCAAAGCTTGGCAGGAGTCACAGCAAACACGTGACCATTTTCCTGAAGATCCCGATATTAAGGATTCCCTAGAGGTGCTGTTGTAGAGCCCTTCCAGTTTGGCCAGTGTGCAATCTCCCTGATCAGTGGAGACAAGATTCTAGCACCCCCAAAAACCCAACTCAGATTAAAAACAGTTTTACAGCCTATTTCCTTCTGGATAAACTACAGTTTCCATTTGTGTTTCATTAACTCTTTTCTGCTTATCTTACTCTCAAAACATCAAACATGCTACAACTGGTCTTATCTACCAGAGTCCCTTTAAAAAAGTGGTTTATAAATATCTCGATAATATCTCACCTAGAAGAGGCAAATGGTGGCCAATGAATCCCATCTGTTTACAACATCTAGTTGAAAAAGGAAGTCAGTAATAAATTATTTGTTCCTACAAACACAGAGGTTTTAGTAAATTTATTTCTATGGACCTAAATGGTATGCGTATGTGTGCATATGTGTAGCACTACACATTATCAGAGAACATGAGCTTGTATACAGGATTATATGTTATAGAACAATGTCCTGAACAATGAAAAACACAGTGATTTTATTACATGTAACTTGATAGTGTATTTCAAATTACTTAAATCTTCCTAGGCCATCCTTTTGTATAAGACCAACAATGCACCCACTTACTCTCAGGTATGCTTAGCACCCCACCTTGACAGGGTTCCTGCTCTCTCGGAGCCAGGCATCCAAGACGACCAGTATGTGGCCACCTGTATGATCAAGCTGTTCAGATCAGTAGAGGTTCCTGCTAGGCATATGCATGAGACTGTCCTGAAAGCTCCCAGAGAAGAGGAAGGGTAAATCCGGTGTTCACACTGAAATGTGACCGGTGTGAACACTGAGCTGCTCCAAGGAGTCAAGGCCAAGGAAAATAGAACTGCGAGCCCCCTTCTCCACAAGTGATCAGTGGGAGACTTACTTCTTTCCCTAGTCTCGTGCTTATGATCAACAAATGCAATTTTAGAAAGACACTAGCTTTCCCCACCTCTAGCTCACATCGCCTGTGTGTCAAATTGTCTCTAAGTTACTCTCCTCGGTGGGAGACACGTAGTTCGATGTCACTCAATTGATGGGTTTCTGAAAATGAGAAAAATAATTCTAGTCTCTTTATATAATTTAAAAATTAACTTGGAAACCCCCCCACAAAAGAAAAAATAGTCCACACCCATGTGATGAGGAGAAGCAGGAAAGTAGCTAAGTTCTGTTCTTTTTTGCTTTGCTCAGCTCTGCTGCACTAGGCCTCAGATGAGTATTTCTGTTAAGGGAGTTTCAAGTCTTAGGTTTGACTAGGAAATTTATAATCCTGTGAGAGGAAGCAAACGGGAGTGGTGTAAGAGAACGCTCTGAAACTAGACTGATCAGATTCAAATCCAAGTCCTACCACTTCCTAGTCATGTGACCTTGAACATTCACTTAACCTCATTTTCCTCACCTCTAAAATATGGATACTGTTAGCGTCTGCCTCTTGGAGTTAGTATGAGGATTAAATAAAGTAGTCCATATAAGATGTTTAACATAGTACTGGGCATGTAGGAAAAATCAATATGTATTAGCTGCTGTTATTATTTTCAACTTGGCAATAGGTGTTTTGTTTTATGCTCAGGTTCCATCTGGTGATTAAAATATCTCACCTCCTCTCTCTCCAAGTCACTCTCCTTAATTTTGAACGTGGAAAGTCAGAGTCATGGAATGGTATCACAGAGAATAGTGCTATGGGGACTTGGAGTTTGAGCTCCAATAAGGTGCAGAAGAAAAGGAAGCCAAGGAATAGAAATAGGAGCATCTCTCCACTGGTCAGAAGAAGGCCACAGGACCTGTTAGTCCTGTTAGTCTGTGAAGCCCTTTGTTCCTTTCATTCTTCTTTCTTGTCTAATCTCAAGTTAAAGGTGCTTCCCTCTTCTTCAAGAATGAAGGACAAGTGTCATAATGTCTGTGAATGTTCAGACTCTGAGGGACTGGTTTTGAGGAAAGTAATGGCAAGAAGCACACAGTCTCTTTGGAGAGTGATATTTTGTTATAATTAAGGGAAATGATCAGCTTTGCTTCTCTTGTAGAAAAAGACATTGCCAATGAAGTGATAATGTACATAGCAATAAGGCAATACAGCAGATTCTTATTTGTGTTGGTTATGTTCTGTAAAGTCACTGCAAACATTGAATCGGCGAATACTGAGCCATTGCTCCTAGGGGAAATACAGGGTTAGGTTCCTGTGAGCCTCTGGTCACATTTTCATCAGCCAATCAAGACATAACCCTAATTTATGTGTTTCTATTTAAAGACACCTTATTTAATATATAATGTTGGTTCATTAATAGTTAACTCATGGCCAACAGCAAGCTTGTCTAACACACACATTTTCTCCATAAGACCTATCACAGCCTATTAATACTTAGGAACAGTAGACAGCACCTCAGCATTATCTTTAAGGGCCATGTTAAACGACAAAATCACCAAAAAGAGGCACAAAAATGTGAAAAACATGGCATTAAATAGACTGCAAAAGGCCACTTGTTTACAGTGAGTGGAGCTGAAACAAGAAGACAGAGTGTCATCTTGTTTGACGTCAGCTGGGAACGTGTGCACTGGACAATCGCAGTTTTCACTGTTCTGTGCATGCCCACACATGACTGCAAAAGCACCATGAGTATTGACTTGGGGGCTACAAATAAATTTTAGTGGATAGGCAAATTCACAGAGTCTGTGAATAAGGAGGATGGACTGCTCTACACTTATTGCCAGTGTACATCTCTTCTAGCAGTGTATGTAAATTCCTTTATTCCACATTCTCACAGCACATGGTGTTTTCAGGCTTCCATTTTTACCATTTGGTGAATGCGTTTACCTCATTATAGCCCTGAATGCCTTGAACATATGTGGCACAAAGTAGGCACCTGATATGTGTTCAATGAATTAATACATGGCTGGTCCCCAGAATCAAATTAACTCATGAATTAAGATAGGTTCTATAAAAGTTCATTTTTTTTCAGGCTCTATCAGAACACTGTGATACCTTTTTTAAATGTCATAGGTGAATAGGTGTAAAAGATGTTTTCACAGATGTTTAAGAATTCAGAAAAATGTGGGGTTTCCAGGCTTCCATTTTTACCATTTGGTGAATGCGTTTACCTCATTATAGCCCTGAATGCCTTGAACATATGTGGCACAAAGTAGGCACCTGATATGTGTTCAATGAATTAATACATGGCTGGTCCCCAGAATCAAATTAACTCATGAATTAAGATAGGTTCTATAAAAGTTCATTTTTTTTCAGGCTCTATCAGAACACTGTGATACCTTTTTTAAATGTCATAGGTGAATAGGTGTAAAAGATGTTTTCACAGATGTTTAAGAATTCAGAAAAATGTGGGGTTTCCTGCCTTACGAAAGCAGGTTAGTCACGTCTGTCAAATTCACAAAGGATAAAAAGCACTATAAATATGTTTACATTATTGTTTTGTAAATTTTTTTCTCTTTACTCATTTAGAAACAAAGTGATTTCTACTTATTGCACTCAAAAAGGAAAATGCCATGGTACAGAAATTTTATTGCCTCTATTTCCTCCGTCCAGTACCTTTTGAGGATTGAAAACAAAGCCCCTAAATTTTATTTTAATTTTTTTTCTGGCTGCACTGTGCAGCTTGTGGGAGCTTAGTTCCTCAACCAGGGATTGAACCTGGGTCCTGGCAGTGAAAGTGCTGAGTCCTAACCATTGGACCACCAGGGAATTCCCAACTCCTTAATTTTAAATCAAGTTTGAGACTGCACCAGTCTTTGCTAGGAGGAATGAAGTCCAATACATAGCACATGCTTGTTTTATACCCTCTCGTTTAATGTAGATCTTTGACCTTTTTCAGGACAAGAAATGATTAATTCGTTTTTATTCATGAATGTTTACTTTCTTTCTAAATGTACTTTCGATCTTTATGTCCTCAGTGTAGTTTGGATGTTTCTTCCAAGAACATAGTATTCACTTTCCAAGTCTCATGTGAGACACCAGTCTTATTTGTTTTTAATTGCTTGGAATATTTTATCAGCATATAGTATTTAACTTGACAATTCCATATGTGAGCATAGAAAGGAAAGTGCTTTAAGTTTCACTATAATGTGCAAAGGCAGTCATGGCATCTCCAACTTTTCATAGCCATCTCTAAAATGGCTTGTTTACATTACTCTCTTCTATGAGACAAAGCAGGAAGTTATCCAGACTTTTTTTAAAAAGTTACTTTTGTTTCTAAGAAAGTGAATTAATTAACTAGTTGTGATATTAACTAATTAACCTAATTTGAATACACTTTTGACAAAGAAAAAACAGTAATGTTGCAAAAGGCAGGATTTAAGAAGTGTCAAGGCTCAAGGGCACTTTCCTCTAGGACCCCTCTCTCAGTGAGAGGGTCCTACACTGCTGCGCATAGAAGATGCTGGAGAAGTGATTATCGTTATTCTTATGTATTGGCTAACCTAGTGTCTTAGTCTGTTGGGGCTGCTATAACAAATTATCATAGACTGGGTGGCTTTAAGGAAAAATATTTATTTCTCACAGTTCCGGAAGGTGGAAGTCCAAGATCAAGGTGCTGGCAGATTCAGGGTCTGGTGAGGCCCTGCTTCCTGTTCTCCTGTATTTGGAGTAGGAGCTCTTCACCATCTTAGACCGAATCCACCTCATTCACTTCTGATCTTGAGTTGGTTGCCCAAGTCCCTTTGTCTCTGTCATTCAGTTTATTCTGCATGCTCTTCTTCTTACACCCATTGTTTTAAACATTCCACAAAGTTTGTATTCAAGATCCTTAAGAGGTACTCCTCTGTTCCCCCCAACTCCCATCACACACACATTCCTTCATACCTTTTCTGTTTGTTTGTTTACAATTCTGGCACCTATTCCCACTAACTTAATTCCATGACTTGGAATATGAACTCTCTCTATAAAGGAATATTGCCCCATCCCCATTCCCACCACTGAAATGTAATTTATGTCTCCTAGACTTTTAAACATTACTAGGTTCAAATAGGCTGACAACCTCTAACTCCACCTAAAACTTTTTAAAATGTTGGAGGTAAGAAAGTTTGTTTTCATCACAAAATATGATTAATGATTATCTTCCCTATATGAACTTCTAAAAGTTGCTGAATGTTTTCTATAGTACTATAACCTCCATTAACAACTTATTATAATTATGAATATATGTTACCCTCATTTGAGCAAAATTTCATGCTGACTATATATATGTATCATGTATATGATGTGCTGTATTCCCTGTTGTAGAGCAGTGCGTAGGAATATAGTAGGCATTCAGTACATATGTCTTCAATAAATGAAAGAACATTTACAAGATTTTCCAACTCAGAGTATCCTGGACAATGCAAATCAAAGTAACATGAACTATGCTTTGCATCTATTAGACTGGTAATAATTTTTAAAAGAGTTAAGATGCCTATTGTTATGGAGAATGTTAAGAGAAGGTATTTTCATGCCTTGCTTATGACAGTGTGGATTGTTAAAGCCAATTTGGAAGGAATCTGGCCCCATCTATTAAAATATAATACACATACCCTTTAATTCAGCAACCCAGTTCTGAGACTGCATCTCCCAGGAAGAGAGAAACCATCTATAAGAACAAATATTCTTATAGGTAGATATATATGAATATATGTTATATATATGTACATGCAATAAATATATTTGTATGTTCACTTGAGGGGAGGAAAAAATAAAACAACTGAGTAATTTTTCAACAATGGAAAGGTTAGATAAATTATTATATATCCACATTTTGGAATATTGTATAGCCATTAGAAAAATATAGTAGAGCTGTATCAGTTGACTTGGAATGAAATATTACTAAGTGAAAAAAGCAATAGAGAAGAGACCGCATAATATAACCTCTATTCGTAAAACAAGCCTTAAAAATATTTCTCTTACATGTGTATACATTATTATGTAAGCAAGGGAAAAGTAGGGAAAGATACACATCAGGTTCTTACCACGAGTTCCCTGGTGGCAGTGAAGGGATACTGATACTGATGAAAAGGACAGCTACATATGGCCACACAGATTATGCACTGTGTAATTCGAGGGGTATCATTTATATAAACTGTGGTGGACAGAGTTTTAAGTGCCCTCCATGTTTCTTGCTTTCTAGTGTTCATGTCCGTCTTCAATTTCCTCTTCTTATGTGTAGGAGGAATCTGTGATTTGCTTCTACAATATAATGTAATACAGCAAAGGTGATTAAATGTATGTGATTATGTTACTTAAGGTTGTAGTTCCCATCTTTCTGGAATCTCTTTTACCCTCATTGACTGTGAGGAAGCAAGTAGCCGTGTTGCAGAACCCCACGTGACAAATACCACAGGTGAGTTGCTGAAGATGGTCTCTGGCCAACAGCCACAAAAAAAACTGAAGCTCTCAGACCTACAGCCCTAAGGAATTGAATGCTGCCAACACCTATGCAATCAGGGAAGCAGATAATTCCCCAGTCGAGCCTCCAGATGATGCTGCAGCCCTGGATGACACCTAGATTGCAGGCTTGTGAGACCCTAAGCAGAGGGTCCAACTAAGTCACACCATGACTCCTGACCCACAGGAACTGTGAGATGATAAACTTGGGTTGTTTTGAGTTGCCAAGTTTGTGGTAATATTGTTACGTAGCAATAGGTAACTAATGTATAGATCTCAATGTGATCTGATGTTTGCAGTTAGCAATTTGTACCACCATGTATGGCAGCCCAGGGTGGAGAAGAAGAGGAGGAGTGAAAAAGGGACATGGGTAAAAAAAAGACTGCTAAGACCAAAAAATAAAATACTTTATACTGTCCTATTTGTGTTAAAATTACATGAATATGCATTAATAATTAGAAAAAAGTTAAGTGAAAAGAAACTGCATAGTAATGAATATATAAAATTATTCATTTTCATTAAAAATCAAATAAAAAAACAAGCATAGCACAATTTTATATATGGGTAAATACACATATAGATTACTGTGAGCCCTTTGCCTCCATGATGTTTAGCTCTTTACAGCACAGGTTTTCTGCTTTTACAAGAAAAATGTTAGTTCCATGTATGATGAGAATTTTCTGAGAAGTACTTTCTTCATACCTGGAAGAGTCAGTGGTATTTCAGGGTTTGAGTGTCACGTATTATGGATCAACTATTCTCAATTTTCTTTGATAAATTGTGATCCATTAAATATTATACTTCTCTTGGTTGCTCAAGTCGGTCCTTTACTGATTACCCTCATGATTTTCCTGATGATGTTTGCAATCTAAGACAGATGCCATTCAAATAGGCTGTGTGTTGCCTTTATTTTTCAAAGTGCGATGGTGGAAATTGTGGATTTTTTGTTAAACTTGAATTTCCCGGATTTGGAGAAGTTGATGATTCATTTTGACAACCTGTATTCTTTATTTCTTATCACCCTTGAAGACACTTCATGAATAGATTGTTCACTTAATTCTTATTTTACAAATGAATTAACATTCTCTACTCTTCTTTTTTAAATGATCTTGAAATGACATTTTGTATCAAAGCGGTTTTAGAAAAATCATGGTAGAAAAAAATTAAGAAAGGGTCCCAAAAACATGGAAATATTTTCTGTTATAGATATGTTTCTAGCTTTGAGTTCACAGATCATTAGGTTTGCAATCATGATTTTTCTCTGGAAAAGGAAAAAGTTTATATTTTTTTTTAACAAACATGGGAAAAATAATTGTATAATTTTTCAGTAAATATTTGTGCTACTCAAAATATAGCCTCATATCATTCATTAGCTCATCTACCCATTAGATTTACCACACCTTTACAATCATATATATGCACAAAATATAATACATTTGTATATGACTTGCAACCAAGGCCTATGGGAATTTAAGATGTTTACTGTTTTTAGGTTTATAGTTGTCATTGATTAATTCACTCGTTCATTCAACAACTGTTAGGCAGCACTGCATTAGTTGAAAACTATGCAATACTAAATAAGAAAAGTGACATATTCCTTAATCCCACGGAGCTCACAATGAGAAGAAGAGAGTTTTATGAAAGACTCATACAAATAATTAAGCTGTAACCAATGTCTTAAGTGCTGTTAAGGAGATATATCACTTGCTCTAAGTCTCTAAGACATGTGAGAGAGACTTAGGAAGTTGGGAAAGGGGTACCCTGAGCAAGTGAGGCGTGAGCTAGATCTGAAGGCAGAGCAGGAGTGACCCTGGTGAAAGGGTATGGGAGTGTACCAGGATGAAGGCACAGCCTGTGCAAAGCCTGGAGCAAGGAGGAGCATGACATGTTCAAGGCACAGAAGGAGAGCTGTGCAGCAGGAGCACTGAAGGGACACAAGGAAGGGGTGGGGCTGGAGAGGCCACAAGGGCAAGATCAGGGTTTCTGAACTGTCTGCCTTCAGAGTCACTTGGGGAGCTGGGGGCAGCCCCAGGCCCTTCAAGGAGAACTACATAAGCAGGTCCCATGCAGTGGTACAAATCTCCCTGGGGATTCTCATATCAGGCAGCATTCAGAGGTGCTTGACTAGACCAGAGAGTGCCTTAAGCCATGTTGGGATTTTAGATGTTTTCCCCAAGGTGATGCATTTTAATTAGAAGGTAACAAGCTCTAATTGAGGATTGAGAATACCATTTAAACTGCCATGTAAGGCATACATTAATGGGTTGTGACATAATGCATGCAGTAGGTAGGCTATTGCAGTAGTTTCCAAGTGGAAGGAGTGGTGGAGATGGCTGGAGTACTGAAAAAATAAAATAAAATGAAAAAGTAATTTAAATAATTTCATTTGGGCTTATCAGAAAGATAAGTCCATAGATTACTCCATAATTAGAAAGATTAATCCATAGTCTTCATGTGTCCAGCGTTGCTGTTGAAAAGTCTAACATTAGTCAGATTCATGTTCATTTTTAGGTGATTCTCTTTTTCTCTCCAGAAACTTTCAGCATGTTCTCTTAGTTTTATGTTTCAAATCTCACTATAATATACTTAGTTGAGGTTTTAAATTTTTTTACTTTAAATTATTTTTTTCTTATTTACCCTTTTGGCACACTTTTTCGCATTTATTCAGCCAGAGGTCTGATATATCTTTCTTTAATTCTGGGAAATTCTGGCTCATTATTTTTTCAAGTTTTTGAATTCATAATTTATATATACATATATATCATTATTTTATTCCTTGTTGATACATTCTGGGAGAGTTCTTCAACTTATCTGCCCAGCTTATAACTGATTTTCCAGTGTTTTATATTCTTTTATTCAACCCATTCATTGAGGTCTCTATTTCAGTAATGATACATTTATTTCATCCTAATATCTCCAATAAGATCCTGTCCAGAACTGCTTGTTCTTATGCCGTGTTTCCAATATCCCATTTTGAATATCTGTTCTGTTCATTCCATTAGTTAATTTCCCTTTGTAAGTCATTCCATTTATAATATGGCTTCCCGCCCCCCTGCATTATTCTCTGGCTTCACTAGTATGTTGGGTGGTAATATTGCTTTGGGGAAGGAGGGAAAAAAGAGCAAAAGTCCAAGCTTCGCTCTGTGTTCTTTTTATAAAGCTGTTTTTCTATTTTTTTTAAATAGTTTTATTTATTTATTTTTGTGTTCTTAAAAAAATTCTGGTTGTGTATGGGGGTGAGCACCTCAAGATCATTCCTTGCTATGCGGCTGCTTCCCACTAGCTATCTACCTTACGTTTGGTAGTGTATATATGTCCATGCCTCTCTCTCGCTTTGTCACAGCAGCTCGGTGCTTTGTGACTGCCTGGAGGGGTTGGTTAGGGAGGGTGGGAGGGAGGGAGACGCAAGAGGGAAGAAATATGGGAACATATGTATATGTATAACTGATTCACTTTGTTATAAAGCAGAAACTAACACACCATTGTAAAGCAATTATACTCCAATAAAAAAAAAAAAAAAAGATCATTCCTTGCTCCTCCATCCACCTCCACTCTCCAGGTCTCTCCCAACACCCAAGCTTGTCACCAGAAGTCTTTTATACTTCAGTTCTACCCTTACTAGGGCAGCTGCTTCTAATAGCCAAGGGGTGGGGTTGTCCAGAGGCCAGCCAGGCAATCAGGATTCCTTACTTATGGCTCCCCACTTAGGCTCAGTTATGTCACTTTCCTGATGTTACTTATCACTCTTGGCTGCTGCTGTTGCTTTCCTATCCAGAATCAAATAGATGGATAATAATCTGGGAGTTGGTTATTTGCTGAGTAGGGTTTTGAGACCTACCAGCCTTCTTCCTCTTTCCGCTCTAGAATCTCCTAGTTAGAGTTGAAACAACAGCCATCCCAGTTTACATTTCCTTCTTTATTAAACCACTTCTAGTAATTTAGAATCTATCCTTGTCTTTTAACAAGGCCTTCTATAAACATATAAGAGTACTTTGCCCATAAATTCCTCCAATAATTAGTTTTCAAGCCTCAGAAAACAACTCTTGTTCTTTCTCTGGATATTTTTTGAAATACCTTCTCCAAAACTGCTTTACTTTTAACAGAATGTAAATCCCCATGATAGTTTTCCCAGGCATAAGAGGCATTATTTCTTATAAACTTATGCAGCTATCAATTTTTCTTATAGTTCTAGTTTTTCCTTCATATATTTAGATCTTTTGACATGTTTTGTGTAAATGTTTATGACTTTATGGGTTATTTTTTATGTTATCTTTTTATATTATACATATAAAGGTATTCACCTCAAAAAGAAAAAAACAGGTATTCATCTTGAACTTAATATTGTGACTGTATTTATAGTAATATTTGTCTAATAAATCTTCTCCCATTTGCTTTTATGTTCAAAATTTCTGTCTAATTTTTCAGATATATCCCAGCTATGGATTAAATATTTTTAAAGCAATTAGAAAATCTTTCATTTTTATGGAGGAGTGTAACCATCCATGTTTACTAACATGTGATATGCTTAGTTTTACTTTTGCCATCTGTTTTCTTGTGTTTTGTTTATATTTGATTGTCATTTTGTTTTCTGATTTTTGCTATATGGACTTTTTTCTTTGCTAGTTATCCAGTAACTTTAGAAAATATAATGTTTTTAATTGATCATGGATTTTAAAATAAATATTTCTCTATCAAATTAAGGAGAAATCCACAAGATGAGGAAACTAGCATATCATTATTCCTTCTACACTTTATTTTCCAGGTATTTTTAATATACACTATAGACTTTTGGATTCAGAACATTATGACATCTTCTCCTTGAGTAGCAGTTTTTAGCATTGATGTTACATTTGGGCCCCAAAATTACAGTTATTATTTGATAAGTCACTTTTAAGTCTTTGTCAATGCTGATTAACAATTATTTTATGCCATGACTTTTCCATTATTAATGTTCTTATTAAATTAGGATTTAATTTTAATTTTCAGGAATGTTTTAAGCCTTAGATTCTGTATGTAAAGTACAAGCATAGTACTTGGCACAGAAGTAATTGTTTAATAAAAATAACGTTATTTATTTACTTATTTTGAGGGAACATGAAGGGGCATTTTAAATTGGTAAAACTATAGTCTTTAAGACATAGTAGCATTTTAAAACTATTAATGGCATTATTTGTAATTTATCACCTCTAAAGTACATCTTCAGTAAATTTCCCCACTCTCAGTTGGAAAGTATAATTCCTATATCCTTGCATATGTAAACTATTTTTCTGTCATCTGAATATACAGACTTGGTTAGGTATAATAGTTTTGTAACATATGTTTTCTTCTAACTTTGCACATTTTATCTTGAATTTGTTTCTGCATTTAGTTTTTCAGAAGAGAAATAGAAGACCATCTAATTTTATGACTATTATAGCATATTTTCTCCTCCCCACTCTTCTCATTCCTTCTCCTCTTCTTTCTTCATGCTCATCCTCTTCTACCATCTGATTGCTTATAGAATATTTTTCTTTACATAGTTTATGCTTTCATCTAGGTGTAAATATATTTCTATTCATTGCGCTTGGTCTGTGTGGTACAACCTGTATCAGTGGGCTATTGCTGCATTAACAAACCACTCTGTTGTTTAGAGACTTAAAACAATAAGCATTTAATTATTCCTTGGACATCTATGGGTCAGCTCGGTAGTTCTGGTGATAAGAGTTACGCTTGGCTGTTCTTCTTTAGAATTACTCAAGTGATGGAGATCACCTAGCAGGTTCACTGAGAGTTGGCCTCAGGTAGGATGATTTTCCTCTGATATACATTCTTCAGTAGGCTAGCTTAGCTTTTTCACATGGTGATGATGGTGTATCAGGAAATAGAATAGAAGCACACAAGGCCTCCTGAGGCCTGGCATATTGTCAGTTATACCACATTCTGTTGGTCAAAGTAAGTTACAGGGACATCTCAGATTTAGGGATGGAGAAATGGAATCCACCTATTGATGAGAGGAGTGGTAACGTGTGTAGATTCGAGGTGGATGAATATTTGGTGACATTTTTAGAAAATAATCTAACATGATACCTAAGTGATTTGTCAAATTGGAAATTGTCTTCAGTTTTGTCTTTGATTATAATTTCTTTTCAGTTACCTTTTTTGTTGTTCCAAATTCAGAGATCATAACTGTTAGTTTAAATCTTTAATCTTTATTCTGCATATCGATCATCTTTTTTCCTAGTCATGTTCTTCACTTTTCTTTTTATCCTGCATGCCAGGAGAAATTTTCAAAATCATTTTGGTCACTGCTTAGGTTTTCTGGATGACATTACTGTTCTTTACTGCATGCAAATAGTTATTCAAAGTTTTGAATTGCATTTTTTATGTCTTTGCAATTCTTTCTTGATTAATTTATTTTTACCTCATCATATTTTATATATTTCATCCCATTTTTCTCATCAATTTTCTTTCTTCTCCCCTTGAGTCATAGGTCTTAAGTTTTAATTCAGTTGCCAACATGTAAAAATTTGGAGGTTTATTAGAAACCCTGAATTCCAGCTTCTTTTAAAGTGAGAGATCTGGCAACAATACATCTCAGATCCTGCTGCAACAATAGGCTGTGACTACCCCCTTTAGATGGAACATATTAGTCTAGTTTGCTACAAACTCCAGCCCTCCCTGACACTAAGTTTCAGTTGTATTTTATCATTATACTCATGTTTTTTTCTTAATCCAGTGTTAAATAGGAAATAAAATATTCTTGATGCCTATTCTAGATACATATTTCCATCAAAAAGTGAGGGGGATGAAAGAGTGAGAGAACTGCTCATTTAAGAAAAATATTATAGTGTATATTTTTTTCTGTGGATGTGAAGAATGTTCCTTCATGCATCATATGCAAACAAAACCTACCTGTGCTGAAAGAGTATAATTTAAATCATCTTTATAAAACAAACCATAAAGAGAACTAGGTAGAAAACCAAGAACAAGGCAAATTAAAACTTTAAAAAGTAAAGAAATATTTTAACTTAAAAATGGTATTAACATGTCAAAATGTTAGAGGTTTATTTCTGAAATATTTTGGATCATAAAATTGCCCCCAAATTAAAAGCTTTCCACAATGGCATTTTTTTTTAAGTCTATTGGATACAGTAAGAATTATGTTTTCCAACAGGAATAAGCATTCACATTTGTAATTATAACTCAAACATTATTGCTTAGAATGTTTAAGCTATGGTTTAGAAATTATAGGAGAAATTAACAAAGAAAATAATTATTTGGGGCTTTGTCTACTGTAGCTGATGAAAACAGAGATTAAAAAATACCACTGAGGGCTTCCCTGATGACGCAGTGGTTGAGAATCTGCCTGCTAATGCAGGAGACACGGGTTTGAGCCCTGGTCTGGGAGGATCCGACATGACGCAGAGCAACTAGGCCCGTAAGCCACAACTACTGAGCCTGCGCGTCTGGAGCCTGTGTTCCGCAACAAGAGAGGCTGCCATAGTGAGAGGCCCGCGCACTGTGATGAAGAGTGGCCCCTCCTTGCTACAACTAGAGAAAGCCCTCGTACAGAAACGAAGACGCAACACAGCAAAAATAAATTAATTAATTAATAAACTCCTACCCTCAACATCTTCTTTAAAAAAAAAAAATACCACTGAGTTAGCTACATCAACAGTTTTGATGAAAATTTTGATAGGACCAAGAAATTTGGACGTTAGGCTATGATAAGTAGAACTTCACAATTTCTTCAGGCTATGATAAGTAGAATTTCACAAAGTACAACTTTTTCGTACTTTGAAAAAGTTTAATGTTGTCTTAGCAAAATCAGTAAGCTTATCTGCAAAGGATATTTGTGAGATGGCTGAAGTTGACCTCAGCCTTCTTAGAAAACTTATATTCAAAGTTGCACACTTGGTAGAAACAAGAAACTTCAATTTCAAAATTGCATTATTTATTGGCATAGGTTTGTGCTAAAAATTTGAAAATAGGATACGTAATGGACATAGTTGTTAACATAAACTGAATTCATTCCATGTCTTGATCCATCCTTGAAGTGGAGTCACAATAAGGTATATTGCTATACTACATCAAAGCTAGGTCAATGAGGTGGTGAAGGCATTTTTTAAGCCACTAAAAAAAATTAATTTGTTCGTGTCTTCCAAAGAAAATTTTTGCCTCTTCTTCTCAACAGAAGAATAAAACAAAATTTTATTTTTAGGTTTAAATAATAACCCAACAAAATGTATTTGAATATTTCTATACAAGGGAATTCCTATTAATTATGAATGTTTATGATTTGATTTTCTCATTCATTTCTAGTGAAAGCATGTTGTATGAGTTTCTTGTGGCTGCTGTAACAAATTACCACAAACTTGGATTCTTAAAGAGATTTATTCTGTCATAGTTCTGGAGATCAGAATTCCAAAATCAGTTTTACTGGCTTAAATCAGTTTTGCTGCTGTTAGGAGGGCCGTGTTCCCTCAGGAGACTCTAGGGAAGATACCTCTTCTAGCTTCTGTGTCTCCCCGCAGTCTTCAGTTTGTGGCTACATCACTCTAGTCTCTGCTTCCATGGTCACATTACCCCCTCCACTTCTGTATGTTTAATCTCCCTCTGTCTTTCTCTTATAAGGACACTTGTAATGGCGTTTAGGGTCTACCCAGTTATTTCAAAATAATCTCCCCATTTCAAGATCCTTAACACTTTTTCCAAAAAGGGTAATATTTACAGTTTCCAGGGATTAGGACACAGTATGTTTGGAGCCATCATTTAGCCCAGTACACTTGTCTTCGGGAAATTCATTTGGCAAGAAAAAATCTTGCCCATTTTCCTATGCTGAAATCAGTTTCAGGAAATGAAAAGAATTTGCTGAATTACAATTCTGACATTGTGAAGATGAAAATTGAATATAAAAAAAGGCTATATAGTTGCAGAACTCATGAAAATGAAGTAAAATCGATTAATTTCCTTTCTTAATCAACACTGATAGTATGAATGAAGAAAACAACTGGAAATTGCTGCACTGAAAGGCAAAACGGTACTAAAAAGTAAATCTGAAACTGTTGGAATACCAAGTTTCTGAAATATCTCGGGAGTAATTATCCAAAAAGTGTAAAGGGCCATTCATGGATTCTTTCCATGTTCAAAGTATGTATCTTTGTGTACAGCTGCTTTATGTTATGAAGCAGAATAAAAATAAATATCATTCTCAATTAACATTTTCAAGAATGAATTATTTACTGCCAATCATAACTTGAATATTAGATCTAAATGATCTTGGTGCAGAAGAAAATGAGTAAGGTTTCCAGTTAAAAATCAATGTAATAATAATAAAAAAAAAATCAATGTAATGACAATGAAGAAAGAAACATTTAATAAATAGAAATCGTTTTCAATTTCTATTTTTAAAAAATTAATTTGAAATATAATCTAATAAAGTCCATGGTTGAATTGTCTTGCATTGTTATATAGGATAGTTTAATTAAAACATACAACTCTTTATTTGTGTGTAGTAATTGATATTTTCACATCTTTTGCCTTTTTTTACTCTGTTACGTTATCTACCAAGGCTCTGTGTGCTTTTGAGTTTGCAATACTTGGCTTACATCTTCTTGTTTCTCACAGATGAAACAGATTATTTAAAACTACCTCTTCTGTTCTTAAGAATAACGTGGAGGGTTTTTTCTTCCTCACTTTCACTCTAGTCCTGTGTTGTTAAGGTAATTCTAGCTGCTCCATAAATCCTCATGCCTCAGTGGTTTAACAAAATGAAATGTACTTCAGAGTCACATAGTGGATAGGGGATAGTCCTGATCCATGGGGAAGCTTCCCTACAAGGAGTAATGCAGGGACTCAGTTTCCTTCCATCTTTCAGCTCCCCTGTCTTCAAAATGCAGCTTCCACATTGCTGCATAATAGAAAAGAGGATGGAGAATGATGTGTGGGAGGTTTCCTAGTCCAGTCCTGGAAGTGGTGACCCCACTTTCTCTTACATCTTACTGTCTAGAACTCAGTTACATGACCACACTTAAATGCAAGGGAATGTGAGAAATGTCATCTAGCTCTCCTCCCAGGAAGAAGAAGAAATTGATGGGTGAATAACCAGCAGTCCCTCCACAAGTCCTCTCCCTCACGTAAGAACAACTAGAAAAGGAACAAAAAAAAAATAAAAACCGTAATTCAGTCTTCACAGAAGGAAGAAAATGGCCAAACTCCAAATCATAATTTTTTTTACCCTGTGTGGTCAGTGACACTACAGAAACCAAAACTAATAAGGATGCTAAGAACTGATACATACTTTTAAGGTCTTGGGTTAGACTACATGTTTTCCTGAAAGAAAGAGTCATAATAACCAAGAGGATAGCACAGAATGAGAAAATTTTCGGTCAAGAATAAGCGCTGAAGAGCAAAGAGACATCTCAGAGAAACCTAGTTCATGCTGCATGAGAGAAAGGGAGGGGTAGCTGCAGGAGAAACTTTCTTCATAAGCCTTTTTTTTTGCGAATTCTTCCTAGCTTAAAGAAACCACAGGAAATGAAGCAAATATTTTTTTAAAAAAAGGAAAAACATAAATGAAAGGTAATGCAAATACACATTACGAAAACAATAGAGGAGTTTCCCAAAGAAAAAGAAGGGTTCAAAGAAATAGTTCTCAATATTCTCAAATTATAGACAATGTGATTGCTTTTTTGGTTTGTTTTTAGGAATTAAAGATTACATTTTGGAGAACAAAGTAACAATCTTCTCTGTGGAACATTTGCCTTAAAATATGTGTTTATTAAACACCAACCTGAACAGGATTATCCATTTCCATATAACTCTTTACATTTAAAACGTGAGTAAAGTTGATGCTTTTGTTAATATTCTCAATTCATGACTTTATCCGAACTAGTTCCTTTCTTTCATTCAGTTTTATTGAGATATGATTGACTGTATAAGTTTAAGGTGTACAGCGTAATGACTTGACTTCTGTATATTGTGAAATGATTACCACACAAGTTTAGTTAACATCCATCATCTCATATAGATTAAAAAATGTTTTTTCCCTTGTAAATAGAAGTCTTAGGATTTACTCTCTTAGCAATTTTCATATATACCATACAGCAATGTTAGCTATCATGTTAATGTCATTGTGTTGTACGTGACGTCCCCAGCACTTATTTATCTTATAACTGGAAGTTGGTATCTTTTCACCACTTTAACTCAATTGCCCCACCCCCACATCTGGTAACCATAAATCTGATCTCTCTTTTTACGAAATTGTTTTGTTGTTTCTGTTTTTAGATTCTACCTGTAAATGAGATCACACAGGATATGTCTTTCTCTGTCTGACTTATTTCACTTACCATAATGCCCTCACGGTCCATCTATATTGTTGCGAATGGCAGGATTTCCTTCTTTTTTACTGCTTAATAGTATTCTAGTGTGTGTGTGTGTGTGTGTGATTGCTTTTTAAAAAAAAGCTTAAAGACCAGGTGAAAAGGTTCTGGGAGGAGATTATATGACAATAGAAAATACGTAAAATGGACTGGTAGAACCCAGAAGAAAATAAAAATTCAGTGGAAACGTATAAGATAAAAATAGTCCAGATATGAAAGTCACACTTAAAATAACAAAAATAGAATAACGACTGAAGACACTATGGGCATGGTAACAGGTAACAAATAAATAAAAGAGAATAAAATAAAAGTGATTATTACTAACATGATAGAGATGTAATGAGGACAAAAGGAAAATTATAATGGGATCCTGAAGATGAAAACAAAACTAGTGGGAAGAAAAAAATAGTCCAAGTTATAGTATAAGAAAACTTTCATGAAATAAAGATTGAGAGGAATTTTCAAATCTTAAAAGTCAAGTCTGCCATCCAAAAACAATTCAAAACATTGTAAATTACTGAACAAAATGGTTAAAAAAGTGTTGTATAGGAATCCAAGCAGAAAAAGAAAATAATGCATGAGGAAGAAATGAAGGTTGTCTTCAGACTTCTTATATGTTCTCACACTCAACCAGAAGACAGGTATCAATCTCTAAAAATGATGGGAGAAAGCTTGACCCAGTAACTACAACCAAATTTATAAAGGCAACAGAAGCATGGCTGTTGTTGGCTGATGCTCTCAAGCATGGCTGATGTTGCAATAAGATAACTGTCAAGATCTCTTGAAAAAAAAAGATGATAAACTCCAGCCTATCAAGTGATACATTAAAATTAAGAATAGGAGAAGTGTGGATTAAAGGTTAGTGTTATATTAATCAAGATAAGCTGGGTTATGCTGTAATAAAAAAATCTGAATGCCAGGTGCTTACACAAGCAACACAAAATGTCATAAAGAATATATATTCATTCATTTGTGATGGACCCTTAGTTTGCTTACATATATTGGCTATTATAAATTATGCTGCTATGAACATTGAGGTATGTGTATCTTTTTGAATTAAAGTTTTTGTTTTCTTCAGATATATATCCAGAAGTGGAATTGCTGGATCATTGGTAGTTTTTAGTTTTTTGAGGAACCTTCATACTGTATTCCCTAGTGGCTGTACCAATTGACATTCCCACCAACAGCATACTAGGGTTGCCTTTTCTCCACAATCTTGCCAACATTTGCTGTTTGTAGACTTATTGATGATGACCATTCTGATAGGTGTGAGTTGATACCTCATTGTGGTTTTGATTTGCATGATGATACCTCATTGTGGTTTTGATTTGCATTTCTCTGATGATTACCGATGTTGAGAATTTTTTTATGTGTTTGTTGGTCATCTGTATATCTTTTTTGGAAAAATGTCTATTCAGGTCTTCTGTCAATTTTTAAAATTGGGTTGTTCTTTTTTTTTATATATTGAGTTGTATGAGCTGTTTATAAATTTTGAATATTAACCCCTTATAGCACATATCATTTGCAAATATTTTCTTCCATTTAGTAGGTTGTATTTTCATTTTGTCAATGGTTTTCTTTGCTGTGCAAAAGCTTTTAAGTTTAATTAGGTCTCAATCGTTCATCTTTTGTTGTATTTCTTTTGCCTTAGGAGACAGATCCAAAAAAATATTGCTACAATTTATTTTAAAGAGTGTTCTGCCTATATTCTCTTCTAAGGGTTTTATGGTTTCAGGTCTTACATTTTGGTCTTCAATCCATTTTGAATTAATTTTTGTATATGATATGAGAAAAAGTTCTGATTTCATTCTTTTCCATGTGGCTGTTCAGTTTTCACAACACCACTTATTGAAAAATCTGTCTTTCCTCTATTGTATATTCTGCCTACTTTGGCATAGATTAATTTACCTTAAGTTTGTGGTTTATTTCTGGGCTCTCTATTCTGTTCCATTGATCAATGTGTCTGTTTTTGTGCCAGCACCATGCTATTTTGATTACTGTAGCTTTGTAGTATAGTCTGAAGTCAGGGACCATGATACTTCCAGCTTTGTTCTCTTTTTCTCAAGATTGGTTTGGCAATTCAGGGTCTTTTATGGGCCCATATAAATTTTAGAATTATTTGTTCCAGTTCTGTGAAAAATGTCATGGGCATTTTGATAGAAATTGCATTAACCCTGTAGATTGCTTTGAGTTGTATGGACATCTTAACAATATTAATTCTTCCAATCCAAGAACATGTGTATCTTTCCATTTTTTTGTATCATTTTCAAATTTCTTCATCAGTTTTTTATAGTCTTCAGAATATAGGTCTTTCACCTCCTTAGTTAAGTTTAATTCCTAGATATTTTATTCTTTTTGATGCAATTTTAAACGGAATTTTTTTTTTTTTTTTTGCTTTCTCTTTCTGTTAGGTCATTTTTAGTGTATAGAAAAGCAACCGATTTCTGTGTATTAATCTTGTATCCTGCAACTTTACTGTATTCATTTATTAGTTGTACTGGGTTTTTGGTGAAGCTTTTAGGGTTTTTTATATGTAGAAGCATATCATCTACAAATAGTGATGGTTTTATTTCTCACCTGCAAATTTGGATGTCCCTTCTTTCTTTATCTTGTCTGATTGTGATGGCTAGGACTTACCAATACTATGTTAAATAGAAGTGGTGAGAATGGGCATCTTTGTCTTATTCCTTATTTTAGAGGAAAGATTTTCAGCTTTTCACTGTTGAGTATGATGTTAACTGTTGGTTTGTCATAAATGGCCTTTATTATGTTGTGATATGTTCCCTCTGTACCAACTTTGATGAGAATTTTTATTACAAATGAATGTTGAATCTTGTCAAATGCTTTTTTGGCATCTATTGAGATTATCATGATTTTTAGCCTTCCTTTTGTTAATGTAGTGTATCACATTGATTGATTTGCAAATATTGAACCATCCTTGCATCCCTGGAATAAATCCCACTTGATCATGCTGTATGATCCTTTTTACATATTGTTGAATTTGGTTTGCTGTTACTTTGTTAAGAATTTTTGCATGTGTATTCATCAGAGATAATGGCTTGTTACTGATTTTGGTATCAGGGTAATAGTGGCCTCAGAATGAATTTCAGAGTGTTCCATCTCTTTATTTTTTCGGAATAGTTTGAGAAGGACAGGTATTAGCTCTTCATTATGTTTGGTAGAATTCCCTTGAGAAGTCATCTGGTTCTGGTCTTTTGTTTACTGGGAGTTTTTGTATTACAAATTCAACCTCACTACTTGTGATCAGTCTGATCAGGTTGTCTATTTTTTCCTGATTTTTGTCTTTGGAGGTTGTATGTGTCTAGAAATTTATCCATTTCTTCTAGGTTGTCTAATTTGTCAACATATAACTGTTTGTAGTCTTCTCTTAAGATATTTTGTATCTCTGTGATATCTGTTGTTATTTCTCCTCTTTCATCTCTTATTTTGTTTATTTGGGTCCTTTCATTTTTTTCTTGATGAGCCTGGCTAAACGTTTATCAATTTTGTTTATCTTGTCAAAAAGCCATCTCTTGGTTTTATTGATCTTTTCTATTGATTTTGGGGATCTCTATTTTATTTATTCTCTCTCTGATCTTTATTATGTCCTTCCTACTGCTGACTTTGGGCTTTGTTTTTTCTTTTTCTAATTCCTTTAGATAATAAGTTAGGGTTTTTATTTAAAATTTTTTTTTTTTTTTTTTTTTTTTATTTTTGGCTGCATTGGGTCTTCCTTGCTGCCCGTGGGCTTTCTCTAGTTGTGGCAAGCAGGGGCTACTCTTCGTTATGGTGCGTGAGCTTCGCATTGCGGTGGCTTCTCTTGTTGGGGAGCATGGGCTCTAGGCACATGGGCTTCAGTAGCTGTGGCTCACGGGCTCTAGAGTGCAGGCTCAGTAGTTGTGGCACATGGGATTAGTTGCTCTGCGGCGTGTGGGATCTTCCTGGACCAGGGATCAAACCTGTGTCCCCTGCTTTAGCAGGCAGATTCTTATCCACTGCGCCACCAGGGAAGCCTGGTTAGGTTTATTTGAGATTTTTCTTGTTTCTTGAAGTAGGCCTGTATTGCTATAAACTTCCTTCTTAGAGATGCTTTTGCTACATCCCATAGATTTTGGAAAGTTGTGTTTACATTTTCATATTTGTCTTGAGGTATTTTCTGATTTCCTCTTTTATTTCTTCAATGACCCATTGTTTTTTTAGTCTCCATGTGTTTGTGCTTTTCCATTTTTCTTCTTGTAATTGATTTCTAGATTCATACCGTTGTGGTCAGAGAAAGTGCTTGATATAATTTCTGTCTTCTTAAATTTGCTGAGACTTGTTTTGTGGCCTAGCATGTGATCTCTCCTGGAGAAAGTTCCATGTGCACTTGAAAAGAATGTGTGTTCTGCTGTTTTTGGATGGAATGTACTGTAGATATCTATCAAGTCCAACTGGTCTATTGTGTCATTTAAGACCACTGTTCCCTTATTTATTTTCTCTCTGGATGAACTGTTCTTTGATGTAATGGGTGATTAAATCCCCTATTATTATAGTATTATTGTCTGTTAATATTTGCTTTATATATTTAGGTGTTCCTGTATTGGGTGCATATTTGTTAACAAGTATAATATCCTCTTCTTGTATTGATCCCTTTATCATTCTGTAATACATCTTCTTTTCTTTTGTTATAGACTTTGTTTTAAAGTTTATTTTGTCTGATATGAGTGTTACTACCCCCACTTTTTTGTCATTTCCATTTGCATGAAATATCTTTTTTCATCCCCTCACTTTCAGTCTGTGTGTGTCTTTAGCTCTGAAGTGAGTCTCTTGTAAGCAGCTAATAGATGGGTCTTGTGTTTTTATCCCATCAGGCACCGTATGTCCTTTGATTGGAGTTTTTGGTCCATTGACATTTAAAGTGATTATCAATAGGTATTTACATATTGTCATTTTGTTACTTGTTTTCCAATTGTTTTCGTAGTTCTTTGTTATTTTCTTCTTTCAGTTTCTTCCCTTGTAGTTTGATGATTTTCTTTAGTGGCATGCTTGTGTCCCATTCCTTCCAGTTTTTGTGCATTTAATATAGGTTTTTGATTTGTGGTTACCATGAGATTTATATATGTTGACCTATAACTATATTTACTTGTTTTAAACAGTAGTCATTTGAGTGCAAACACATTGTAAAATAATCTACATTTTTTACTCCTCTTCCCCACTTTTTGTGTTTTGATGTCATATTTTACATCTTCATGTTTATGCCTTTACTGATTATTGTAGTTATAGTTGATTTTATAATTTTTTTGTCCTTTAATCTTCATACTGGCTTATTTAAATGGTTGATCCTCAGCCTTTACTAAATATTTGCCTTTACTGCTGGATTTTTTCTTTCCTATAGATTCTTCTTGTTACAGCCTTTTCCACTTAGACAAGACGCTTTAACATTCATTTTAGGGTAGGTTTAGTATTGATGAACTCTTTTAGTTTTGCTTGTTTGTGAAGTTCTTTTATCTCTCTTTCTATTCTAAATGACAATCTTGCTGAGTAGAGTATCCTAGGTTGCAGATTTACCCCTTTCATCAATTTGAATGTATTGTGACACTCACTTCTGGCCTGCAAAGTTTCTGCAGAGAAATTAGCTGATAGCCTTATGGGAGTTCCCTTGTATGTAACTCTTTGTTTTTCTCTTGCTGCCTTTAGAATTCTCTCCATATCTTTAACTTTTGCCATTTTAATTTTAATATGTCTTAGTGTGGGTCTGTTTGGTTTCATCTTGTTTGGGACCTTCTGTTCTTCCTGAACCTGGATATCTGTTTCCTTGTTCAGGTTTGGGAAGTTTTCAGCCAAACTGTTATCAAATACATCTTTGACCCTCCTCTCTGTCTCTTCTTCTTCTGGGACTTCTGTAATGCGAATGTTGGTATGCTTGATGTTGTCCCAGAGATCCCTTAAGATGTTCTCATATTTTAAAATTTGTTTTTCTTTTTGCTGTTCTGATTGGGTGATTTCCATTATTCTATCTTCCAGATCACTTATGCATTCTGTATCACCTAGCCTGCTGTTATAAATTTTAGAGATATTTTAGGAACTAGTACCTACTGCAGTGGAAAAGTATTTTTCAAAAGTGTCAACATTTCCTTCAGTGTTACCTGCTCTTTTTTTTTCTTTTAAATTCTAGGAAAATTAAGGAAAATACATTTATTTAAAATAATATTTATTTTATTACCTCATTTTGTAAAGTTGCTTCGTATATACATTTATCCAACTATTCTTCTATTTGAATATATTCCTAAAGAATATTTGGTTTGATTTTCCAAAGTTAATAATGGTTATTTTCAGGTCATGGGATTAATCTTTTTTTTCTTTGGTTCTTTTCAATTTTGCTTAGAAAGAATTTTTTTTAATGAGAATGAATCATTTTTATTTCAAAAACAAGATCACTGTTTTTTATTCCGAAATGTTAATGTAGATTTCTAGTTTTTAACTTATAAATTTGAAAATAGTATACACACATATGTAGGCGTATGTTTGTGTGTATATGTGTATATGTTGTATACATATACATAGTATATACACATAGTAAATGTGTACTGATACAGAAGGTTGTTGTTTACTGATACAAAAGGATTTTTGGAGCATATAGGCAAAGTATAGAACAGCAGCTGTAATGTGATCTATTTTCATGTATATATGTATGTGTGTGGGTGTTGTGTATGTGTGTGTGTGTGTGTGTGTGTGTGTGCGCTCATGTATAGGCATTAAGGCTGTTTGGAAGACTATCAAATGTTGAGTGACTCTCTCTGGGTGTTAAGGTTATAGGCAAATAGTATTTTTTTTCTCATATGTTTTTCCCAATTTTCCAAATTAGCATAAATTAATTGTGCAATTAAGATAGTTTTGAAAGAACAAATGTATTAATTTATATTCCTGGATAGACTGAGAAAAATATCTGTGGCTTTTAAGAAGTGCTAAGTTTCCTACTTATTTTGTACATAAAAACTTACAAAGGTAAATTTGGTAAATTTACCTGGTTCCCTGGTGTCCTGAAATAATTAATGCTTTTATGCCAGGTGAAGCAAAAAATTGCATAACAAATAAACTTATATGAACTCTCTACAGAAAGTTTCCATTTTATCCATGCTTTTCTTAATAGCAAATGTTTTAGCTGATATGAATGATATGAATAGGCAAGGAAATTTTCCCAGTTGTTCAGTGCTAAAAGTTTTATGAAATCTCATCAGGCCAACCTATTTGTTCTCCTTCTCACTTCCATTGCAGTGTGGTTTACATTATTATTTACTAACTAGATTACAGTGTGCGCTCTCTCCAACTATTTCCCAGCTTTTTTCACATGAAGATTTCATTTTTTGTTAAATGCTAGTAATTCATTCATTTGATTTCTATGTGGAGGATGAATAGCTACATAGCAATCTCAAAACCACAGGAGAATGTCAAAGGTGTTTCTTAATCTTTTTACAAATGATTATAACAGCTGAGAAATAAGTCAAGGACAGGAAATCACCTTCTCTAACTAGGAATTTATTGTCCATTTAGATCTAAGAAAAATCTTTAACCCAGTGGGGATGATTACATTTTCTTTATTTTAAATTTAGAAGACTTAGAAGCACACACAAAAGAGAAGTATTTGGAGTATTGTATGAAAATTTACAGTTTAGAGAACTGGAATTTTCAATGGAATACTGCTGTAAGAAGACCCATAAAAATATAGGCATGGAAATAGTTGGCTAGATTCTATTCAGAATTTAATTTTTTTCCTTGAAAAGCTTTATTTGTGTTTTTATTATTTAATTATTTATTTAAGATGGTATTATGTGGGTTAAGATAGGACCTTACTTTCCTCATATGTGACAAGGAGCAATAATACAGAAAATGTGTCCAAGAGAGATGGGAAAAAAAACATTTTATTTCATTATGATTACTTTTCACGGGTGAAAAATATTCTTGGAATATGATATATATTTAAATATAAATACCTATGCACATTGCCTGCCTTTTAATATTCCAAAATTAGTGATTTTATGAACTCTAGGCTAAGTATTTTTTCCACAAAGGAAAATGGGGTGTGTGCGTTTCTCTTCAAATCCTCTCAGCCTTACTTTGACTTCAGCCATTGTTGCTCCAACCTGTTCTGCACTTGCTTTGACCAGCTTTGCACAGGCATAACCTGACAAAACCTCTCTTGGACCTACACAGTGTACTTACCTATCACTTTCCACCCCAGAGCTTCTCTAACATAGTGATGTGTGGGATACCTTTGGGGATTCACCTGGCACTCAAGCATGTGCAATGAGATGTTAATGCCCAAATGTCACCCTTGACCAGTTGAAGATGGAATCCACAGTGTAAATATGTTTCCCTTTCTTCTCTCAAAAGATAATTCAGAGATTTATCTAATTATGCTTCCCAAGGGTGTGATTGGCCCCTTGCAGTGCTGTCCAATACAATTGGCTTACTGTCCTTTCCTTTCACTATCCTTTTCTCATACTCTTGCCCTCTAAGATCATTTCCTACCTTAAGAAACTACATACAAGACTTTGGCTCAGCCTCTGTATTTAGAGAAACACAGGTTAAAACAGAAGTACCAAAAGTGGCCCCAGAAAGCTATCAGGATGGGATTTTGGAACTAGTAATAAGGACTAATTGCTGGTTGTGAGTAAGGTAGGCACAGCCTCAAGAGTTTTTCACATATTTGACAACAACTGTAAAAAATAACATAATACTACTAATAAATCATATAACCAAGATACATTTTTAATCTATCAGTAATAAAAATGTTATCAACTGTGCCAGAGAAACCATTGAATTAGCTTTCTATATTCTCTGTAGAAAATATTATGGAATTGTCATATTGGAGAAGCAATCAAAGAGTATGCATCCATAAAAAGTAATAATATTAATAATATTATAGATTTGTGGTTGGGCATAAATATTATGTTTTTTATTTTCTAGTGTTTTGTGACACTATTTCAGGGATTGGAAGTGACCTGAGCTGGTCTAATTTGAATCTCAGATCTTATGATGGGGAATGGTCATTTTTGCTGGATTCAAACCTGGAACAATACTACCTCAAGGGCTATAAGCTACTATCTTATAATCATGTGGGCTTAGATAATGGAGCCAATACAGAACAGGCAATACCTAAAAATTGAGAGAGAGAAAAATTATTTGAACCCTAGAATAAGCAATATCTGAAACCACTGTTCCATTATATGAGGCAATAAATTCCTCTTTTTCTTAAACAATTTTGAGTTGGGTTTTCCATCATTCACTGCAGAAAGCCAAGATACACAGGGATCACTGTCCTCTTGAACACAATGGAAGACAGAGCCTTTGGCTTTCTGATATAAAAACTATATCTAATTATTTCCAATGTTATTTCAAACATGGCCCATGAGATCCTGGATAAACTTTATTTGTCATTTCTTAGCTTTCTTGTGATTGCTTCAGGGAAAATTACTATTTTGGTTTTGAGTAGTTTATTTTCCCTGATTTGCATTCTCATAGGACCCTGTATTTCATTTTCACATTATACATGGTTAGATAATAGATTGATAGGTAGATAGACAGATGATAGATGATAAATTTGGCTTTCAGTTTAAGTTTTTCAAGACTTCAAGCTCCAAGAAAGAGGCTTACTGTCTTCATTTATTTTCAAAGTTATATGCCCAGCATCAAGCCCAATGTCTGTATGGAAAGAATATTACTTAACTGAGAAAATAACACCTGATGGAATTATGGAATGAATGAATGATTTAACTCATATAAACGTGAAAAGCCAGAATCTTAGAATTGCTATCTAAATAAGTACATGGCTACATATATACACATATACAATTATGTATGTGTATATATGTGTGTACATATGTATACATTCATATATGTGTGAACACATATATGTACAAACAGGAACACACACACACATGTTCAAGGTGTGGAGGGCAGATTTATATAGGCCTGAATCCCATGTAGTACTTAAGATCCCTTCCAAACCCATTTGATCTTAGAGGGGAGTAGTTAGTGGAGCAGATGACAGAAAAAGAGGAATGTATGCTCTGGATGCAATCAGCAAATACCTATATTTTATGTGGAAATATTTTGTTTCTTTACATAAGAAAATGCTTATACTAGCTTGGTATAATATGTATGATGAGGCTAGCTAAACATTTGCAATAAGAATAAGTCATTAAAGATCCTGGGGTAAACGGATTCAGAATGAAATACACGTGATCTCCTTGGTGATTGTGGATGTCATGGGACAGAATACCACCAGAAAAAAAAAAAATGAGAGAGAGATTAACTGCCTATAAGGAAACTGATTGCAACCTAGGGAAATGGTAACCCACCCCATCTCTACTGTAGCTGAATAAAATTCTCATGATTTTCCAGAACTGCCTCCCTCCCAAAAAGATTCTATTCTGATGTATCCATTGGAATTAAGAAAAATTATCCTAATCTTAGAAATAAGACGAAAAAGAGAACAGCATATTTTTTTCAGTGACATACTGGGACATTTTGTCAACGGTCCACCCTTGGATTATTTGCTTTTCCTGGAGAATATAGCTCTGAAGCTACATGTTGCTTAGAGATTTTTTTCCTATAAAAAAGATCACCCTGAAAATTGCTGTCTTATTGTCCCTGTTGGACCTGAGCAAGTTTTGTGTCTTACCTAGACAATTAATGTTCATGTTTTTAAATGCCTATATAACTAGTTTCTCAAGTGTTCTCTGAACTAACTTTGTCATCCTACTGGTCACATAATTAATGAATTAACACTCAGTGATACATCTGTAATGTAAAAGACTTACTTTTAATTTTTTTTGAAAATTACCTGCTGACAGAATCTATACTTCTTCTTGTGTACTTAACACAACAGTTTTGAGGAATATTTAAGCCATTCATAAATACATTTTGAAATTATCTTTTCTTCCATTGACTTCCATTGAGAAAAATTGTGTTTTTGTTTTGTTTTTTGAGTCACTAGAACTACTTTTTTTCTTTCGGGTGACTGTACTTTATAAACTGGTCCTCCCGTGCAGCAGAGCTGCTCTCTTCTCATTGAGACTGGTTAAATTTAATAAGCGGTGCCTACACATTCCACCCTTACATAATGGAGTTTGACACATCATATGATTATAATGGCCCTCGGGCACTTGCTGTGGATGTTGGCAACTTCAAATGTTTGGATACTCTCAGCCTTTTTTCCCCCTACTTTAGTATTCTTTTTCAACTTTTGTAAGATCAGGAACCAGTAGGCAGCTCAAGGAAGTGACATAGTAAGTGTTTGGAACCACTTATTTCTAGAAACTATGAAAGCAGTGTGAGGTGTGACAGGAGCACCAACACAGGTGAGTTGTAACTGAGGCAGGGGACTCAGGGGGATGGTATTAACAATGTCTTCTAAAGCCATCTTTTTGGCGCCTCCATCTCTGTGAAGCCAGTACACCATCTGGCAGTTAGGCATGGTGCCATTTTAACAGATGGGACACAGTATAGGAGGCTCTGAGACCATTTATTACTATCAACCATAGTGTTGGACAGGGTTTTCAGTAGAAATACCCCACCAACTCTTTTTCACCTCATCTTTTAGTTCCTCAGTAAAAGCAGATAATATTTCTTCCCTTAAGAGAGGAAAAGACAAGAAGTGGTTTTCTTTTGGGAGTCTGGTGCTATCAGAGTATGAGTTGATGCCAAATCTTGCACATGCTGCATTACTCACACAACTTCAGCAAACTGACTCTTTTATAATATTTCCCTTTCAAAACAGTTTATAACAGCCTAGTTTTTAGCCTCATAATTTGGTATGTGTATGGAATCTTTTGGATGTGATTTAGAAACAAAACAGATTGAGTCACATTTTTTTCCCTTTTGATGTCCTAGAAAGAACTGAAATTAAGAGGGAAAAAGCTATCAGTCACTGGCCACTTGGAAAATTTTTAGTGAGCACTTAATTTAGGCATGATGGTACTTTATGATTCAAAGGAGTAAATCACACAATTCTTGCCCTCAAGAAACTTAGTTTGTTGGGAAGATAAAACACATACCAACACTTCTTCGTTCATTATGGAAGTAATTAATAATTGGAATAGGGCATGTGGAAAGTACAGCCAAGTAGAAGAAAAATTAAAATTATCCATAACCTTCTCACACAAAACCAATTCCTACTACAATTTGAGGTATTCATCCCCAATCCCTAATCCCCAGTGTTGTTGTTGTTGTTTTTTTCAAGGCATACTCTCTATTTGGTTCATGTATTTATGGTCATATTGTATATCCAGCTTTTGATACTGATATTTCTTAATATGTCACAGCATAATAATAAGATAATATTATAGTATTATAATAAGTACTTTGTAAAGGTTTTTTTTGGTAAACATCATTTTTAAAGATTATATAATATATCGGGCTTCCCTGGTGGCGCAGTGGTTGAGAGTCTGCCTGCCGATGCAGGGGACACGGGTTCATGCCCCAGTCCGGGAAGATCCCACACGCTGCGGAGCGGCTGGGCCCATGAGCCATGGCCGCTGAGCCTGCGCGTCCGGAGCCTGTGCTCCGCAACGGGAGAGGCCACAACAGTGAGAAGCCCGCAAAAAAAAAAAAAAAAAAAAAGATTATATAATATATCAACTGAAGTTTATAATTTCTCTCTTTTGGGGTCTTGTGGTTGTTTCCAGTATTTTTGTTAACAGAAGTATGTCTTCAGTAAACATATTTTCAAGTAAACTTTTTTCTTCTTTTAGGATTATATTCTTAGAAAATATCCCTAGAAGCAGACTTTCTAGGTCAAAAAGAATACCTGTTTATTAAAGAGTCTTCATACATGATCAGTATATATTTTTTAATAGTTACTGGGTACACATTTTGTTTTAGGCATTATATAAGGCATTTGTATTCACAGAACTTTCCTTAATATTCATAGCTACCATCGTGGATAGATATTTTAATTCCAATTTAACTGACAAAGCAACTAAGATACACGTCAAAGGGCTGTCATGAGTACTAATTAAATGAACAAAATGATTGTCTTTTGCCTCCTAATCCAATTCTTATTCCACCAAACTACCCCTATTCCTTTAGATTGGAGATGTTCAGGGAAGAGTGAGCTGATTATTTACCTACTCCAAAAAGTCAGTAGCATAGTTTAACTATAAGACAAATATTGACTCCCAGCAGATTTTAATGGCCTTCCTACTTCTATGGGCAAAACCTGAGGTCTTCTACGTCTCTAAAGGTATTCTTCTCTAGATTTTCCAAATCTTATCCTCTGACCAGGAATAGTCCTGATAGAGGAAAGGAAGAATTATAATTATCTCTGGCAATAAATAATCTGTATACTGTTTGGGGAGCTTACTCTGGAAAAATCTATCTTTCCACCTGGGGTTTTTGAAACATAAACCTATTATAAGGGTGTGAAATCTACAATGATGAGAATTTTGAATATTTCAATTCAAGTCTGAGTTTGTTTTCTGTATTTCAGGTTTTTAAAGAAATCACTTCAGAGGGATATATTTGATCTATTAGGTTCATTATTTGTTATATTTTAATGTGTTTTATGTGTACATGAATCATTTTCACACCTCGTTTTAAGTTCCTTGAAATTAAGAATTAGATCTCATACACAATTCCCTATATATAATAATTACTAAAATATACCCATAAGATGGCATGAATTATTTATGTTATGAATTACCTTTCTCTGGACAGAAAGGCAGATAAAGTATTGTTCCACTAGAGTCTTCAATAGACTGTTAAGATAGCAAAGACAATTATTCTTGTCATGTTTGTACTCCTAAAATAATCAGTATGCATAAATATTGAAATATCTTTTTGTAAAGAAGTATTACAGATAACATATATATATATAGTAATATTTATTTATTTGGCTGCATTGGGTCTTAGTTGTGGCACACAGGATCTTTCGTTGTGGCACACGAGCTCTCCAGTTGTAGCACACGGGCTCTAGAGCATGCAGGCTCAGTAGTTGTGGCGTGCAGGCTTAGTTGTCCCACGGCATGTGGGATCTTAGTTCCCCGACCAGGAATTGAACCCACGTGCCCTGCATTGGAAGGTGGATTCTTAACCACTGGACCATCAGGGAAGCCCCTAGATAGCATATATTTGTAGTAATTCATAATTTTTCTACTTCATGGGATTTTCACTGCCTTTGGACATCTCATAGCATACATTTGGGATTTTGATAGCATCCAGACGGCCAGCTGTCATGAGTTTGCTGCATTATTTTGTTTGGGACCATTGTATGTGTGTTTATGATTTATTTCACAGACCAATCTGTTGAAAAGTGCTCTTGGTACTAGAACATTACAGTACAAAAACCCACCATGGTAGAAGATAATTCTGCAAACAGAATATATATTTGGATCTCTTTCTTTCAATTATAGAAATTATGTGAACCAAGAAACATGTAAGTATGTATTGATGGACCAGAGATTCCATTGGAAATAAAATGAAATTTGAAAATTATTCATTTCTCAAGTGGGATGAGTTTATACTGGTCATTACTCTTCCATGACAGGAATAGCCACAAGCTTCAATTTTTAATGGCCTTGGCAGAATAGTTCCCTATTCATTCCATTTTTTAAAAATTAACTAAAAATATACATTTGTTAGTGGGAAAGAAGTTTGCTCACATTTTTGTTATTAAAAGTAAAATTTGGAATGTAGGTTTTATTTTCAGTGATTTCAGGATACTGGAAATATTACAAGAAATCACAGAAGGGCCTTCTTCATAAAGAAAAGATGAAGAAGCATAAATACTAGTAAAAAAAGACTTGCACACATGCATTAATGTATACACACTATCTCTATATTACTGTCACATTCATTCTTAGTTGTTATTGTCAGTTATCACTGATGAGTGCAGAAAAGTCAAATGAAATATTTGTTCAAACAGTAATGCTGCTTCTTCTCATCTAGTTCCTGTTCATATATACCTAATATAAGGATTCATTTAGTCACATTCATAAATGCTGGTGTTATTTTCTATGATCTTTATAAGAACTCTGAGCATATTCTCCAAATGTCACTCTAGAAATTTTAGAGAAACTCTTATACATGTACACCCCACCACATGGATAAGAATCTTCACAGTTCATAGTAGGAAAACAAGCAAGCAAACAGATAATTATTTTTAAATCCCAAACCAGAAACAACTGAGTATACATTTACAGTAAAAAAATATAAACACAAAATAGGGTATTTCAAAGAAAAGTATATAGCAGTAAAAAGGAATAAGCCACAGTTATTAACATGGGTAAATCTCAAAAGCTTACACTTACATAAAAAGCACCTTATAGAAGAATACAGTATGAATATATTCATATAAACTTGGAAAATAGTAACACTAAACAAATGGTAAAATATAATTTAAAAATAAGAATTATTAACTCAAAGTCAGAATATTGGTTAGGGGACGTTAAAGGAATGCAATAGAAGAGTATATATAATTTTATTCCATTATGAGGACATATGAGTTTATTTTATTATTATTTATATGCATAAGTTTTATAGAATTTGTATAAGCATAATGCTTCCACAATAAGTAAAATTTTAAATTCTTGATTAAAATAAATTATAGCAAATGTTTTAGTGTAATATTGTTACTTAGAATAAATAATGTAAAGGCACATGAATCATGAAAAATTCTCCAGAGAGCTAGACATAGATGCAGAGGACGCAGGTTGAAATTCCACTTCTGCCACTAACTATAAGAGCTTTGGGCAAATCGTTCAAACTTACTAATATCAATTTTCTCATTTTTAACCTAAGAATAATTCATAGCTATTGCTTCGTGGTAGAGTTGTAGGCTCAAATGAGTTGTTGAATGGGTAATGGACCCATGTATAGTTCAAATTTAGAATTAAAAAAAAAATTTAAATATATAAAGTTTAAGTTGTAGTTATGAATTATACAGTTAACTTCTATAATATTGGAAACAATAACTATTTGCAATATGCTATGAACTTTTAGCAGTTGCATTTATTTCTAAAATTCCCAAGTGCCAAATGCAAGTTCATTAATAAGAAATGGCATTTCACCATGAGACTTCCACAATATTAATTATAAAACTAAGGGCAAGGGCTTCCCTGGTGGCGCAGTGGTTGAGAGTCCACCTGCCGATGCGGGGGACACGGGTTCGTGCCCCGGTCCGGGAGGATCCCACATGCCGTGGAGCAGCTGGGCCCACGGGCCATGGCTGCTGGGCCTGCGCGTCCGGAGCCTGTGTTCCGCAACGGGAGAGGCCACAGCGGTGAGAGGCCCGCGTACCACAAAACAATACAAAACTAAACTAAACTAAACTAAAAAAACAACTAAGGGCAAAGCAAATATCCAGAATTGTAGCTAATCAATATACTTAATGACTGTTTTGCTAAGTATCAATTTCTTGTAAACTACTTCACCAAGGGATCAATGTTCAAAATTCACTGAATTAACCAAATATTCCAATTTGTTAATGACTTGTTTTGATAAATATTAATATTTTCCTTATATGATTATATACATGAATCTTATAGCATTATTTTAAGTAATGTTCAACTTACTGAAAATTAATTAAGTGCTTTAATTCCCTTGAATTCTGGCATATTCTTTTTCATAATAAATATATTTTAAATTATATAGACTATTCTTGACTATTCGAGAGGTGAACATAATATTCAATACAGTAAATAAAAATAATATTTTTAAATGTTTTTGAAAATAAGGTGAATTAGATAAATTTGGTAAATTTGACAAATTGGTTACTTACTAAATTAATATTATGGAGATTCATCTTTTGGTGAAATAGCCTTCTTTATGGCAGGACAGGAGCAAATTTATTATGTTTTTTAGTAGGACAGAAACACCTGGAAAGGAAATGAGTATATGGGAGAGGGGAGTTATAGTCAAAGAATATTTGGAAGATTTAAGTGGATGTATATTGAGCTAATACACAGGATTGGATTTTCAATCAAACTCCCACAAATCAGAGATTTCAGTTAGTATCAAGCTTTACTAACAATTTTAAGGATATGGGTAATCATGGTTCCCTGGGTCCTTCCTTTTGACATTGGGCACACACATCTGGCCCAGAATAATAAATGGAGTCTCTAAGTGAGGTCTGTGGGCTTATTCACATAGCAGAGAATGTTTAAGTTATGAAACATCTTCATCCTATTCTCCAGAGAGTTGATTCATTTATGAGGCATGTTTCAAAATCTTTAGATTCTCTATGTATTTGCTACAGGTAATACTTTGGCCAGAGCTATCTTACAAAGGGCATTCTATAGATTAGGTATTTTCCTCTTAGGAAATCTCATTATTCTACTTACATATAGGTCCAGTGGACAGGCCTCAGGCCAGATCATTGGGTTTCTTTCCTTCAAGTAGGCATATCCCACTGGAAAGGGAGGAAATGTTTTAGGCTAGCTGCTCAACTCCTTCCTCTCAGAAATTTGGTTGAATTTAAAGACACACTTATTGCAAATTATGCAAAAGAAAAAGCAGAACACAAAAAAGGAAAAACAAAATGGATAGTTAAGGCAATTAGAAACTCAAGAAAGGTATAAGAAAGGTAATGAAATCATAGTGATTCACAGATCTTCAGAGAACAGTATTTATGTAGTCATAAAAATGTAAACAGATTTATAAATTTAAAATTTAGCCATGATTATAGAATGTGTGTAAATACATATATTTTTGGAATTGAAACAGTAGGTGAACTGAAAGGAAGAGTGTGGATAATAAAATTTTTATCTTATAAAGTCAAAAGCTACTCTCCATATTGATAGGACAAAGAATAAATGAACTAGCATACTATTTTAAGTTATAAGGTTAACCAATTTTGAACTAAAAGTAGTGATAAAAGTCAGGTGGGAGGGTTGATGGGGTAGGAGAGAGAAGGAAAGGTGGTGTCAGTCAGTCAAGTCCTCATAAGTTATAACAGTATGTCAGAAGACAAATGTTACACTATGGAAAAGAGTTGTTTTTTTATATGTAACAAATAGAATAATCTCCTTGATATACAAGGTGTATCCACAAACCAAGAAGAAGAAAATACCAACTAGATAGTGAAATAGACTAAGAAAATGAATAGGCAGTTTATCAAAAAAAATTAAAAATAAATAACTAAAAATGACCGAAAAATACATGATGCTCAATTTATTCATACTTAAAGGCTTAAAAAGTAAGTCAATGAAATAACATTTTTTAACCTATCAAGTTGGCAAAGACAAAAAATAATGACAGTCAATGTTGCAGAAGACCTGGGGAAACAGAAACTTTCCTAAATGTTGGCAGCATTATAAATTTCTGTACATTTTAAAATAAGCTTTTTATTTTAGAACAGTTTTAGATTTACAGTAAAGTTGTGATGATAGTGCAGAGTTCTTATATACCCGCACACCCAGTTTCCCCAACTTATGATATTATGGTATATTTGTTACAATTAATGAACTAATATTAGTACTTAAGGTCCAAACTTCATTCACATTTCCTTAGTTTTTATCTCATGTCATTTTTCTGTTCCAGCATCCCATCCAGGAGATCACATTACATTTAGTCATCATGTCTCTTTAGGCTTCTCTTGGATGTGACAGTTTCTCAGGCTTTCATTGCTCTTGGTGGCTTTAAGAATTTTGAAGAGTACCAGTCAGGTATTTTGTAGAATGTCCCTCAAAGGGAATTTGTCTGATGTTTCTCTTATGATCAGACTGGTATTGGGAGGAAGACCACAGAGATAAAGTGCCATTTTCAACACATCATATCAAGGGTATATACTAGGAACATAGCTTGTCACTATCAATGTTGACCTGTCAACATTACTCCACTGTAAAATCACTCTTTTTCATTCCATTTCCATACTGTCCTCTTTTTTTTTTTTTTTGCGGTACGTGGGCCTCTCACTGTTGTGGCCTCTCCCATTGCGGAGCACAGGCTCCGGACGTGCAGGCTCAGCGGCCATGGCTCACGGGCCCAGCCGCTCCGCGGCATGTGGGATCTTCCCGGACCGGGGCACAAACCCGTGTCCCCTGCATCGGCAGGCGGACTCTCAACCACTGCGCCACCAGGGAAGTCCCATACTGTCCTCTTTGGAAAGAAGTCACTGTGGGCAGCCCACACAATGTTGGGAGTCCCACCTCCTTGATAGAAAGTCTACATAAATTATTTGTAATTCTTTTGTATTCTTTGTATTTTTATATTCTTTAGAAGTTTTGGCTTTTCCAGAATGTCATGTACTTGGGATCATACAATATGTATGAATTCAGATTGGCCCCTTTCACTTAGAAATATGCATTTAAGAGTTACCCATGTCTTTTTGTGGCTTGTTAACTCATTTATTTTTATCTTTTGTACCATATTTTATCCATTTACCTATTAAGAGATGTCTTGGTTGCTTCTGGTTGTGGCCAATTAAAAATCAAAGATGCTATAAACACTCACATGGGGGTTTTTGTCCTGACATACATTTGTAAGTTTTCAAATTACTTTGGTAAATGCCTAGGAACACAATTGTATCACATGGTAAGACTATGTTTAGTTTTGTAAGAAACTGCCAAATTGTCTTCCAAATTGGCTGTACCATTTTGCATTCCCTCCAGAAATGAATTAGAATTTCTGTGGCTCTACATCCTAACCAGCCAAGTGTTTTTTTGGATTTTAGCCATTCTAATAGATGTGTAGTGCTGTATAGAGGACAATTTGGTACTGGTTCCCAAAATTTTAAATGTGAATCTCATTTGACACATCTAGGGATTTAGCCAATAAATAAGGTTGCAAGCATATATAAATACATTTATAAGTGTGCTTATAAAGCAAGTCATAGCACTCTATACTGAGTAGGAGTCCAGTTGTAAAACAAATATATATGCATAGGACATATCTGATGTGGCATAATAGAAATCATTACCAGTGATTTCCTCTGGAGCAGGAAATTGAGATGATTTAAGTTGGAATTGTGGTGAGGAAGGCAACAAGAAAAAGAGACTAGTTATTTATTATTTTATACCTTTCTACAGTGTTGCCATTCAACAATAATATATTATCTTTTTTATAAAAAGGTTTAAATGCTTTACATTGGCTTAAATGTCCATTGGCTTAAATTTATATTGGCTTAGCTTCTAAAAATAGAAAGTTCTTACTATGATCTGAAAAATATGAATCGAGATTATTTCAGACAAAATAATTCACTTTTACATTTACAAATTAAGTTCAATTGTGCTCAGAATTCAAATTATGATTTTAATAAAGTTCATGTTAAAATAATATATGGACAATATCCTTAAAACTTATAACATCTTTCTAGCATCTGAGACTCTCCTACCTTTTTCCAGAACCTCCTTCCAATATGTGTAGCAATCCCCAGATTAGACCCATAATTTTTAGAGTTTGGAAAGCATTCTAAGATTGTTGGATGAATGGCTTAATCGATAGATGAGCTTAGATAAACCTGACCTAATATCTGTACAAAGAATTCAGTAAAAAGTACTTTATAGGCAACTAGATTTGGGAAATCTCTTTACAGAAACACAACAGAATGTAACCCATTAAGCAAACTTTAGACCATGTCAATCAGTCATCTGTTTGGCAAATTGATTTGTTCATGTATTTTTAACGAAGCTTAAATGTACAAGGATTCACTGATACCCGTTTTCAGAGGAGCTCAACACATTTCATCTCCGTTTCCTGAGCTGACTCTTCTACTGAGGCCAACTATAAGAGAAACCAGCCAGAGATGAGAGGCTAGGTCTCAGAGGGAGTTAATGAGTTTCTTTTTAAAAACCTCAGCATTTCAGAAGTAAACACTAAAATAGAATAAGCATCTCAAAGTCCTGCCAGTTGCAACCAGCAGCCCTTACTGAGTTCTGGAAGTAGTTGAGACAGGTAGGGGAATCCAAATGACTCCAGGTAGAACCCGCACACTGATTCCAATACAGCCTGCTCTGTATATGCTGCAGTGCTCATAAAAAGCGGGACTTTCTAAGTGAAAGCAATGTTAAAATTTTTTTAAATAATGAATAAATAAATACACTTACATATATAACAGGGCTCAGAATGAAACCAGCCCTTTGGCACCTTGATTTAGACTTCCAGCCTCCAGAACTGTGAGAAAATAAATTCCTATTGTTTAAGTCCCCAAGTCTGTGGTATTTTGTTATGTCAACCGTGGCAAACTAATACATTCACACAATGTTCAGGGTCCTTAGGAAGAATTCTAGCTGAGGGTCAGAGGGCAGAATGTATTTACTTGTAAATGCCTAAGAATAAAATGTGTTTTAGAAGAGGATTTTCAAGACAGTACAAGTGATAAGAAAGCAAGCCTGACTTGTTACCCTGGACCCTCTTGAAGGATAAAGGAAGCAACTCATTGTGTGGGGTGGGGCTTGAGGGCAGAGGCACCTCAGCATGCAGACCCTTGTGTGCTGGGCCTGCACCCTCATGCTAATGATAGCCATACAAAAAGAAGGCTAAACCCAGTCCCCGTCGACAAAGAATGCCAGAGCCAATAATGGTTAGTTCCAAAAAACACAAATGTATAAAGCACTCGGCCAAGGCCCTTTTTCATGATACTTTCTAATTTCCAACATGAAAGCTCCACATAATTTCAATGTCTAAGGTTTGAAACTCACAGAAAGTATCTGAGAAATAAGTAGCATGATTTCTCATCCAGCCTTTTCCTAAGCAGCTTATAGTTTTGGTATCTGACATTTTCAAGCTCAAAGCTAAAACCAGATCAAAATTTTCATTGTACGAAATGACCTCAGTCATCACATAATCCTGGTTGATTTTAAGTATATCAATCCCCTTTGAATTTTTTTTTCTTCCAAATACTAGAATTGTCTATCAAATTAAACTGAGAGGGGAACAAATTACTTAGAAATGACACTATAGGTAGAAAGGTTAAAGTAGAAGCCATACGCGGGTTAACCCATGATGGAGGAGTACATAGCAGGATCCAGTCAACTGCCAGGGAATGTAGGCATTAAAGACTACTTGCCAGTTTATCTCAGTTCATTTCCAATGGAGGCCATGTCCTCCAGCTGCAACACAAAATGCCTACAAATGTTGGCCAGTTTCAAACATCTTGAATGAGTTCAAAGTAGGGAATAAGTGACAGAACCAGAGACACATAGCTGTAAATTACTTTTGGAATAATAAAATGTTTTACCTTAGCTAAGGCACTTCTGTACTACCATAAGGAATGTGAATTACTTCTGGCATATCCAGTGCCAGAGTAACCACAGATTAGAACCAGTAAGCATCATTAGCTACTTGTGTGACGTCGGGAAAGTTGTGGTTGTGGTTGTGGCGTGAATGGGGAAATGACTTAGGAATCTTTGCCTGCCTGGGTGATACCTGCCTGACTTTTCAGGAAATCTAAATTTACTGAGCACTTACTACACTAAGGCCTGTATCAGGCACTTTACTTACATTTTCTGACTTATTCATTGGATAAGAAAATGTAGTTTTCCCAAGTTGCTCAGAAAATTAGATAATTTGCCCAGAGTGACCCATCTGGAAAGGAGTGGACCCAGGCAAGGCACCCAGGTCCATCTGTTCCAAATCGTTCTGTCTTCAGTATTTTGCTCTATATAGCTTTGTCTTTCTACTGTGATCATTCAACTTTTTAAATGCTCTACTTTCCAGCATTTTTAAGAGCACACATTCTGAATTACATACATTCTGACCAGCATCTCCTAAGTAGATGTGGCATACCTAGATTCAAGCACATTTGTTTATTCTAATTCACTCATTTTTATGGTTAGGTTTCAGTCACGTATTTGGGGGACAAATAGCTTAGATAATGAAAAGGAGTAGATACCTCCCCCAACAATGAAAAGTGTCTTCATTCAAGTAATATATGACTTTGTATAATCTAAATATTAATGGGAAAATGGCTTAGTCTGGATTCATCCGGAGTTAGACCTGAGATGAGGATTCAAGCGCAAATCAGATTTAGAGAACGAACTTATGGTTTCCAGGGGGGAGGGGTGGGGGGGTAGATTGGGAATTTGGGATTGACATATACATACTGCTATATTTAAAATAAATAACCAACAAGGACCTACTGCATAGCACAGGGAACTCTGCTCAATACTCTGTAATAACCTAAATGGGAAAAAATTTTGAAAAAGAATACATACACATATAGGTATATCTGAATCACTTTGCTGTACACCTGAAACTAACACAACATTGTTAATCAACTATACTCCAATATAAAATTAAAAACTTTTTTAATGTTCACTTATCAGCAAAAGAAAAAAAGAAAAATTCAAGTAATTTTTCAAGGGCAAGTAATTTGGAAGTTATGGGAAATACCATAAGGGCGTGAGGAATTGATACCTGGAAAGGAAGAGGCCAATTATGGGTAAGGTGTTAACCAACCCATCTACCTTGGTGAGTGAATGGAGTTTAATCCTGCAGGGAAGTGCTGTAAAACCCACACCTCAATGAATCTCCACTGAGAGGCAATGGAGCTGAAGTATTTATACACAAACTCCTGAGAGTCATGGATGGGGGGCTTCTTCTGGGGGAACGCATTCCCTGATAACTCCTGCCTGCCCTGTGTCTGCATGTGAGTGAGTGCCTCCTGCATTTCCTGGAGAGGGTGCCCTCAGGCACAGAGATGCAGATATGGGCAGTTGGAAGTTAGCTGGATGTTCTGGAGGATATGGGCAGAGCAAGGAAAACTTCTGCTGCCAAAGGAAATTATTATTTTTTTTCATGTGCTAATTTCAGACGCTTATGTTTGACGGTCAGATCATAACTGTGAAAATAGTAATCAGCTGAAATTTAGAAGGTTAAATAAAAAAGAAACTTTGCATTTCTGAGGTGGGCGAAGTTAGACAGAGGGATTGGGTACTTGAATTCTGGAGAAGTCCCATGGCTTTGTCAAGAAGAGACTAGTTTTCTTGTTTGGTAGAGCCCCTCTCCCTACATCTCACTGCTTTCTGGAAGAAGAAAAGAAAGAAAAAAGAAAGAAAGCACTGATATGTAAGGAGGAAGAGGGCTGTTAGCAAAGGAAAACCAGGGAAAATTAATCTCTTTTTGACAAAGCCAAGGACTTGCTACAAAATTTAAATACTGAATCCCTACACAAATACAAAAAGTCAGATGATTGAGTCTTAAGAGTTACCAGAAAGAGAGAGAGAGAAGAGAGAGAGGAAAATCAATGATAAAATTCTTGGAATTTTTTGTATGTGGGCTGTCAGAACAGCAGGCACACTGGTCAAGATGTCCACTGGCTAGTGGAACCAGGGCAGAAAAAATAAAAAGAAAAGAAAAAGTACATGAGAAAAAGTAAAAGATTAACTGTATTGCCAGCAGATAGACAGGGTACCTTAGAAGAGTGGAAGTTTATTTACCTTAACTGAAGAGAGAAGTGGCGAAAGAGAACGGAGTTGAGCACAGGTGCAGGGCAGCCGAAAAGGAAACTGATTGCCTTGCTCATCACTTTGCCTGCAGCTCTTTCTCATCTCCAGCCACTTGGCCTTCCTTGTTCTGGAGCAAATATGTTAACCAGCTTCTATCTCAGGGCCTTTGCCCTTGCTGTTCCCACTGCCTGGATCTCTCTTCCCCTAGATGTCCCCCGTGCTGGTTTCCTCACCTCCTGCAGATCTTTGCTCAAATGGTAGCTTCTCTGAGGGCCTTCCTTGACTACCTTATTTGACACTGTATCCTTCTGGCATCCCCTGTCTCTCATCCCTGCCTTATTTCCTCCACAGCACTTTGTACCTTCTAATATATAATATAATATAATATAATATAACATAACATAACATAATATAATATAATAATAACTTATTTTTAAGCATCTGTCCCTCCCCATGATTGAAGGCTCCAGAGATGTTTGGCCCTGTGTTCAATGCTGTATCCCCAACACCGAGCACATTGCCTGACATAGAACAGGCCCTTGGTAAATATTTGCTAAATGAATGTTCTCATCAGCAAGTATTTGATTGTGAGCTTCTGAGCAGCAGGGTGTTCTTAGTGGGGAGGAACTTGGACCTAAATAAGATTCAGTACATGAAATGCATGCAACAGATTTTAGGTCTTGGAGCAGACAAACTTGGATTTGAAGCATACATGGTCTAAGGCAAAACAACCAGTCTCTGAGCCTCTGTTTCCTCTTGTGTGAAATGTTTAATCACCCTCACTTTATAAGTTACTATTAAGATTGATAAGGTAACAAATGCAGTATCAATAGTGGTCTGTTTCAAATTTAAAAATTAGAGGTCATTAGTACAATTAATATTAATAATGAATCTGACTAAGAATCATTTGTTGATGTCATTATTTTGGTTCTTCCCAAACAATCCCTTTTGTTGGTTTTTGAAGTCCTGAGTTATAGAGTTTGTTGATTCTGGAAAGGCTCATGGTGCCAATCATTGGGAAGTTTCCTTCTAGCAGCCAGCCGGAGACTATTATATAATAAGCACCATGATAAAGTCTTTAGACAAGGATCCCTGAGTGGGGCCTGTCTCCTGTGCATGTTTTTGAATGTTCACAAGGTGTGGTGCTGGGAAAGCTTACAATTTCAGATCAGTTTTGATCTGCCTTGCCATGTAACCACTCTACTCCTTTACCCTGCACTGAGTAAGGGTGGCTTATCCTCTCTAACCTAGAGGACTGCAGATCTATCCACCAGATGAAAGCTGTCCTCCTGCAAGCTAGCAGACAGCTTTCTCGTGCTCTCTGAAGTGGAGGTCACTCACAGCTGCCAAATCCTTGGACTGCAGAGTCCCTGTTTTGGTTTTCAAGTCCTGCTTGACTGCTGTGAACAAATACCTGGCTTATTATCAAGAACATCCTTAGTTAGGCAAATAGTTGACAATGTCAGTAGAAATTTTAAAAATATGTTTGCTGGTTTAAAAAAAAAAGGAAAAGAAAATCCTGCCTTTGGAAACAAAATGACAGTTTCACTAGTCCTGTGTTACTTATGCAGCCTAGGACCCTGTGTGCCGCTGTACTGAAATTGCCCTTCTGCAAAATTGGCACTGGCGGCCAGCAGTCAAATTTGAAATGTTTCGGGCAATAGAGGTGCTTTGGAATCTCTCCCACATACCAGTACATCTCTTGATCTTGAGAAAACATTTCCCGATATTCAGGAACTTTTCCATTGTTTCTGGCAACATCCCCCAAAGGACACATAAGGCTTTCCTCCACCTCTTGATGCCAACAGTACCTTCCCATACTCACTGCTGGCTGGTCAGAAGTAAGCTGGTCAGAATTCACTGGGGACTAAGATTTGAACAGTTGTTCCGTAGACTTTTTTGCGTTTTTAAATTTTTAGAGGTGAAGAAAGGACCTGAGAATTTTGCTGCATTGAGTGAAAGTTTTGTGCAGGGAGTTCTTTTCTGCTCTGTCATCATAGCGATATCATCAATAATATTGTCTCTAATGCATTCTGAGAGAGGCGCTGCTACTAAAAGAGTTAAATTATATGTGAATCCAGGTAATTTGTGTAACCTGTGGTACTTACTTTTCTCCTGTCAGCCAACTTATTCTTCTTAAAGTTAAGCATTCTTGAAGACACACAAGTGGTGTGATCTGATACACTATTATCCGACTTGGCAGCTCTGAACAAGTCATTTTTCCCACAGTATGTTCTTGAACATTAACTCTATGAGATGCCCCATGGAAAGGAAGGTTTTCTAAGACCAAGTGACTTTAGAAATTCTGTATCATCTAACCCTTTTTTGTAGACTTGCCATATATATCAGCACATTAAATGACCTGAAAAGGGCTACTAAAAAGAAATCTGTTTCACTTGGCTTATTCTAGCATTTGTCAAATTTTTTTGACCACAATTCTCTTTTTCTTTTGTTAAATCTAGTAACATTCTACTAGCAAGTATTTCAGGAAACTCAGCTTGGGTGACACTGTCCTAAATGCAGTAAATATAACTAAATGTTGTTCTGAGGTTAGAGTTCTCAAAACTGCAGCCTTTGAGGTTTTGGCAACCCCCCAAATGGAATTGTTTTAAACAGGGATCTGCAAACCTTTTCTGTAAAGGGACATTCAGGAAATATTTTAGACTTTGTGTGACTTATAGCCTCTGTCAAAACTGTTCAACTCTGGTTGAGTGTGAAGTTAGCTGCAGACAATTTCTAAACAAATGGGCATAACTGTATTCCAATAAAACTTTATTTATGAAAGCAGGTGGCAGCCTCATTCTGGGCCAGTTTGGGCTGCAGTTTGCAAACCCCTGTTTTAGAGTGTGGCAACCACCTCTCATTCACAATTGTTATCTGATACCTTGATAGTACATGTAAGATAGAAAAGTTTATGGTGATTTTGTTCTACAGCCAAGCTTGGTCTATTTTAACATTCAGGAGACTGGAAAATGATCTTAGTTTACTCAGATCAGTACCTAAAATCCTTCTCATGGTCCAGAAAAAGTCCAGAATTTGTCTGCTCTTTGCAACTGAGAGAGCGAGGTATAAGTACCCTACTGCCTTTAAAGCCATTTGATATTTTGCTTTAATTCTCTTCAAATGGCTAACCAGCAATTTCCTGGTAAAAAGGGAGGAGATTTACCAGTAGGACTCTAAGCTTCCTTTTGGAGCTTAAGTAAAACAGGGAGGTGTTTAGGAAAGGAAATCTGCAATAAGTACTAGAAAATACCAAACCTGTGGTTATTTTAAGTCAAGCCCTACTGCAGAATCAACAGTGTCCATTATGCACAAGGGACCACCCACCCAAAGAGCATCCAAAGATAATAATCTATGAGCAAGGGGACCACAAAAATGCGGATGCTGAATTTCTGGCAGGACCTTGTTGTTCATGTTTAAAGAAGTGATTGTCCCTTAGATACCAACTACTTTACTAGCTTTATGCTTGGCAAGGTTTCTGTTTATTAATGCTTTACCTTTGTGCGACTCTGTTTTTAACCCTTTCTGGTGAAAGCATTTTGATCCTCTGCAGAAAAGGGTTGAAAGGTGGGTAGAGCTTTATAAAAAGCCTCTAGACTAACAAAATGATCGAATTTTAGTACTGGGAGCAACCTAAAAATACCTAATCTACTAACATTAAAAAGATCCACTCTTTAGGCCTATTGCCCAGGATTCCAAACAAGGAGTGACTAGGTGTGAGGACTGCGTTTCCCGAGTCATTCTCAAGGCTGTTCAGAGGACAGAGCTCTCAAACTGCTGTCCTAGACCTTGTGAAGTTTCTACCATTGGGTCCCTGGATGGGCTTCCGTTCTCAGCATAGATGACATGCACATATCCCAGGGTGGGGAATATCGTAGGCTGCAAGCACATTTGTTTCTACTCTGTTGTAAATTGTGTGCATACTTTGAAAATAGTTAAGGCTTAGATACAAAGATACATGCATTCTCAATAGCAAGGGCATTTTGGCTAAACCTAAACTGGGAAAGAAAGTCTGGCTATGCCTGCAAAACTGATGATCTGTAAACCTCCAGCATGAACGGATGTACACAGCGGGGAATGGTGCCCTTGGGAGTAAGTTTTGAGTGCAGGTCCCTGGGGTAGAAACAGGAGACGGAGAGGTTTGTATTTGTCTCCTATTTGGATCACAGAGACTAATGTTTGAGCTTTCCACAGGCAGAGGCCAAGAGGAACCTTTTCACCAAAGACTTTATGAAGCTTGGACCTTCAAACAGTCCTAACTGGGGGTCCAGAACTGGCGAGAATGGCTTTCTTTCATTTCACTTTCAGCACTATGAAGGTTCAAGGGAAGCCAGTGCAATTTGGCATCCTGATGGTTTTATAGGCCTCAGTGGCCCAAGGAGATGGCATGCAGGCAGGAAAACTGTTTTTCATGGAGTTGTTGACACGTTTGAAATGGCCACTCAAGTAAGCTTGAGGCAGCAAGCATCTACTGTGTGTGGATTTGTCCCTGTGACCCTGTGGGAGATAACCTGGGGACAGAGCATGAGGCGATTGGGAGGGGGAGGGCTCTAAGGCCAGCCCCAGTTATACACATGGGGTGATGAGCCAGCAACACTGAACATTCATATCAGTGGGTCCCCATTTGTAGCCATAGGCTGTAGAAGTCTGGGAAAGTTTTGGTTATACTTGGCAATATGAAGATTTAAATTCCCCATAGGAATTTTAAAGCACTTTTCCCAAATAAAACAGAAACTTCAGCTTTCTGCAAGTCATGATTCATATACTGTTGTTAAGCAACCACCAAAAAACCCACAGAACTAAAACTTAAATATCTTCATGTGATCAGTCTCAGGGAGGTATGTTTTGTCTGTTCTTTTGTGTTTAAGTATAGCAAATATCCTGTGGTTAATGTTCCCTTCCTTATTTACATTCTAAGTCCTTTTTTCTCCCCCAAAAGTCTTTGTTTTAAAAGCAACACTGTCTGTATGTGAGAAATCTATTAAAATATGGAGAAATATTGTCTTGTTCAACCAACGCAAGAATGGAAAATTCCCCAACTTCAGCAGTTCAGAATAACATTCACTCTTAAGTAGTTTATGCAAATAAAGGGTATTGTGTTTTTTCCTTCTAATTGCAAATGACATTACATTGTTCTTAATTCATTAGATTTTTACAATTGCATGTATGTAAATGCTATTTGTTCACACATGCAATAGATGCATATTCAAAATTTCAAGCAAAAATGTTACCACTAAAGAGATTTTTATAATTGTATACACATGTAGAAGCTATGTGTGTAACAATATATTAGTTTAATGTTAATGGGAAAATTTAGTCAAATATGTTGTTGGTATAAAGTAAAGAATAATTAAAAATGAAAAAACTTGCAAACAGCAGAGTCTTTTTGTAAGGTTAAACTTTGAAATGGACCTTCTGTTAAATGCTCAGGAGAATTTCTTTCTAAAGTGAATAGTCAGGCTTCGCCCAGGTGGGCCTCTGCTCCCACGAGGTGTTTTGTGCATCCCTGCTTTTCCCCTCCAGCTCAGCCGCCCCCCACCTACTTGGAATATGGTTCTTCCTCCAAATCTTCATGACACCCCTTGATCCACTTACAGGTTATTATACCATCCTTGGCCTGCCCTCCCAGATGGAGTATCTTTCCACGTAACTCTCTTTCCATTTTTACCTCTACTACTCATGCTTGTGACAAGTGCACATCCTGCCCTCAGTGACATGCCAGGCTCCTGGAGCTGCGTGTGATCAGGAGGCTGACTGTGTGTCTGTCACAGGTCTGGGTGACCCAGCTCTGATGGCAGCCTTCCAGCAGCTGGGCTGCACTTTCACGTTTGAAGATCAGTTTTTCAGGTGGAAGGCCTGGGTGTGCCTGCCATGCCGCCCCAGTTCTCATGCTCACAGAAACTTGGGCTTGCCTGGGCCATCAACCCTGACAATCATGAAAATGCCACACATTCCAAGTCCTGTCATCTTTCCCTGGCTTTGGATTATGCAGTTGCTGCTCAAGACTGTCCTCAGGCCTTCACTCAAGCCAACCCAGTGCTACTTAAGGTCCTTTGAGCAGCTGCATGGATCTCTGGCTCCCCGCTTTCGGTCACAGTGTCACTCCAGCTGAAATGTTCTCCCAGTCTTCTACAGACTCACCCACATTCCATCCTTCCTTCAAACCCCAGTTCCAGTTTTACTTCCTTTGTAAGTCCTTTCCCATGCATGCCACCCACAGAGGTCTCACCTTCCTGGAACCTCACGGAACTTGCTGTCTGTCTCATGTGGAATTCTCTACATTCTCATTTTATTTGATAATTTATTTTCCACTCTTGCACTTTCATTTGGCTTTTCTGGTGGTTATGGTTTATTTTCACAGCTAAGTTGTAAAAGAGTTGGGTTTGTGTTTTACTGTTTTGGGTTTGGAAAATGCCTTAAGATCTCATTCTGTTGCTCAGAGCATTCAGTTATGATTTGGGTAGGTGGTCAAATCATAGGTGGTCAGAGTAGGTGGTCAGTGAATATAAGTTGCTGGCAGCCACCGTGGTTCACACCACTCAGCTGGAAGAGAAAAACTCCAGATGTTTCATTTGTACAATTTTCCTGATTTCTTAGAATTAACTGCTACTTAAATATAAAGTGATACAAACGAACAAAGTCATCTGATCATAATCCAATAATGAATTCTTCTGGCAAACAGTGTGCCAAGTACTGTGTTGTTACTGACCTGCACAGTGTTGGTGAAGGGTCCTAATAGATTTGACTTCTCAGTTTTCACTTTTTTTTTAAGTTTTTTTTTTTTTGGCTATGCTGCACAGCATGTGGGATCTTAGTTCCCCAACCAGGGATCAAACCCATGCCCCCTGCAGTGGAGGCGCAGAGTCCTAACCACTGGACCACCAGGGAATTCCCCAGTTTTCACTTCTTTTAATCATGGGGCAGTTGCTTAACTTTGTTAAACCTCAGCTCCTCTCTCTTTCAATTTGTGTTTGTGTGTATGTGTATACATAAATTATGTATAACGGTATATGTAGATATCATTCCCTTCAACTGGGCTTCTAAGTATAATCGCTCTTGACAACATAGCCAGAACTCTATCAATACTTTTTTCTTCCCTTCCTATTAAAACAGATTGGGCTGAGCAATATAATATGAAATTTAGATGAATCTTATTATTTTGTTTAAACAGTTCTACAGAAAGGATGTTTTGTGTTTGTGTTTCAGAAATCCTTTTTGTATGATTCTTGTTGGAAGGCTAGGCTAGGCCTCTCCCAGAGGTAGCCGGGAAGGTCAGATGTTTCTTCTCCTAGAACTCCAGAAGCTGGCCTGAGGCGTGTGATCTAAAGTGTGACCAATCAGAGGCCTCTGGCAGGAATTTGGCTTCTACACCAAAGAAGCAGGGACAGGTGGACAGTTACTGTAGTGGCAGCATCTAGCGACTGGTACTCAGGGGTCTAGCCCGGACAGGGCTCTAACCAGGCAATCCCCACTGGCTTGGACTCACACACCCAGTCTCCCTTGCTTTCTTTTGGTTCCCAAACATGGGACTCCAGACCCTCAGCTGATTCTGTGAACTACCTTCTTTCCATTAAATCAATTTCTGGCCCAGTTCCTGAATTTGGTGTGTGTTGTTTGTTTGACAGGCCCAGTAGATATTGATACTTCAATAAAGGATCTGATGTTCACAGATGTAAATTCCTCAACATCCTATTATCAGGTATATGTCTAAGCTAGAATTTAAATTCCAGTTTACTGGCTTCAAAACCATTTTTTTAAACTTATAATACAACGTATTTTAAAAACATGTTTTTAGGGCTTCCCTGGTGGCGCAGTGGTTGAGAGTCCGCCTGCCGATGCAGGGGACACGGGTTCGTGCCCCGGTCCGGGAGGATCCCACATGCCGCGGAGCGGCTGGGCCCGTGAGCCATGGCCGCTGAGCCTGCGCGTCCGGAGCCTGTGCTCCACAACGGGAGGGGCCACAACAGTGAGAGGCCCGCGCACAGCAAAAAAAAAAAAAAAAAAACAAAAAAACATGTTTTTATTTTATTAATGTTGTCAAATTTGTGAGCCACTCATTAATATGCTGAGTGGAAGGAGAACAGCAACTGTGTTTTACAGCCAAAATCCAACCACCACATTCTTTGTTACCTCTCCGTAAACTGAATTGACTGCTTTTTGGGCATATGTCAATGTGATTTCTTTTCTGCCGGTAGAAAAAAAATCATTCTCTTAGCTTTTCCCCCACATGACCTTGGAGATGTTGCATGTTATTCTCTAGCAGCCACAAATCTTTCTGCAAGACAATAACGATGTTTCACGGTGGAGATCCTCTGTTGGGCAGGCCTACCTTGACATTTTGACACTAACCTTTGTCAGATGGCTTTTTTTCCCCATTCAGAAAATGTCATTAGTATCAGAAAAAAAGGAAATTGTCTTAAAATGTATTTGATCGAAAAACTGTGTGTGTTTTTCTTTTTGTGTAAGAGCTTATGTAGGTGTTTCTGGCCTAAACATTTTTGACATTCTGATAACCTGCAGGATTGGAAACGCTGCTTCTGAAAGAAATGCATTGTGGAATGCAAAGAACGCCCTATTCAGGTCTTAAGTAGCACCATCTGTGTGTCTCTTAAAAATGTGGGTGCCTTGAAAGGCTTTGTCCCTGAGACAAAACTTGGCTTCCCACACACTGCCTACCAGCAGTGATGCTGTATGAGACGTTTTCCCTCGTGCCTTCCGATGTGAACCTTTGAGGGAGAAGGCAAGTTCCTTCCCGTAGCTGAAATCTTGGGACTAAGAACTTACTGCCTGATAAAGAAGGCAAAATCCCAGCTGTCAAAGCAAGATTTCTAAATTAAAGTGGACAGAGGGCCCTTCTTTGTTTGCATATATATAGGTCCAAATAATCACCAACAGGCAGGAAGACTGCCTACATGGCCACTGCTGAGAATTTTTTTTTTTTAATCTATCTCTCATCTTCTTTAGTCCTTTAGAATATGATGAGGGTCAGAGGAGACTAGAGGGAAACGTTGAATGTTATTCTAGGAATTGTCCCAAATCTTCCAAGGATGCTGCTACTACTGCATTACTCAAAATAGTTTTCATTTGTAATTTAAGACTTTTCAAAAATAAATATATATTTCAACCAATCATATGTCAGACCCAAATCTCCCAAAAGAATAAATTTTAAATTTATTTTAAAATAACATATGCATAGATATGAATAAAATTTAATTATAATTAATGCTCCTTTTTCTATTTCTGCCTTGAAAATACAACTCCTTATTAAAATAGTTTAGCAGCCCCTAAAACCTGAAGATCCCAGATAACGTATGATATTTATTGTACTGATTCCTGCTTTTTAATTTGAAAATTTGTAGGTATTCCCAGAGCATATTTAATACCACCAACTTTCCTGAATGTAAATTCAGTAAACAGAATCTAACCATCCTGAATGAAGAAAGCAAGTCAGTTCCAACTTCTGACAATAAGATCCTTGGTAGAATTTACAAGATTATAAATCTTGGTTTTGTTATTAAGACATAATAACTTCTCTCCTTTTGTCTGTGTTTTGGATTAGAAACATTTGTGATTCTTCCTTGATTAATCCCAAGAGCTTCAGGTCTCTCTGTTTGCACACTAGGTTGGAACCCCTCAGTGAGGGCTGCTCTCTCAGAGTTGGCCTGCCCTCCCAATTAGATCCCCATGCTTCCCCAGGCACATGGTGTCTGTATTGTTCATGTCTTTTGAAGCATTGCACAGAATTTAGGGGGGTACTTAGCACACAGCAGGCGCGCCATGTTGCCAATGACCAGCATTTACACACTTCCCACACTGACTGGCAAATGGAGAGTTGTCACATAGCCTCATTTTGCTCTTCTTGCTGAGTCTGGACATTTGTTTGACCTATCAACCTTGAATTTTCACTCTACATCTCTATCAACAGATTTCCTAGATTATACGCTTTGTCCTTTGGGGCAAGGTGCTAAGAATTACTCTAGACCTCAGTCTTCTTGCCTAGAAAAGGAGGGATTTTACAGAATGATTTCTCAGCATTCTCTCAGGTGAAAATTCTAAGATTTCATGATATTCAATGGCCTACCAGGTATCTATCTCAACCCGGATGTCCTGGCATATTTAATTTATCAAGTCCAAATGTCTTTTCCCTTCAACATCTCATTCTTGTCCTTATTTCCTTTGATGGAATTGAAAGCTTTTCCCTCTTCAAATCCCTCTTCTCTCTGTGTTCATATCCAGTGAGATGTGTGGCCCTCCAGCTTCTAACTGCACTCTTTCCAGTTATATACACTTCCTTTCAGCTAGCACTGAGACTGTCTGATTCAAGACATTAGCACTTCTTTTAATAGATTATTAATTTTTCTCTTTACAGTTTCTTTCCCATGCAAACCTACCATACACATTGCTGCTGGACCACATCTCCAAATGATTGCATCATTTCCTTCTGTGGGATTCTATTATCTACCTAATTAAGTTGATAAATATTTGTATATACTTTGTAACAACATCCCAAACTACCTTTCCAGGTATTTGCCTCCTCTTCCCAATACGTTTCCTATGCTCCAGGCAAATAATACCTCACCAAATTTCCTAAGTCCAGGCCTTTACTTATGCCGTTTACTCCAACTGAAGCTGTCATCTCTGCCTCTCAAATCTTGTCTATCCTATAACTGTATCTCAATTGACACCTCTTCTGTAAAAAAATTTGATTCTTCTAATCAAATGTGACCATGATTTCTATTAAATTGCCACGATATTTTATCCTATTATTATCCTCATTGTGGGTATTGATGTACTTATCTCGCTTAAAAACTTTTAAACACCCTAAGTCTTGTAATTGCGTTGTATTCATCTTGCTATTCTTTGGGAATTCTTTCTTAGTAACGTGTTCATAGAAACTCAGGATAGATTTGTTGAAGGAAATTGAAGTTAAGTTTAATGGGTGGTCTGAATGATTATTTGGTTGCAAACTATAGAAACTCACTTCAAATATCTCAGGTAAAGAAGAACTTTCTGAAAAGGAATGTGTCATAGTTTCCAAGGGCAGACAGATTTCTCTGATTGCAATAGTGTGTATGTTTCATTACTGCCTCTTTTTTTTCTCTCTCTGTCTCTCTATCTCTGTCTCTTTCCAGACTATCAGCTTCTCTGTGCCCAGGATAACAGAGCCCGAGTGATGGCCTCCTTGCTCAAACCTCCAGCAGAGATTAGCTAGAGTCTCTGAGTCCCCAACCAAATTCTCAGAAAGAAATTTGATTAGTTCCTCCATTCAGGTGTATAACCCATACCCACTAAACTTTGAGTAGGGGAGATAGTCTTAGCCAGCCACCCTCTCATTAAGGGCACTTGAAGTAAACTCTGCAAAGGGGGCAAAGACAGGGCAGTGGAGCAATGTCAGGTATCAGAGAAAGGGCCACAGGCTGGCACACACCCTAAGAAGAAGCAGTCTAGTGTTGAGGAATCTAAATTTGACTCTGTACATATACAGGCTTTCATAATTATTCTAAATTTCCTGTGGACCTGCAAAAAGAGTGCAGAGCCTTTATCTTCCATGTGACTGCCTGGACCTTTCTTTTTTATTCTGCCTATGGAACATTGCATTATTGTCCCCAGTCATTTGCTCTATTTATGTCTTATGAGAAAGGTAGGATTCCAAAAGAGTTATAGGTGTGGCTGTTTGTACATGGTACTGTCTGAAATCAAGCAGATAAACAGCCAATTTAGTTTTAGAGGGAATTGTACTACAGAAAGAGCCACCAACCTGGATTATAATAGACTGTGAGGTTAAAACCAGATTTGCTGTCCCAACCTTCTACAGAAGGAAGCTGGTTGAGAAAGTTACGCAGCCCCACAAAAGGCACATTTCCAACACTGTCTTCATATGTGGACCAGAATCATCTGAGAAAGGATGACCCTTTCAGAGAGTGGAACCAAGACCCCATGGAGCAAATGGTCTAGGCAGCTCCTCGCAGGGAGCAGACCCAAGGCTTAATCAAGGAACATTCCCCGTTCCCAGGAAGATGACACTTGCAAAGTCTGACCAGCAATATTTCAGAATTGCTATAGTCCAGTGACTGCTGTGTGTCTCTCATCTTCCCGTTTCTTAATGGGGCTAGTTTTTGTGGTTATCTCATCCCTTATTCAACTGTCACATATGTGTCACAGGGGATGCAGTGTACTTGTTTTAACTGCATAGTCTCTGGATCAAAAGTATCCCCACCTTGCCCTGATATAGGTAATATCATAAAATTTCAGACAATGAGCCTGTTGCTATGATTGGATTGGAGTGGACATTATAGTCTCTTTCTTGGAGTGAGGGAGAGTATATTTTATTCAAGGAAGGGACAGAAACAAAAATTTGTGACTAAAGGGTAGAGTAAGTCATGTTACGTAAGTCCTGTAAGAAAATTTATATTGTTCCTCATTATTGGCTGCCACTCCACGTAAGAAGATAATTTTTCTCCATGTCTGGCTGTCAGGCTTGTCTTTGTGATTTGTTTAAGTCAATGAAATGAATCGTTATTTGTGATCAACATAATTCACTGCTGCACAGAAGCTTGAAGTGTTATCTCGTGGGTCTACCATTGGTCCTTTTTCTCTGGCACCAAACTGTATGTCCTGGATAGGAGCTTCTCCTTCATTTTTGGGTCCTGAAAGGCATCATGGAGCATAACCATTGTCAATCTGTGTATGACTAGTAATATGAGTGACAAGTAGACATTAGGTGCAGTAAGCTTGGAGATTTGGGAATTTTTGTTACCGCAGCATAAAAGTTTCGGAGTGCAACCTGGCTCATGAAGCAGTTTATAAAACAGTTTTCAAATGTGAAATCTCTTCTAGATTTGCCACTTTGACTGCTCAAGCTCTAAAAATCCTAAGAGATGAAATTAAAAATGTCACTCGGTAGTTTTCAATTTCTTTTATTCCTTCTTCTTTCCTTCTTTGTTGCTTCCTTTCTCCCCTCCTTCCATCCTTCTTTTTTCAAGCAGTGGTACCATTTTAAAAAAAAATCTCATTAAGAGGATCAATATATAAATATCTAAAGTTGAACTGTTCTGGAAGTAAAGGAAGAGAGTGGGGGAAGTGAGAGCTGAACCTTTCTCCCTGGCTTCCTCACGACCCCTCCCCACACTTGATATGCTTGAGGAACACCCTATTAGGTCCCTTCAGGGTAGAGTGTAAAAGAGGTTTAAGGTCCAAAGAAGGAAAGTAATGCACACACAGCCTCACAACCTTTTTGTGAGCCCCATGGGAGGCCATGAAGTGTAGTGGACTTAGGAAGGAGACAGATGTGGGTTTGAATCTTTGCTCTGCTACTGATTAAATGTGACCATGGGCCACCTGCTCAATCTTTCCAAGTCTCTGTTTTTTCATCTATAAAAAGGGGACACTCAAACCTGCTTCATACAGCTGTTGAGAGGCTTCAATGTAGCATTGTGCTTGCATAAAAGATATTATCATTTGCTCCCTGTTCTTTTTTTTTTTTTTTTTTTTGCGGTATGCGGGCCTCTCACTGTTGTGGCCTCTCCCGTTGCAGAGCACAGACTCCGGACGTGCAGGCTCAGCGGCCATGGCTCACGGGCCCAGCCACTCTGTGGCAGGTGGGATCTTCCCGGACCGGGGCACGAACCCATGTCCCCTGCATCAGCAGGCGGACTCTCAACCACTGCGCCACCAGGGGAGCCCTTGCTCCCTGTTCTTGATCCACTTTTTTTTTTTCCAACACACAATGCTTCACTAGAATCTTGGAAACTTTATCCAAAAATACATTTGAGGTAGCTAATTCCTCATCTTTATTTCATAAGGGTGGACCCTGGCTTGTCCACAGTCATGTTGCTAGAACTAGAACCTGGAGCTCCTGTTCTCCATATGTATCAAACTGCTGTGGAGTCTCTAAAGATCCCTGGGATTAGACGTGCATGAAACCTCATTGCAGTTACTGAAAGGTCCTCCTTGTGTTGGAGTGAACGACAGGTAGTTTTCATTTTTCTTCATTCCTCTGACATTCCAGGACTGAAATGTTTCCAATTAGCTCAGCAGAATCCAGCAAAGCATATCAGAAACAGAGAAAACTGTACTTTGGGGTTCAATCTATAATTGATTTTGAAGTACCATAAAATGCTAGTGTGAAAGAGCCAATTCCCCATTTCCCTGAAGACTTTTACTGCCCAAATGACAGACAGTTGGCTCTATAAAATGAGGGGACTGAGACCAGCCACTTAAAGGATAGCCACCACGTCTCTTCTCTGAGGTAAAAGAAACGGATGTGACTTTAACATCAAAGATTGCCCTGCCAGCAGCAAGAGGGCCTGAGAAAGAAACCTGTGAGCACTGCAGCTCTGTGTGTCAGTTTTATTAGAAGAGCACATGGCTTGCATGACTTGGATCCCAGGTGTGTCCCTGAGCTGCAAGGCTTCTCAGTCATGCAACAGCAAGATTTTACTTCCAAGGTAGGAAGCGAAGGCATTTGGGTGTGACTAATTAGGCATTACCTTGGCAGGTCCCAACTTGTCATTTTACTAAAGCCCTTTGGGGCTGAGAAGTTTGCTCAGAATAAAACAAGTGAAATTGCAAATTCTTTAGAAGATGCACTCTCTGCCTGCTAGGTCTTGGGATTTTTCTCTCCGTGGGACTTAGCACAATGCCCAAAATGCCAGGAAGGCACTGGGCTAAATGCTGTCTTGAAGACCTTCCATGTCCAAGTTTGTTGCTGTTGACAAGGAGATATTTAGATCTTTTCTTCCAGTTTCATTTCAGCTCACTGTAATGGGATTAAGAATCTGGAATGGAAATACATGCTTCCTTGATTCTTTTGTTCCATTTTGAAAGCTGTCTGGGGTCCTGATAACTCATCAGCCAGTGATCTTCCCCTAGAACCGGAGACACTTTCCTGGCACACGTGGGCTGAAGTGATGTGTTTGCACCTCTGGCTCTTAGAGCAAAGCGATGACACTGGGCGTGGGGGTTAGGTGGTGCAGGGCGGTGCCCATGCTAGTTCAGGTCACGTGCGCCAGCCGGGAGAGTGGCCTCGTGTTCCACTTTTCTGAGGCCTTGCTGGCATCTCCAGTGACAAACAACTTCCCTCAGGTTATCTGTCATCTCACCTTCGTCCTCTGTTGGTGAGGCGACTTTCTTTAGAGTTCCATGCTGTGGCAAAGGGATGTGAATGGACAGCCCCAAAGCAAATAAATGTTGCCAAGTTCCGCGTTACAAACAGGTATCAGTGCTTCCAGAGAGAGCCTAAGAATAAGTCTAGACGGGTTCCAGTACGCTTTCGTTTAACTTTACTATTTAACTAACCTCAATAAGCCTTTGTCTTCTCTCTGGAAAAAATGGGAAAGTATTCATACCTCATTACTAGCTCTAACTGATAGAGAGTGGGCGTTTAATAACTGTTATTTCCCTCTGCACTCCTGATGTTATTGAAATGATCATGGAAGGCTCAGCTTAACATATTTTGGAAGGCTCCCTATAACCACTTGTTTTAGATAGGCTTTTTTTTTTTTTGTCTTTGCCTTTTTTTTTACTTCAGCACTATTTTATTTTATTTTATTTTTTACTTTTATTTTTATTTAGTTTTGGGTTTTTTTTTGAAATTTTGTATTTTATTTTATTTATCTTTTTGTACAGCAGGTTCTTACTAGTCATGAACTTTATACACGTCAGTGTATACATGTCAATCCCAATCGCCCGATTCAGCACACTACCATCCCCACCCCCCCACCGCTTTCCCCCCTTGGTGTCCATACGTTTGTCCTCTACATCTGCGTCTCAACTTCTGCCCTGCAAACCGGTTCATCTGTACCATTTTTCTAAGTTCCACATACATGCGTTAATATACGATATTTGTTTTTCTCTTTCTGACTTACTTCACTCTGTATGACAGTCTATGGATCCATCCACGTCTCAACAAATTTATTGAAGAGACTGTCTTTTCTCCATTGTATATCCTTGCCTCCTTTGTCATAGATTAGTTGACCATAGGTTCAGCACTATTTTATAATATACTTATAATATACTTTTATATTCTTTAAAGTATTCTTTCATACAGCACAATTTGCTTTCATAATATACTACAGTTCCACTGTCGAGTAGCTCTAAGTCTGAGTGCATTAATACCTACAGCCCAGAGGATATGAAAATTCTGGCTCCTTTGCCTGGGGGTCCATTTGTGTTGTACCTCATGTTGCAGGGGTATGGGGCCTAGGCAGCTGCAGGCTTAGTGTGCTAGACCACGCAGTAGAACATAATAGGGACAGTGGCCCATGTGGTGTTGTCCATAGTTTAGAGTTTCACTGAGTGTCTCAGTGTGGGGACTGCAGAACACCAACGGAATCACTTATGTTCATTTTTCTTTAATCTTAGTTCCATGGACACATTAAAATATTCTCCATGGATAAATCCTGGGAACCTGACTTTCTTTTTAACAGCTAGTATGATTCTTGTGAATAAAGTTTGGGAAATAGTACTTACTTCCTATAGACATAGGAAATGAAAACCCTAAATTAATGGGCTGCCTGCCTTTGGCTAACAAAATAAGATAGTACCAGAGTCTCCAAGTACAGTAGGGTTATACCAGACAAGAAACGGGAATTTACCTCGTAAATATAGTATGTTTTCCTGGCATTTTGAATTTATTCAAGAATTTTGGAGAAAAGTGACAAAATTTACAATAGTATTTTAAATTTTTCAAAATGAATATATTATAGAGAAGAATATATGATGCACATGACTTAAATGAAAATGACTTCAAAGAAATACAAAACTTGTGGCAAGCTTTTTTAGACTTCTCCACAGACCCCCTGGTATAGCCACCCTCCTCCTGGTAGGGTCACTTTGCAGATAAAGAATAGGATCCACTCTTATGGGGGATTTGGATGACAGCATCAAGAGAAATAACAGCAAATGATCTTTTGAAACGTGCAATAAAACATTTATTAACAAAACACTCAAACAGTATTTCCATTCTCCTCTTTCATTAGAAGAGCAAATATCAAGTCCCTAATTCAATAACAGATTTTTAAAATTTAACTTTTCGACTATGCCTGAGAGGCAGTGAAATTACATCCCGTATCATCTGTCTTCTGTACCTGTAGCACTTCCCAGAGGCACCTGGGCTCCTGCAGATGACTATGGAGCTGTGCAGAGTCCTCTTTTAAACTGGAAACCTCCCCCTCTCTTCAATTGGTAATCCTTCACCAAGTTTTTGGAGTCTCCTAAATAACTTTAAATGCTCTCCCTCCGATTTGAAGACATCATTTAAAATGGAAATGTGATGTCTTTCCACTTTTATATGCTTTAAAATTCCATCCACACAGTACAACTCAGACCACATACTATTGCATGGGTGCTGTGACTCCACACTTAGCTTTTCAGGCTCACTTTTCATCAGTGTCCCATGTGTCCCTGTTCTTCTAAGTGTGCTAAGCCACTTGCAGAGCCTCAAGTATGTCCTTTTATGGCTCTTTACCATTTCATGTGCTGTTTCCCACCTGGCATACCTTTCTTACCAATAAACTCAAATTGCCTTCCCTCTGAAGTTTTTTGATGACATTCTCCCACCCCTAGCTATTAGTGGTAGCTCCTGCTATCTTGTCCCCATAATACTGTGAAAACGACTATTTCACAGAAATAAACACTCTGTATTCTAAATATTTATTACTAAGTAATGCCTATTCTGCTGAAAGTTTCTTGAAGGCATTACTACCTAGAATTCACCTTTCTATCTTTAATAGTAAGCTGAGATATTACCATTTAATAGATGACAAAAAATATTGATTTAAGAAATATCAAAATATGCTAATTATTTTAAATCTATACATACAAAGAATTCGAATTTCAACTTGTTAAAATACTAGGCAGATATGGTCTTTTGGAAGCAGACCAACGAAGGTTTTAACTTTATATTTCTGAACACTAACTTTGTGATTTGAGCAACTTACTTAACCTTTCTAAGACGTTTTCCTCAAATGAGTTTTTTTTAAAATAATACATACTTCGGGCTTCCCTGGTGGCACAGTGGTTGAGAGTCCACCTGCCGATGCAGGGGACACGGGTTCGTGCCCCGGTTCAGGAAGATCCCACATGCCGCAGAGCGGCTGGGCCCATGAGCCATGGCCGCTGAGCCTGCGCGTCCGGAGCCTGTGCTCCGCAACAGGAGAGGCCACAACACTGAGAGGCCCGCGTACTGCAAAAAACAAACAAACAGAAAAACATACTTCATAGGCTTATAGTGAAGACAAATAACAGACTTTTTAAGAGTTAGCATGGGCTTCCCTGGTGGCGCAGTGGTTGAGAGTCCGCCTGCTGATGCAGGGGACACGGGTTCGTGCCCTGGTCCAGGAAGATCCCACATGCCACAGAGCGGCTAGGCCCGTGAGCCATGGCCACTGAGCCTGTGTGTCCGGAGCCTGTGTTCCACAATGGGAGAGGCCACAACAGTGAGGCCCGCGTACCACAAAAAAAAAAAAAAAAAAAGAGTTAGCATTATATTTGCCACAGTAGTCAATAAAGGTTATTTCCTTCCTTCCCCTTTCCAAAGGCTTGAGTAGAAAAAGTGTTTGTTTAATCCCAAGTCAACCAGAAAGTTAAATTAAATGGAAACCCAAACCCCCAATTCTCTAAACATTGTGGTTAATTGTTATTGCTGTGTATGTTCTGATAAACAACAAAGGCCTGGGGTCTGTATTTGTGCTGATGTGGAGTTGGAACTGTTAAGTCCCAGACCAGAGTTCTTTATGATACACAAGAGCATCCTTATCCACTGTCCAGAAAACTTCCCATATTTTCCATAGTCTGGCCCAGCTCCCAGAGCTCACAAGATAGGTCCAATAATTAAGCCTGTCAGAAATCTGTAAGATTTCAGCTGTATCTGTGTAAAAATGACCTTGCACAGCTGGTTTGGTAACTGTGATACACTGGGAAATTTCTCCATACAACATGTTTCCTAACCTACTTCCACCCATGGGGACAGGAAGAGCCAGTCAGAATGGAATGACATTAATCTTGACCATGTAGGAACAGCAAGTAGTTCAGAAGATGGAAATTCTCTACACACAGGCACTGAAATTATTTTGCTTATGGGTTAGCATAGGCTGGTTTGGCTTGTTTCATTTTTAAACAGAGAGACTTTATTTTTCAAAATGATATATGAATTTCCAAGGATTTTCTGACCATGTTAGTTTTCTTGATGCGGTTGGAAACTTGTAAACAAGTTGGACCCACTCGAAATAGGAGCTCTGGGCTCTGAGTCTTATCTGGAAAGCTACACACTAAGGTCCTTATGCATCCAGTGAGATGTAACTTGATGAGATTGTTTAGAGATCATGGGCATTTATTTTAAAGAAAAGACTGGGAATAATTTTGCAAATGAGGATTGTGAGCAATCTAGACAAACTAAATTGTCAAAAACTTGCTAAGATTTAACTAAAGGTAGTGAAGGCAATAGGAATAGGAAGATGGTCCAAAAAGATATATTAACTTGTTAGTTTAGCCCAAATATTCTGACCCTGACCTTTGAGCCTCATGGCAATTCTGGACCAAAGGAAATTGCTCACACTTTTCTATGGATTATTTAAGAAGTGGATAGCCAACTGTCGCTATTTTGCTTTAGGAACGTGAGCTACTAGTATAAGTTTCTAGGGAGCGACAGAGGCATGGTCCAAATGCCAGAATCTTCAGTTTGCACTGAGACTTGACCTCTCATAATGCAGGGGGAGTTGGAACTTCATTTCAAAGACCTTTTTTTTTGGTGGTACGTGGGCCTCTCACTGTTGTGGCCTCCCGTTGCGGAGCACAGGCTCCAGACGCGCAGGCTCAGCAGCCATGGCTCACGGGCCCAGCCGCTCTGTGGCATATGGGATCTTCCCGGACCAGGACACGAACCCGTATCCTCTGCATTGGCAGGTGAACTCTCAACCACTGAGCCACCAGGGAAGCTCCAAAGACTTTTTTTTTATGGAGACTCATACAAAATATAAGGGAACTCCCGCAAATTGTGTACACTCAACCAGAAGTGAGAAGAGTGCTGCCAGTGTAAAATCAAAGTGACTTCTTAACCATATAACCTTGTCAGGCATCATATGTTTTATTTACTTACTGTTTTCTTATGATAATTTTTTCAACAAGGAACTGAGGAGTACTTCCTGTTGAGAAAGTTTCATGTTTGTCTTGCCAATAATTCTTTATGAGTTTAAATGTTATAATTAAAAGTTGGGGAGAAAAGGAAAAAAGGTTAAACCAGCCTGAAAACCCTTTGCTGCTTTGACAGCTGACTCTAAGAAAGGTTTTATGCTCACATGATTGCTTAGGTATGGTGCCCCTGGTAACATATATACTGTTGATTCTAGTTTATCAGACAGTAGCATTTATATCTCTCTTCAATTTACATTTGTAGCTACTTTACATTCATAAAATCAGCATAACTAAGCCTGGAGCTAAGGATTGCATGCCTGCCTCTCACTGTACCCACTCCACCGACAGGAACATTTCCCTTATATTTATTATAAAATCATAATATGTGTGTAGAATAAAAATTAAATAGCCCAAAAATATTAAAATGAAAAAGTAAAAAACATCTCCTTCTTCCACTAACCATAGCCTTACTCACAAGAGGCAACAAATTTTTACTCTTTCTGATCTTGTTTTCTGTGGTTATAGTCACAACACTAAATTACATGTTTGAAACTTGATTTGTTCGTCAGTTTTAGACCTTGTCTACATACTCCTGAATATGAAAAATGAAGAATTTAGTCCTATCTCTTTCATTCTCGATCTGTTACTAATTTTTTTCCCTTTCTTCTAGGGATTAACTTTACAACTATTAAGCAATATACATAAATGTTTCTTGACCCATCACCTTAGACAGAATCCATTGACTTTACACTGTTGTAGATGAGGAATAAATGCATGAGTGTCTTCTCCTACTTCTCTGCCTACATTTCTCCCTCCCAACCTTTGTAGGTTGTACCTTTGCTTTTCCATTGCCAACATTTATTTCATGTATTCTTCTCTATAACTGTAATGATGCTTTCGACTTTCAATTGATTAAAAACCAATAAGCAGTATTTACAATAATACGTTTGCACTGCCAGAACCAAGTACTGTGATTATGCTCAGAAAAAGAAATATAATCTTATGTTATTAAGCTTTTCACTTGAATGCCAATGTTCGATGTTTCAAAGTCAAATGGAGTTTCTTTCTCTGAACTCCATAACTGGCATAAAAGTCAGGTCAAATTTTATTTAACTTCATATTTGGGGCATACTTTTCTTGCACAAGATTTGGTTTTTCCATACAGGAGATGGGGAAGAACAGTTTGCCCAAGCTATTTCCACAGACTCTCATTAGCAGCTGCCCTAATTACAATCCTTCCTCCTTTGTGGCTTCAGCATCATCGGATCTGCTGGGCACCTCCCAGGGAAGGTAGCTGCCCCTCCCAGCATCACCGACTCCTGTGTATCTTCAGAATACATTATTCTCTGTTGGGGTTTATTCATCAACATGATTCTATCTACTTTCTTTCTTCTAGAAACTTACCAACATTTCTAATCTACTGATGAATCTTATATTAGTCTAGGTTCTCCAGACAAACAGAATCAATATGATATCTACATCTGTATCTATATCCATACTTGTCTATTTATTTACTTATTTATTATGAGGAATTGGCTCACAGGATTTTGGAGGCTGAGAAGTCCCAAGATCTGTAGTCAGCAATCTGGAGACCCAGAAGAACCAATGATATACGTTCCAGCTCGGGTCCAAAGGCCTGGAAACCAGGAGAACCAATAGTGTAAGTTTCAGTGCAAGTCCAATGGCAAGAGAAGACCAATGTCCCAGCTTGGAGACAGGCAAAGAGAGCGAATTCTCTCTTACTCAGTCTTTTGTTCTATTGAGGCCTTCAATGGATTGGATGAGGGCCACCCACATCAGGGAAGGCAATCTTCTTTACTTGGTCTACCAATTCATGTGTTAATCTCCCCTCAAAACACACTCACAGACACACCCAGAATAATGTTTAACTAAATATCTGGGCACCTTGTGGCTCAGTCAAGTTGACACATAAAGTAAACATCACAGGTGCTTTTCTCATTTTCAGTTCCTTTATATCTTTTATGGCATTTCCATGGGATTTTGGGGACGAGATCAACACAGTGCATCTTTTCGAACCAGAATTATTGCTTGCTTCCTGGTGCTAGAGTGGTAACTGACATGAGTATTTATTCTTCTGGATAATGTCTGCTCATGCTCAGCCCGTTCCCCTTCCCTTTTGGGCTCTCCCCTGTACTGAGGGGTCTGGATGCCTAGAAAATGCATTCCCCAAACTCTCTTTCTGACAGATTTCTATTAAGCTTTCCCAGTAGGAAGCATTTCAGTTGGATTCCAAGGTCAACCAAGGGGGTAGTCTTTCTGCTTCTGGTTCCAGCAGGAGCCATGGCCAAAAAATAGAGATGACTGTGGGTGACTATGACCTCTGGCAGTGTCAGTGGATCTGGGACTAGCAGGCGGCAGTAGTGGGGATGACAGATGATCACGGGCTCCAGCAGCATTGGTGGAACCACAGCAGTAAATGCATTATTTCTGGACTCTGTGAAGTGCCGCCATTCTCGCCTTGACTCTGCCACCTAGCCAAAAGTTTTATAACCAATTTTTTGGTATTAAATTCACCGCTATTTGAAATTTTCAGAGCATTAATATTTTCCTGACTGGACCATGACTGATACACTCACTAACATTATATTTCTTGTCTTTCTTTGAGACAATGTGATGTATCTTTAAACAACAGCATCAGCTCAAAGGAAAAATTAAAGGTAAGGGATGGTCACTAACTTTTCTTTAACGCTTACTATTTTCTACTCACAATAACTCTAAAGTAAATATTATTATCCTTATCTTATAGATGATAATGCAGGGTAAGGTATGTTTATTTGACCCAGATTGCACAGTACAAACTGACGTCCAAAGCAGATTCTACTCTTTTCATCTGAGAAACTCATATTGATATCTGACACAAATCCTAGCAAGGTGACTTGGCACATGAATAGCTGGCAGTCCGCTTCATACTTAAATGTCCTTAATCAAATGAGAAGCAGGTCTAATCACTTTATATTCATGGACTTTGAAAAGATGGTTGGGCTTTGATTAAAATAGTCCAGAATTCAGCAGAGCTCTCCATTGCAGACAATTCAAGTAGTAGATATGCTGGTTATTCTAATAGGAGTTTTTTTTGGGGGGGGCAGGTATTTAAGTAGAATTTTTTTTATTGAAGTATAGTTGATTTACAATGTTGTACCAATCTCTGCTATATAACAAAGTGACTCAGTTATACACATACATACATTCTTTCTTTATTCTTTTCCACAAATTATTACATCTAAGTTTTTAGTTGTTAACATCTTTTAACAGCATGGTTTATATTTTTATGGTCAGAATACTGGATTGAAAAACAGAAAACCTTTTCTTAGAGGATTTTGCTCTTTTCATTTAAAAAATATTAAGGGAAAGGGGAAGGGGGAACCTCTTGCATCCATCACACAATAGCACCCAATGAAATTAGCAAACAAGGATTCACCTGCTCGTAGATTTTAGATAATAAAGACGGCCTGAGACCTTGCTCATGTTGCGTTAGGATGACATTTCCTAATCGAATATCCTCTCACTGACACGGGAGGAATAGGATCACCTTTGGGAAGTTTAATTCCTTGGGAAGGTTTTTTGGAAAAGTCATTCCAGGAAATTACCAAACATATCTTCTAGTTCCCAGGATTTAATGTGACAGATTTTATAGATAGCCACATTCCCTTTGGATTGTAATGTGCCAGCAAAGTTGTTCTTAAGTAAAGAGCTCTTACAAATGTGTAAAAGAATAACACATTTGAGACATTTGTATACGTATACCCGCATTTGTTTCCCTCTGCACAGAGCCACATAACCCAGACCTAAGAGGAATTGAGCTCAGCTCAAGGATGTGATGATTTTCTAATGCATGCCTGGTTGTCTTTGCTGTTTCTCTGCTCCTTGACAATCTTCCCCTCATAGGACTGGGAGAGCCTGACTTAAGTAATTAGAAATGTAGAGTGAACATCTACTGCTGTACTCTGAAAAGAACGCTAAGCCCTGGAATCACTACTCTTGGGGCTGACCTTGATGCGTCAAGATCTTTCAGTTCCAAATACATAATCCTAGGATAATATTCCACCAGCTACCACTCTATTTAAATTTTAATACGGCGCATATGTCTTACTGTTTGACTTAGAAAAAATGGAAAAGTCTTTCTTCTGAGACCAGTAATAAAGTACTGATGATGTATTTGCATTATATGTATGCAAGCAATAGCCGCTCACCACTGAAGAAGAGTTGTTCCCTATTGCCAAGAGTATGCATTCAAATAGTCACAAGAACCAAATGATGGTTTTCATTTTGACAAAATAATTTAGCAAGAGATTAAGTCTCAGTTTGACTGTAGTTTTGAAGTTTCAGTGACCCTTTGCAGATCCACAGGATTACTGGTGTTAGAAAAGGGAGGAATTCTAAAAGTAAACTTTGTTACTTTGGTAGTATTAGCAAAAACAATTAGAAAAAAGGATCCAATGTCAGGGCTATGTAAAGTAATGATGCATTTGCCAATGTAAGGACTATATAAAGTGTTTCTGCATCTTTTTAAAAAGAAGTAGAGACACTGAAATTTGGTCTGGATCAATACAATGAGGGTATCTGGCCCTCACTGAGTTTTCTCTAAGATCAGTGTAAAAGTTCTTGTAATGGAAGCCTTAATTTTCTTGGCAAAACTCTTACTTGAATAATGTGCTTAGCCTATACCCATGTTTTACAGAACTCTTTTCCAGTTATGATTAGTCAGGCCTATGTAAAATTTATTCTTAAGTATAAAATTCTTACAAAAAGGTAATGGGAACAGACAACCATAAGTAGCTGAAACACCCCTATGACAAGCAGAATGGTAGGGCTTGGACAGTTCCTGAAAAATCACACATTGCAACACTTTCACTTTGCAGATGTAATAACTGAGGACCAGCAGAGTTAAGTGGCGATTCAGTATCACCCAACTTGTGGTAGCAGAGCTGCACCTTAAAGGCATATTTCATAATTAGTGCCTTATTTATTGTTAGTTTAGGTAGTTCTTGAATTGGCTGGAGGAAGAGTCTTTGAAACTTGAGATGGAGAGGCATGGGGACTCTGGGTGGAGCAATGTCAAATGCAGAGTCCCAGATACTAATCAGCATCTTTCGTGTTCCTTACTGCTTCAGGTTGCCCATAAAAACACACGTTTAATTTATGAGGATTTAAGTTTGCAAACAGTATGTCTTAATGTCCCTTGTATAAGAAATAGAAGCTCTGAGCATGGCAAACAATTTCCTAACCCAAAACCAAGACACATGTTGTAAAGTATGTGAGAATATTTAAGGATATAATAAGATCGTACCTCTGAAATCAGAACTTTCATTTTTGTGTTGCTTAAATTGTCCTGTAATAATTAATTAGTTATCCTCAAAATATTAAAGACATGTATGGCAATTTCCATACAAAACAGTGATGCCTTAGCATATTTTTATTTTATTCTCATGACAATAGTTTCTTTAGCTACAGCATGCAGAAGCTGTCAGCTAGATGTTTTTAGAATGTCTAGTTCATCAAGAAAACTCAAATAAGAGTCTGTGAAAGTAACACATGGTTAGGAAGGAAAGCATGTAAGAAATTCAGAGGGGAATAAGGACAAGGGCTAGATGCTCCACTCCACTGGGGTGTGTGTGTGTGTGTGTGTGTGTGTGTGTGTGTGTGTGTGTGTGTGTTTCAAGGAAGAATCTCCTTCACTTCCGTTGTGTACGTACTTACTTCAGTCACCATCCACTGAAGACAAGTACTACAAATCTTCAAACCTTTGTTTTAGAGCTGAAATATTTTCCCACTCAAGTCTTTGGATTACTCATTCTCAGATCTGCTCCCCAACTGCCTGCAGGACAAGGAGATAGAAATGGATGAACCGGGAAATAACTCTGTGCTTCCCTGAAGGTCATGGGGATCGAGTTCACTGTGAATTAATTGCTTGTAAGATGAGGGGGAACACAGGCTCCAGAGTCAAATTGAAGTCCAGAATGTCACCTTCTTCCTTTGTGCTGAGTTGAGCTTAAGGGGGTAGAAGGAGGAGTTCTTTCTAAACTCAAATGTGTGTTCCTCCTCTACATCACATTCCAAGCCACACAAAATTAACCAGGGTGTGATTTCTGTAAAGCAAGGCCAAAGGTCCTTAGCAATCACAAAGAAAGGGGTTCCTCTCTTCATTGATGTCAGTAGGACCTTTTCTTGGTCCTGGACAACTTCTGTGAAAATGTGGCATTTGGAAGCTGTAGGACATAGCTTCTCTCTTTTCTGTCTCTATCCCCTTTGCTTTTCTTTACAAATTACTTTCTTCCTCTAGATAAGAGACAAAGCAGATTGAAGGAGTTGGCTGGGCACTAATTGAAGGAAGCAGTGGGAAAGTTAGAAAATTGGACAGAGAGGATAACAGCCTTTTGGGAACCACCCCCGGCCCCCTGCAAATATCCCTACAGGAAATAGCACTTCAGCAAGCCCCACAATGAGTTTAGGTGTGTACCTTCTTCTGTCACTTCATCTCATTTGGATATAGGCAAGAGAGTGTACATATAATGCCATTTCTGTTTCTTTCTGTCAGAAGTAGGTACAAGGAATGAGTTTAGACCTAAATTGGAAAGTGCTTAGGATGGAGAAGGGTGGGGAAACTCAATCGATTAATTTATCTGTGTAATCATCTCCAAATCAGAAATGAAAACCAACGGATTTTCTGAGAACCCTAAAATGCAAACTCATTTCTTCAAAATTATTTTTGGACCATGCCAAACAGAGATTAATATGATGAGATGCAATTTTCAGTTTTTCTCCCTTTATGAATCTGTTGTGATGGATTGGAGCAAAGGTGGTTGAAGTTGCCCCACACTAGCTGCTGTGGAGCAATTCCTCCTTCTCCCAGCACATCTGTCTAACAGTATAAGGTAACTTGTTAAACTCAGGAGCATATCTAGGGATCTAATTTAGGTCCATCAGCCTCCTAGCATGTTGATTTGGAATTTTACACTGATGAAACCTAAACAATGGGAACTTCACGAAATTGTGTTTAAGTTTCACTTGCAATTTGAAAGTGACCTCCTCTCTCTCTCTTTTCCCCTTATCAATAGACACATACATTTTGATACTTATACTATTATTTGTTTAACCCTTTGAGTAAGTGATTTTTTTTTTGCCATAATATTCTTATTCTCCTGAAGCTGCTTTTATGCCAGATATTAAGATATTAAGGCTGTTTGATGGATGACATGTCAGAGAAGAGGTACTTGACTAACTCATTTCTTATTACTCTGGGGATGTGACAAACTTCAGTTTCATTCAACAGAGTTTACACAGCTGTGCATAAGGACACTGTATGAGGCCTTGGAGTTCAATCACTCAGCAAAATCAATCAATCAATCAATACTTACTGGACATCAACTCTGTTGGTAGAGCAAGGTATCTAGAGTTGAGGCTGAAATATATTACTAATCCACAGAGAAAGAATTTAACCCCAAACACTTTTGTCTCCTTAGGTATCTTTATTCCTAGATATTTTATTCTTTTTGTTACAGTGGTAAATGGGAGTGTTTTCTTAATTTCATTTTCAGATTTTTAATCATTAGTATATAGGAATGCCAGAGATTTCTATGCATTAATTTTGTATCCTGCTACTTTACCAAATTCATTGATTAGCTCTAGTAGTTTTCTGGTAGCATCTTTAGGATTCTCTATGTATAGTATCATGTCATCTGCAAACAGTGACAGCTTTACTTCTTTTCCAATTTGGATTCCTTTTATTTCTTTTTCTTCTCTGATTGCTGTGGCTAAAACTTCCAAAACTATGTTGAATAAGAGTGGTGAGAGTGGGCAACCTTGTCTTGTTCCTGATCTTAGTGGAAAGGTTTCAGTTTTTCACCATTGAGGACAAGGTTGGCTGTGGGTTTGTCATATATGGCCTTTATTATGTTGAGGAAAGTTCCCTCTATGCCTACTTTCTGCAGGGTTTTTATCATAAATGGGTGTTGAATTTTGTCAAAAGCTTTCTCTGCACCTATTGAGATGATCATATGGTATTTCTCCTTCAATTTGTTAATATGGTGTATCACGTTGATTGATTGGCGTATATTGAAGAATGCTTGCTTTTTTAATTTCATTTATTGTGTTGTTCATCATTGCTTGTTTCCTCTTTAGTTCTTCTAGGTCCTTGTTAAATGTTTCTTGCATTTTGTCTATTCTATTTCCAAGATTTTAGATCATCTTTACTATCATTATTCTGATTCTTTTTCAGGTAGACTGCCTATTTCCTCTTCATTTGTTAGGTCTGCTGGGTTTTTACCTTGCTCCTTCATCTGCTGTGTGTTTTTCTGTCTTTTCATTTTGCTTATCTTACTGCCAAACACTTTTAAGATTATCAGATATTGTAGTTAATTATTTAGGAGGTTGCCAGAGGAGCTGACTATATTATGAAAAGGTCTGTGTAAAATTGGGCATGTTTTGGAGAGCAATAGACACAAAGTCTAAAGAAACTTGCAGTCAAGCATCAGGAGTCCCATTGTATCCCTCAAATAGAACAAATCCAATGAACAAATAAACAAATAAAAACATCAAGAGACTTTCTTTAGGGAGGATGTCTTTGAGTGAGTTCAGCTCTTGAGCGCTGTACAGACATGCTCTTAACTAAAACGTAGAACAGATGCCCTTTAGGAGGCTGGCTCAGTGGGTCAACATAGGAGCGTACACTGAGCCAAGCCACAAATACCATGGAAGTCTATGTCAAGGGTTTCAAGAAGCATGTGTGCTGTCTGTGGTATGGGAGACACTTTTGGGCACTCTGCCCTGCACCTGAGGATGGTGTTGATTCCTACATGTCATAATCACAGCTGCCTTCTGAAGTGATACTGTGCCAGGCACTGCTCCAGACAGCTTAAGTATATTTTCTCCTGGAATCCTCTCAATCACCCTTAGGGGGTAGTTAGTCTTCACCCTATCATACAGGTGAGAAAATTAACACTTAAATAGGTTTAGTTATGTTCCCAGTGTCAAACAGGTAATAAGCGGCAAAGTTAGGATTCCAATCTTGGTCTTACTCGAAATCCATGCTCATACCTACAACACATATTTTCATCAATTTTAGGAGCTTATCCTACTTGACATGTCTGATTTTATGGGCAGGTTCTCTAGATTTATGTATGGGTAAAGTAGGTAGAAGCATTTAGAAACATGATGCACCATTACAGGGATTTGCTGTCATTTCTCTCCTCTGTGCTCTCCTAAAATGTATTTCATTTTTATATTATTTTGTATGTTTTTATCACCCAGAATGACTTGTTTGCCTCCTCCAGGATATTCCCTGATAAATGAATGTTTATTGAATAAAAGGATGAATGAATATTTCCCAAAACACTAATAGCTAGATCCTGACCCATCATCATCAATATCAAGATTTTCTTTTTCTTTTTAGTGTTTAGCTACAAGACAAAATCAATAATGGTTAGGTTCATTGCAATTTCTAAGGCAACTTCTGGATAATGAAACAGCTTCTCAAAGGAGGCAGAGAACTAAATCTTAATTCAGGCCTGTGTTCTCAGCATCATATCTTAGTGTCTCACAAATAGTATGCTCATGATTATTTGTTGAATGATTTAATCATCATCTTTACTTAAAAAAAATAATCAACATTTCTTCTGTAAAAACTGTGTGTAAGGCACTAAATTAGGTGATGAATGGAGTGCAGGAAAGCATAATAGTAGTGGTCATTGTTTACCATGTGCTGTGCACTACGCTGAGGACTTCCTTTCCATGTAGTATTACACTGAGTCCTCCTCCAAACCTCACAGGCACTGTTGATCCTTCAATGTTGGAGGTGGGCAAACTGACTCCGAAAGAGGTTAAGCAAATTATTTTCCCAAGTTCCCATAACTAGTAAGTGGCAGAAACTGGATTCAAATCCAGGCCAAGTATTCTAAAACCCAATAGTCTTAATTGTGGTAGAAATCCTCACCTGGCATTGAAAATGTTATTTATTCAGAGAATTGTCAAACAGTGATCCATAATAACTAAATATGTTTTCTCTTAGCTTAAAATATATAAACTCACATGAATTCAACACTTTTTTTTTTTTTTTTGCTGGAATCAAGCTTTGCTATTGAGTCTGGGTTCTTTTCTTGGGAATCCTATGTTGTCTTTCTTGCACAAACCACACCCACAGTACATTGTCTACAGTTTCCACTTTCAGATTCTATTAAGTGGAGCCAGAACTTAAGGACATTTGAAAAACAATTTTCAGCATAAACTCATTCCAGATTTCTTTGATTTTTTTCTCAATCTGTTCAGTTGCTTCATAAACACCAAATCCAAGAGCATTTTTTTACAACAACCTCTCTTTATCAAGTTTCTCCAAAGCCTTCAACCTAATTCTCACACAAAAACTCTCTCTTTTAAATGCATTTTTGATGTTTATTCATAAATTCAATTGTTTAATTAAAAATGCAAAAATTACTGTCATAAATCGATCTGGGAATAAGCACAACCAAATCTTGATAAGCAAAGAATTGGTCTGGTAGGAGCAGAGTTGGACAAGAGAGTAGATGATAATAATGAACATTCCAAGCCCTAAGGCTTCAACTAATGCTTTCAGAGGCAACTGGACATTAATTAATTGAGTAGAGTTTACTTAAGCGCAGTACTACTCTTTTACTCACATGTATTTTTCTTTAACAAACACTGACATAATACTTACTATGTGCCAGTCACTGTTCCTAGTACTCTATATATATTATTTTATTTAATGCTCAAAACTACTCTCTGGGTACATACTATCATCATCCCACTTTACAGAGGAAGATGCTGATGCTCCAAGAGGTTACCTACCTTGTCCAAGGTCATACACCTAGTAAGTGATGGAGCCAGGATTTGGTCCAAGTACATGCTCTTAACCCCTTAAACCACACCTGTCAGACAAAAGTCATTGTACTTCCTCTCCAAAAGCCTACAATCCACATGGAAAGGTCATGTATATTACCCATCCAAACTTGCATATGATAATTACCTTATGAGGGGTCCAGGAGTTCACAAACATCTTCTTTAGTAGTGTTCACTAAAGACACGAAGGGATTTTCAGTCAGCGTTTGGTAAGCCTCTCTTATAGAATCCATGTTCCATGTTTCTTTCCTCTTTCCTTCTCTAAATGATAATGATGAACAGGTGTCTTCAATTTTCTTTTGTTAAGCCACTTTTTCTTATCTCTTTACAACCATTTCCTGTATATGTTACTATTCTTTATGGCTTCCAGCCCCTGGAGTGATAATGCAGACCACGTGTGAGAGGCCAGCAGCTGGGGAAGCACACAGGAATGTGTCCTGGAGAAGGACCGCGATCCTTTTCTCTCTCTCTCATGGATTATACACAGTAATCCCCACAACTTCCTGGGATTCTAAATTCAAGGTCCTAGAGTAATTTTCATCTCCCAATCAAACTACAAATTTTAATCTGAAGCAAACATCTTTAATTGTGATGCCACATGAACCACTTTTATGGTCTTTATTTATAGGCCTATAAGAGAGGGGAAATGGATCTGAATTCCTAGCAACTTTTTTTTTTTTTTTCGCGGTACGCGGGCCTCTCACTGTTGTGGCCTCTCCCGTTGCGGAGCACAGGCTCCGAACGCACAGGCTCAGCGGCCACAGCTCACGGGTTCAGCCACTCCGCGGCACGTGGGATCTTCCTGGACTGGGGCATGAACCCGTGTCCCCTGCATCGGCAGGCAGACCTTCAACCACTGCGCCACCAGGGAAGTCCCCTAGCAACTTTTGGCTGGCAATGACCGCCTCCCCTCAGAAAGTGACTGAGCCATCAGAACACATTTGTAACTTGTATCAAAGAAACTGTGTTGCATTTTTTAAAACTATTAATATTTCTAAGTCGGTAATATGCACATTGTTCAAATATCAGATGTACAAAAGTTCTGTAGAAAGTCTTCCTCTTGACACTGCCACTGATCTTGAACAGAAAGGAGGAGTGACCCCGGGTGTGAATTCCGCTTGGGGGACAAAACATCTGGAGAGGCTGCAACTAGAACTGGGGACTCTGGAGTCTCAGAGAGAAACTGTGTCGGAAATCCAGGTGAGGGATGAACTATGCATGGATCGTGTTGTTAATATTCTCCGAGACGAGTCAACAAGAAGAGCATCTCCAAATTCATGACACTGGCATGTGTCTTTCACCATTACGCAACGAGGCAGTGTGTTATGGCAGGAGAAGCTCTTTCATGGGAATGCAGGCAGGTGGCATGAGTTGTAATTCCTTTCCTCTCACAATTAGCTGCATGACCTGGGGGAAGTCACTAAACTGGGTCTCAATTGAGTTATCTGTAATGTGCTAATAAGTGCATTTTATCTGTGTAAAGGGAAAGTATTGAGCTGAATGAGTAATTGAGCTCTTCAACTACTATAAAATCCATTGTATCTCCCTGGAAGTTCTACACTGTGTCAATTAACGTGGCTATTCTTAAGAAGAAAAAAGAAAGGTCTTCCTCCTAACTCTGTCCCAAGGTACCTACCCCATCTCTGAAAAACACACACCATTCCCTGTTACGAGGAACATTTTAAAAATAAATATTCAGATGATCTGAAATGTCTTAATCAGTAAGATAAATGGTTTCAAATTGCTAAGAAAATGAATATTTAAAGCCACATTTTAACTAAAATCTTGCTTCAAAATATCAGATTTCCTGGAATCTTCTTAGCATCCCATTAATTCTGAGAGTAGCTGACAGAACAAGAATTCTAACATAAAAATATAAAGGCATGGTCCAGCATTTGGACTACAAGAGATGACTTTTCTACCTGGGACGCATATGATGCACTTTTTTGGTTATTGTAATGAAGTTAGATGATAGTAGTGTTACAGGGGGAGATAATTAAACTACAATCTCTAGGAAATCTTATTTAATGCTATCTCTAAGAAATCAATTTTCCATCTTATATGTTAACTCAATAATGAATGTAATCAGGGATCTTTTGAAAGATGACAAAGATCCTTAGAACTCTGCATGGAGTTGCTTTAGGATAAGAAAGAGACAAAAGTTGTTTCAAGATGGAGCAGGAAAGACTACAGCCATAGGTAGGACCTCCCTTTCCCTAGCCATAACACCCGGAGATGTACAATGCATTGACCGGTCATCTATTGTACTTAGAAACGATCACATAAAAAACAAAAGCCCACAACCCCTGTAACCTCTGTGGCTTATGGTGCTCAGCATGTGAGCAGGGATGGAAAGGACCTTAGACATGCCCCAAAGAGACTCAAGATTGAAAGTTGTTTTTTAATAAGGATATACATTCTTATATATACTTTTTATTGATGCTTTAAAATAACAGGTAGTTAGCTAATTCTCTCTTGGAAGTTCAAAACCCAAAGCCTCATCCATATTCAATTCTAAGTTGCAGAAATGAAAAATTGGGAGCCAAGCTCTAAAGCATTTTTAGGGCTGCATTTATTTTTAATTTTTGACTCATCTTTTTACGGAGTCAGGATAAGGATGCTGTGGAGGAGGAGAGACGTACACACCAAGTGGCTTCTCTAAGAGGTTGTGTGTGAATATTTTAACACTAATTTCCCAGGAAAAAAAAATATACCTGGAAGCACTTCAGCTCATATTGCAATGGTTTACCTATTCCATGAGTTTTGTTGAAGCATCTGTGTACTAGAATTTAGGCAAAAAATGTCAAGTAAGGACTTGATCCTGATTTCAAGCTGATGCGGCTCAGATCAATCGCATCAAGATTTTGATGCACACATTGAATCAAAAGAGTTTCATTTGTAATGAGCTAATCTGCTAATATTATATAATATTTGGACTGCTCCCTGTGCAGGCATCCTTAAGGAACCGGCTTATGCTTTTCTGGGATGGACTTGCCTTGTTTTCAAATACAGAGGACTTGCCTATATATTTTCTTTCACATAGCAAGACAGTGTTCCATCTGGTATTCATGATGGCAAAATCCTCATGTAAGCATGCTGTAAGATGTTTACAAATCTCCATTGTAAAAAGGAATGTGACAGATAGCAAAAATGTATGTTTTATTTTTCAGAGAAGATGCTGGATTTCATAGGAAAAACCCTTATATGGCGTATTTATATTTGGTTTTGTGAGTCAGGGCTGCCTGTACACAAAGGCAAATTTAACTTAAAACTTAATTATGATTAGTCATCCTTATGGGGGACAAGAAGAGAATAATTGAATTCCACAGAATGTCACCCAAACTCATGTATCGATTATGTTATCCTTGCCCACCCCCAACCTAATCGTTTTAAAAATAGTAAAAGATTTTACAACAAACTTAAGCAAGGTTAGAAGTTATGAGTTACATTTCCTTTAATTTCTGCTCTTAGCTGCTGGCCACCAGAACAAGCAGCACAGAGGGGAATCAGCAGTTGAATGTGCTTAAAGGAATGCACAAACTTGATTTTTTAAATGTTCTGAATATTTGTGATTTGATTAGGGTAATGAGTCTCATGGTCTGAGTATTACATTCTGAAAATCATGGATTCTGATTGTTGCAGATTGCCAGGTTTGAAATAATAGCTTGTGTCTGGGGTTTGGTGCTATGATGACATTTATTTTACTATGGCCACCATTATCATCATCATCGACATAATTACATAAAATCACAGTTTGCCGTGTTCTATGTGACCCCAATTTAGGCCTTGCCCAGGCTGAATGGCCCTTGTCTATTAACAGTTATGTCTGTATTTGTATGTTCCAACCTTCAAAGGATTGTTTCCACATCTCCAACAAGCCAGATCTTACAATTTAGGGTCAGTGACCCCTGGTGAGCAGTGTAGCTTCCATCAGGTTTTTATGCAAAAGCATGGTTTATTTAAAATGAAACAAAATGAGATAAAAGCAAAACATGTATAGTTGTTGAGTACCTACTATGTGTCAGGCGTCCTGCTGGGTGTGAAAAGCGAGGCTAAATGAGATTAATGTCCCTGTTCTTGTGGAGAGTATGCACCATTGGTAGAAAAGGAAAGTATAAGCATCTGTGCAGATACTGCCAGAACACTTTACCCAGGTGTAGCAGGTGGGGCATCCGGGAGGGCTTCCCCAAGGAAGAGCTGCCGATTTGAGACATGAAGACTCTGTAACTGCCAAACAGGAGAGGCTGGGGGATGAAATGGCAGTTCTAGGAAGAGAAACCATTCTGTTAAATGTGCTGAGCCTAAGGGGAGTAGGAGTATCCAGGAAATGAGAGACATTCAGGGTGGTGAGCTTAAGCACAGGGGAGGGGAAAGTGGTGAGTGGTGAGGCTAGAAAGGAGGATCCAAAGTGGATCATTCAGGAACTTATTCAACTTTTTAGTGAATTCGGACATTATTCTAAGAGCAATGGCAAGGCAATGAAGAGTTTCAGGAAAGAAAATAACTTTTTTTTTTTTTTTGTATTTTAAGCATTTCACAATGACTGGAATAAAGAGAACAGAACAGTGGTAGGTCAGTTAGTCAGGAAACAGTTACAGCAGTTGAAGTGAGAGATGATGGAGGCAATGATGACAATGATAACAGAAAGGAGTAAATGATTTTTAGAAGTATATATCAAATATGTAGAATTGTCTATTCCTTTGGTGAAGAATAACTGTGGTGGGTTTGAAACCTAAGTATCCAACCTGAGTTCCTGGCTGGCTCACGGGAACATGACCCAGATAGGGGAGAGAGTTGATGAATTCTGTTGTGGGAATGTTGCAGTTCAAGTACTGTTGGAAATCCAAGTGGAAATATCCAGAGGACTGTTGGATAGAAGGATCTCAAATTCAGGAGGTGGATCTGTGAAAAGTTGTAGAATTGGGAATCATCAGCACATACCCTTGGAAGTAAATGGAGTTATCCCGACACTGTGTGATAAAGAGGGAAGACTTTCTGAAGAGACTTTGGAAAGCCAAACCGTATGTCTGCAGCAAACGGTTGTCCCCAAATGAAGATAAACTCCCATGTGAAAAGGTACCTTCCCTGGACAGGAGGAAAGAAGACATTCTTATCAACCCAGAAGCAGCACCAGAGGAATCTGCAAACAAACCTTATTCCATTAGATTCTTCCTATATATTTACTGTCCCAACATTTACCTACTTTGGAAGCCTAGAACTGATCTCCTTTGTCCTGTCATTTCTCTACAACTTTATAGTCCTTTGTTGAAGATGCTATAAAAGCTGGAATTCTGAGTGCCATTCTGAGTTATTTCTGGTTAGTCTTCCCCAGTGTGATGTGCACTGCACACATTAATAAACTGATTTCCTTTTCTTTCTTTTTTTTTTTTAAAAAAAAGGGGCTGAAAAGGACGGATCAGAAAAGTGGAAGAAAAATCTGAGGAGGTGAAAAGGGTGGGACCATGGAAGCTAAGAGATGGGAGCATTTCAAGGAGAGAGCGTTCAGTGATGCAGAGAAGTCAAATCACACTGTGACTGCAGGCTCAGTTGAAGTAGTGGTAGTAAAAACTCAGTGACAGGGGACAAGGTATAGGAGATGAGGAAACAGCAGCGATAGGTATAGGCAGCACTTTCAAGAAATTTGGTTGGTAAAAGGAAGGCGAGAAGTCAAACAAGATCCTTACAAAAATAAAATTCCTTATAATATCAGTTAAACTTAAATATTATTCAGTATTGCACAGTATTATATTTAAAACACAAATGGCTGTAGGGAAAATTTCAAAGGAAATGCCTTTCTCTCTAATTCTTAAAGATTTTGAACTTGTGCCAATGCTTAATATTTAAAATTCTTGTTTAGTATATTCCTTTTCAACTTAATCCATTTCTCTTAACTGAAAAAGTCATATGTTTCTTCTAAGGGCATATTTGGCTCCACAGACTTGTGGCTTTCAGCCATTTTTGTCATCAAAAGCCTTTTAGATTGCTGGTTTACACAGCCAACAAAGAGAGGGTACTTCAACTGTTCAACACTAATGAGAGGAAAGGCTTTGATATGCCTTTGTACCTTTCCTAATATCTTGTCCCTTTTTCTACTGAGAAGTAATTCAGCTACCTTAAAGTCTCACTAATTTAACCTTCTTGGTTTACTGATAAGGAAATAAATGCTTAAAGACTTATTGTATGTCCCAAACTATGGAATATGAACATGACAGAATGGAAACCAGAATCTGGATCTCAAAGATTTGGCTGCATATCTCATCTTTTCCCCAAAAATACGCACCTCTTAATGTTGATAGAGTCCCTTTCTAATCAGAAAGATAAGTTTTAAAAAGTAAGATAGATTCCCTCTCCTTTCTGATATCAATAATTATTAATGATCACTTGAATTTTACATGAAATGCCAGACTCTTCTGTAACGACTGCTCATGTTAAGGACCTCTGTATGGGATCAAATACA
>NW_020174372.1:718233-744594 GCF_003031525.2 Neophocaena asiaeorientalis asiaeorientalis | reverse complement strand
CAGCAGGAGTGCTCTTTAGAATTAATCTTGACAGGAGTTTGTTTTTCTATTAAACCAAAGCCATGTTCACACTTCTTTTTGATAAGTTAACCAAGAATTTCAATAGAGAGCTAAAATAGTACTATGATTGCAAGTCTTGGGCAAGTTTCCCTAAACATGTTGGACAAAAGCTTTGCCAAATACTGTAGATGTTGGAATAATTCTATTCCATGATAAGAAGCCACTATAGACATTAAGTAGGAAATTTGATTACTCAAAATCCATCTGTTATTGTGGGGGGTTTTTTTCCAAATAAATTTTTCAGGAGGAAAACTGGCAAAGAAATAGTTGAAAAAAAATACTTGAACCAAAATGACAGCCTTGGCTGTTGCAATGAGGAGATTTGGGGGAAATATATGAATATAAATATAAATACACACACATAGAACTTTTATTTGCAATAAACAGTGATATTCTGAAACTACTATGGGGATCCCCTTTAAAAAAACAAAGAACAAAAGACTGTTTTCTGTATGTCTCCTTCAAAAGAACTGGTTTCAAATTTCCCACACACCTTTGATTGAACCCCACTAGTGATACTTTCTATAAAATCAGCAATGACTTTCTATTGCTGATAAAAGCAATATAAACTTTGATGTGTTTTACTTGATTTCTCTCCATTTTTACTTTGGTTATATAATTTCAACTGCATATAACTATTTTCTTATCAAATCTTTCTATTAAATATTATTTTCTCATCAACAAAAAGTATACAGAGAAAAATAATATTTGTATGAACAGACTAACAGAAAAAATGATATTCATATGAATAAACTCACAAATATAACATTAAAATACTGTAGAGAAGATGAAGTAATTTTCTAATCAAAATATTAAATTAAAATGACAAGTTTATAATTCAGTCACATAGAAATGCCAAAGACATAAGACTCATTTTGGATGGCTAATCATGATTGAATCTGTATTGTTTAACTTGAAGTGTATTAGACAAAGCTGGAAATGGAGAGGAGCTGAGAGTGTGCTTGTTTGTTTTGTATTGTTTTCTTGGTTTGGTATAAAATAGAATACTAAACTGAAGGTGATATGTATCTATTGATGTATTTCCTAAAGAGATGAATGTGGACAACAAGAATTTCTCTTTGTTTTCCTTTGTTTTAGAATAAGAATGGAGTAGCCTTAGAAACATATATGCTCTGAGAATCGAAGAAATAATACTAAACCATTTCAGAGAAGCTGCTGATAACATTTAAATATGAGTGAAAATGTCCTATTAAAAGAGTTCTATTATATATTTGTTCACTCTTATAAAATATTGGCTTATGTTGTACACAGGTTTACAATGTTCAAAGTGCCTTCAGTTGCTGCATCTCTTTTATTTTCATAAGCTTCTTGGGCGGTACTCAGTATATATAAGGAACTTGAGTATATTCAGATTTTGGTATCTATGAGGGGTCCTGGAACCAGTTTCCAAGGATACCTGTGGATGACTATAACTATGGATAAGGGAAACCGTGTAAATTGGAAGACTTTTATTTCTGGTAATAATAGAGTAGGTAATTCAACCAGCACTCCTGCTAAAGACTACTTGCAAAGCTGAACAAAATATTTTTTAAATCTCTTTGGTAACACTGGGCATTAACAAAATAGAAGAGAATTACTGGGATAAGATCTGGCAGAAAACTGATGCCCATGGAAGTGAAACCAGAATTTGGGGGTTGTTTTTCTCCTAAGCACACTTGCTGATTTAGTGGGAGTAGCTGAGAACCTAAAAGACTTACTGGTCCATTTGTGACAACGTGGATGGAGCTTGAGGATGTTAAGCTAAATGAAATAAGTCAGACAGAGAATGACAAATACCGTATGATATCACTTACATTTGAATCTAAAAAACCCAAACTCAGTAGAAACAGAGACTAGAGTGGTGGTTACCAGGGACGGAAATGGGGTAATAGAGGAGATGTTCACCAGGGGTATAAACTTCCAGTTATAAGATGAATAAGTTCTAAGGATCTAGTGTACAGGATGGTGATTACAATTAATAAATACTGTGTTACATACTTGAAAATTGCTAAGAAAGTAGCTCTTGAATGTTCTCACCACAAAAAAGGAATGGTGACTATGTGACTGGATGGAGGTGGTAGCTAATGCTATGTTGGTAATCATTGTATGTCTTAAACATACACAGTATGTCAACTATCTGTCAAAGCTGGGGAAAAAAAGACTTAATGGTGCTTTTGAATGTCTCACTAAGCTAGTGAGATAGGAATTAGAATTCTCACATGTGGGAGCCTTGATGAAAGCCTTTTGCATATAGATGGAACCATGAATATAGTGAGACTCTAGGAATAATGATAAACTGTAAGTAGACAGATTGCACTGAGGACCACAGTACAGTTCTGAATCACCTCAAAGCCTGAAATTTGATTGATGGAATCAGAGAGACCTAGTAAGATGTAATATATCATTCAGGCCTCAAATTATTTCTACAAACAATTTTTACTAGTAAAATGAATAGCAACAAATCAAAGTAACCAGGTATAAAAGGAGACAAGTCAACATGAGTAGACACCAGTAGAAACAACAAACAGAAGCAGAACTACAGGGGCTTCAGATAATGAAGCCATCAGATACAGACTCTAAAACAATTATTCTTACTGTATTAAGGAATATAAAAGACAAATTAAAATTTCAACAGAGATTGGAAACTATAAAAGAAAACCTGATTATAATTGTAACACTGAAAAATATAATAATGAAAAAGGTCTAAATAAACGGGGTTAATAATAGATTACACTCAGCTGTAGAATTAGTGAACTGGAAATTAAAGAGAAAAAAATCTAGAATGAAGCATATGGTGGTAAAAGGATGGAAAACAGAATACAAGATCCCCCTGGTATCTGAAAGTAGAACATTCCTACTAAAACTTTCATATGCCAAAAATGGTGTAAAGTGAAGAAGCAATTAACTTTTTTTGTAAAATCGAAAATCCTCTTCAGATTCCTTTTGGTTAACGAAAACAGGTACTAATGTAGAACTTTCCCAAAAGCAAAGTGGTGAATAGCAAACTTTTGAAAAGCAGTAATACCTGTAGTGAGTATGAGACATAGAGATATAGTGAGAGGATGTAATGTATGTGTATTAAAGTCCCACAAGAGAGAAGAGAGAAAATAGGATAGAAGCAACAATTCAAGAAATAATGAATATTAACTTCCCAAAATTGATGGGATACATTAAGGAATCTGTTAAACTTCAAAGCAAGATAAACTTTTAAGAAATCTACATCTACAGATCAAAGCAAAGCTGCCAAAAACCAAAAGCAGTGATAAAGCCTTAAAAGTAGCAAAACCAAACAAAAACTTTTAAAGAGGGAAAATCCCATTGACAGCTGATCACTTAATAGAAATTCTATAAACGTGAAGAACATGGAATAAAATCTATTTTTTAACCATTTAAGAACTTATTTATTTATTTACTTACTTATTTGTTTTTAATTGAGGTATAATTAGCATATAGCATTATATAAATTTCAGGTGTCCAACATAATGATTTGATATTTGTGTACACTGGGAAATGATCACCACAGTAAGTCTAGTTACCATCAGTCACCATAGAAAGTTACAATTTTTTTTTTCTTTCAATAAGAATTTTTAAGATATACTCTCTTGGCTACTTTCAAATATACACTACAATATTATTAAATATAGTCACCACATTGTACATTACACCCCCGAAGCTGCGTGAAGCTCTGTGTTCTACACATGAGTAGGAGAGGCTGCCATTCTACTATGGGATAAAACTTGTCTGCCATACAGAAAATGTATGTGTGTCTTACAAGCTACATGAATGAACTTTTACAGAGACTGTAAAATTATAAAAGTTCATTTTATAATTGGAAGTTTGCACCACATAACCCCCTTCACCCATTTTGATCAACCTTCAACTCCCCTCCCCTCCAGCAACCACCATTCTGTTCTCTATAAGTTCTGTTTTGTTTGATTGTTTCATCTGCTCATTTGTTTTGTTTTTTAGATTCCACATATAAGTGAAATTGTACAATATTTGTCTTTCTCTGTCTGACTTATTTCACTTAGCATAATACCCCCAAGGTCCATTCATGTTGTCTTAAATGGCAAGGTTTCATTCATTTTTATGGCTGAGTAGTATTTGACTGTACATTTACTGCCCCTTCTTTATCCATTTATCCGTCAGTGGATACTTAGGTTGTTTCCATATACTGGCCATTGTAAATAATGCTGCAATGAACTATGTGCACCTATCTTTTCAAATTAGTGTTTTCATTTTCTCTGGTTAAATACCCAGAAGTGGAATTGCTGGATCATATGGTAGTTCTATTGTTAGTTTTTTTTAAGAAACTCCATACTGTTTTCCATAGTGGCTGTACCAATTTACATTCCCTCCAACAGTGCACAAGGGTTACCTTTTCTCCAAACCCTCTCCAGCATTTGTTATTTGTTGATGATAGCAATTCTGACAGGTGTGAGATGATACCTCATGATCATTTTGATTTACATTTCTCTGATGATTAGTGATGTTGAGCATCTTTTCATATGCATGTTGTCCATCTGTATGTCTTCTTTGGAAAAATGTCTATTCAGGTATTCTTCCCATTTTTTAATCAGGTTTGGTTTTTTTTTAATATTGAGTTGTGTGAACTATTTATAAATTTTGAATATTAACCCCTTTTCAGACATATCACTTGGAAGTATTTTCTCCTATTCAGTAGGTTGTCTTTTCCTCTTGTTGATGGTTTCCTTTGTTCTGCAAAAACTTCTATGTTTAATTAGGTCCTGTTTGTTTATTTTTGCTTTTGTTTCCTTTGCCGTAGTAGACTGATCCACTATGATTTATGTCAAAGAGCATGCTGCCTGTGTTTTCTCTTAGGAGTTTTATGGTTTCAGGTTTTACATTTAAATCTTTAATCTGCTTTGAGTTTATTTTTGTATATGACATAAGAAAGTAGTCCAGTTTGATTCTTTTGCATGGAGCTGTCCAATTTTTCTAGCACCATTTATCAAAGAGACTGTCTTTTCTCCATTGTAATTACTTCCCTCCTTTGTAGTAGATTAACTGACTATTAAGTGTGGGTGTATTTCTTAACTCTCTATTCTGTTCTGTTGGTTTTTGTGTCTGTTTTTGTACCAGCACCATACTGTTTTGATTACTGTAACTTTTTAGAGTAGTTTGAAAAGCTGATATTTTTCTTGATAGGTCTCACTTGTTGAGGGTGTGCCAAGCCCTATCAGTGTTCCAAAGGGAGGGATCTCAGTCTGCACCGAGTTTCAAACAGATTGAAAATCAGGCCTCAGGCAGCAGCTTTTAATGTATGCAAATTTATACAGTCTTATCAGACCCTGATCATAATCCCTGCTGGCCTCCAGACAAGATGATCTCAAGGTATCCTCTGGGCAACTGTTGTAAAAATCAGGGCTCCAAATGAATGTATAAGCTCCTTTCTGGGAGGTGCCAAAGAGCTCTTCTTTTGGCCATTAGTAGTAAGGCTGAAGGAGAGCACAAAGATGGTGATCCCCAGCCTACATTCCGTGAGAGCATTTCTGTAGCCACTAGATATATGGTAAGCCTGAAGCCTGCCCCTCAGGCTGAAGCTCCAGGATAAGTAAGTAGGCATGTTTTACAGAAAGGCTGGGGGTGTGTTTCAGTGTTCTGTCTGCACAGTGCCCTAGGAGTGGTAGCCCGCCAGAAAAATCAGGACAATGGTAACTACTCTGGGGTAGGGAGAAGAGGATAAGAATTGTGTACTGTCTTGGAGAAAAGTTTCTATTCTTAATGTGGGAAGAGATTATACAGTTTACTTTGTGATAACTTATTAAGTATGTTTTTGTTTGGGGTAATTTTCAGTGTGTATTTTATATTTCACAATATAAAGCAACCAACAAAAACCTGGGGACTGGCGGAACGGCCATAACAAAATAGCATGTGTTAGTGGATCGATATCCACTTAGAGGTGTCTCGCTCTGTTCTCAGTTCTTTATCCGAAACTGCCAGTGTTTTGGTTCAAAATTTATCTAACATTGAAGGAGCCATGATTATGACATTTTCAGAAGCATAAAACGGAGATGGATGACAGAAACGAGATTCAAAATAGTCTTGACAGACTTGTAATTCTAGCCCTAAACCAACAAGAGGAAATGTTTCAGGGATAATGGAGGCGTAGCACACCAAACATTGGCTGCCAGGGTTAGGCAGAGAAGGCTTCAGGGCTCCTGCTGCCAAGAGGTGTTTCAGGAGGTGCCCAAGAAAATGTCAGACACGACTCCATGGGTTGATCTGGCTTTGGGACTCTGATGAACAAGCGGCTCTTGCATTCAGAGGGAATTTAAAACGCTCCCTCAATCGCAGGAACACATAGAACAGTTAACCCTCAGAAAGGGTCAGCAAAAACACACAAAGCACGCACACAGAGCCTTCAGGACTGAAAACCAAAGAGCAGCAGCAGCAGGGGCAGCCCATAGCTCCTCCTATCACGTGGCAAAACAGGCAACCAGCGTCTGGGAGGAGTACAAGTCTGGGTACAGCAAAAGGGTTCTTTAAGCAAAATAACGGCTCCCTGAGAACAGTATCCTGAATCAATCATGGTCCAGACCCCTCATTATAGTCATCAGGGGACAAAGAAAAGGGGATTCAGAGGAACCAGAACAGAGATGGTTACCTCTACCAGCCTGGCAATCTTGATGAGATAATATAAGGCTATGTAATAAAATGTTTATAGTTCTTACCACACAATCACAGTCCCATCATTCTTGTCAAATGCTCTGGCTAGTCCCATAAAGTTTTGACTTAAAGAGCCCTTCTAGGTGTTGTTAAACACCGATACCAGAACCTACCTGACTCACTCAAGAGAGATTCTGGCCCTGCATGTGAGCAAGATGACAGACTCCCTCAAGAGCTCTGTCAACAGCCCTCAATCCTTTCTGGCTCAAGTTCGAGGTGCTCATAAATCAGTTACACCAGCACAGCATAGCTGAGAACTAGCCTAAGACTAGTTCTATAATTGCTGCTTTGTTTGTCTGAATCCTGACTCTGGCAAGGCAGGGACTGTGTCTGTCTTGATCCCTTCTTAATGCCCAGGGCCAAACCCCAAGTAATACTCAAATATTACTGGTGAAGGAGAGAAGAAATGCTGGCAGGCAGACAAGGAAGGAAAGGAAAGTCAGGTAAAAAGTCCTGGGTTTTATGACTGGCTATACTGTCAGTGTCAGACAACAATACAACTTGACTCAAGCAAACATATTGTTAGACTGCAACAAGAGAAGCCCAGAATCTAAACAAAGAGAGGGACCAGTTCAATTCCACTCTAGTGAGACCACATCTGAGCTTGGAGTTCAACACTCAGTTGCCATATTTAAAAAGCACATTATGAAAGTTAAGTTCAGGGGTAGTGATCTAAGTGATAAGACGTGCAAACCAAGGCCCAAGAACAGTTGAAGAAACCAGAGCTATGTGACTTAGAAAGGACAGGACACAGATGACCATGTCCCAGTATTAGAAGGGAAGGGCTGTCATATAGAAGATGTAGGCATATTTCTCAAACCTAACTGTGTGTCCACATCACCTGTTAGAGTGTACAAAAATACCTAACCCTCAGCCTGTTCAGACTGACTGAATCAGAACCTCCCATGATGCTGCGTGGACATCTGTTTTGCACAAAGCTCCTTAGGTCACTCTGGTGTTCACCACAAAGCTGAAGTTAAGAACCACCAGTGTAGACCTATTTTGCTTGTCCAATTGAAAGTCTCAGGAGTTTCATTTGCACAGAAATTATAGGGAGATACATATGAGCTTTAAAAAAAGGAAAGAATAAATAGTCTTGTTAACAAATGTTCTGCAAGAGAATATCTGGGTTGGCAACAAAGTTGTTTTTGAAAACTCTTGGAAGTATAGAGATTAAAAAACAAAAACAAATCTTCTGAGGATCCAGCTAAAATAATCCCTGCTTATGTGTAAGGCCACTGTAAAAATCTGAGGTCCTTTCTGAGGTTAAGGTTTTTTAAGACGGAGTAGAGAACTGCCACACTTATCTAAAGGTCAGATTCCCAGCAACCCTAAGCTTTCAGAATGCAGGCATTCAGATACTTACTGCAAAATTTGGCAGTGTGGGGCTTCCCTGGTGGCGCAGTGGTTGGGAGTCCTCATGCCAATACAGGGGACACGGGTTCGTGCCCCGGTCCGGGAGGATCCCACATGCCATGGAGCGGCTGGGCCCGTGAGCCATGGCCGCTGAGCCTGCGTGTCCGGAGCCTGTGCTCCGCAACGGGAGAGGCCACAACAGTGAGAGTCCCGCGTACCGCAAAAAAAAAAAAAAATTTGGCAGTGTGATTATCTGTTTCTTTTCCAGCCTGCACGAGATTAGGAGTAAGTAAGAAGTCAGGATGAGAAGGCTACTAGAAGTCACGCATAGTGACAGTCACAAGAGTGAGCACAGAGGGAGGAAGCAGAAAAATGTAAAAAGCAATAGAAATCTGTTACTGCACATTCCTCAGTGTTCAGAATGATGTCTCTGAGTCACCTAAAAGTGCCTGAATTATGGTGGGTATCCTATTATAAGAAGGCAGTTTTCACAGAATAGTAGAATTTTAGAAAAAAAATTAGAAAAATGTATTTCAACCTCCTTCATATTTTTCCTTTTTAATGAAATATAATATTCATACAGAAAAGTGTCATATCGAAAGTATATAGGGAAAGGGACTTCCCTGGTGGTGCAGTGGATAAGGCTTGTGCTCTCAATGCAGGGGGTCTGGGTTCGATCCCTGGTCAGGGAACTAGATCCCGTATGCTGCAACTAAGAGTTCGCATGGCACAACTAAGGAGCCCATGTGCTGCAACCGAGGAGCCCACAAGCCACAACTAAGGAGCCTGCTTGCTGCAACTAAGACCTGGTGCAACCAAAAAAATGCATTTAGGAGTTTGGAATTAACATATGCACACTACTATATATAAAATAGATAACCAACAAGGACCTACTGTATAGCACAGGGAACTCTACTCAATATTTTATAATAACCTAATAAGGGAAAAGAATCTGAAAAAGAAGATATATATGTATGTATAACTGAATCACTTTTCTGTACACCTGAAACTAATACAACATTGAAAATCAACTATACTTCAATAAAACAAGAAAAATTTTTAAAAAGAGTATATAGCTCACTACATTTAAAGAAAACTAAACACACCACATAACCAGCATCCAGATTAAACAAACAAACAAAGAAAACCCCAAACAAAATAAAAGATCATTTCTAGCAACCAAACTTGCCCCATCTATTCCCTTCCCATCACTATACTCTCCCAAAGATAGCTACTGTCCTTCTAACGGCATTGTCTTTGTACCTCATATGTATAAACTCATACACTGTGTGGTCTTATATTTTGTGTCTGAATTCTTTCATTAAACTTTGTTTTTTAAATGACTCCCAGGATGTGACAGTGACTTGTCACACAAATAATGACAAAACAAGGAATATAAAAAGCCACAGCTCTTGATTTCTGGACCAAAGCTATTTTCAAAGGTTTCTCTTTTAGAAAGCTTTTCCTCCATTAGCAAGTCTTTAAAACATGTATTCATGTATATATGAATAACCAAAGACACAAAGATACAAAAACAACAAAATTAAGCACCTAAATAAATAATGTATTACAACATATGAAACAAGTAGCCTGAATGTCAAATTTTGTCTGTTTACTCTCATGTGCAGTCCAGATATAAATTATTGTTTTGAAAAATGATAATTTTATTTTGTTTTCTCCTATGCCTCTACAGAATTAATTTTTCCTAATTTGTCTATTTTCAGAAGGCTAAATTACCTTTATGAACGTATGGCTTAGTAATTAATTCTCATCTTTGCATGGACTAGTATTAGCGGCACAAATGGCCAAGAAAACAAACAAAAAATTAGTAAATTGACTCCAAAAGGCTAAGGCCACAGTCTTTGCCTCAAAGATTAAATACGCCTTCTCTGAAAGCAAGAGTGATGTCAGCCACACCCTTGTCATTACTTGCCAGTTGAATGGCCCCTCTTGGTCTTGGCCTGAAAGTTGTCAGTTTTACTTTAAAGCTCCCATCGCTTCAAAAATGCAGATATTAATAATGCATTGTTTTGGAGACAAACTAGAATCAGGGTCAGAATTTATCACTCTAAGGTATAAATTAGAACAGATTTATTTACAGAAAGAAAAGACCCCTAAATGGCATGCTTATTTAGAAATTCTTAAAGATAAATGTCTGGATTAATAATGTTCTATTTTGCCTGGTGTTTTTATGACCTGTTTGGGGAGTATTGGTGGACGTGATATCCTGCAATGATCTTTTTTAGGTTTGTGATTATCTTTTTAATGCTATTTCTTTTTATCTGGCCCAATTCAGTGTTGCACTTAGCACAAACTATAACACTTGTTACATATTGACCTGTTAATTTGACAAGCATTATACTGCAAAATAAAATGCAATTAAAAAGTGTGTTCTCTTTCAATCTAATAACACAAGTTTAGAATAATACCTTTGGGTAAGGCCTGTAAGAAATCTATAGTGTAGAAAAGAGTAACTAGTACACAATTGGCAGTTGGATAGTATCAAGAAAAAGAGCCAATCTAGTTGTATAAACAAGCGAGTGAAAAGTACACACAGTGAAACCATACCGTCTCAATTTTTAACTCAGAGGTCTCATGTGAGGACAATTAAAAAATATGCATTTGCTAGTTGGAGTTAATGCTTTCTGATGCTGTATCTAAATTTATACTTTATATAAGAGGCATATCTAAACATGAAATTTGTAGGTGTATGTATATTTTTAAAACATCCTTGCTTTCCTTTTTTTTTTTTTTTAATTTTATTTATTTATTTTTGGCTGTGTTGGGTCTTCGTTTCTGTGTGTGGGCTTTCTCTAGTTGCGGTGAACGGGGGCCACTCTTCATCGCGGTGCGCGGGCCTCTCACTGTCGCGGCCTCTCTTGTTGCGGAGCACAAGCTCCAGACATGCAGGCTCAGTAGTTGTGGCTCATGGGCCTAGTTGCTCCGCGGCATGTAGGATCTTCCCAGACCAGGGCTCGAACCCGTGTTCCCTGCATTGGCAGGCAGATTCTCAACCACTGCACCACCAGGGAAGCCCTTGTAGGTGTATACTTTTATGAATCAGTTTGAATCACTCTTTTGTATGAAACACTCATTTGAAAAGCAATTAAGGTGACACTTTTCAAATCTATTTTAAGAAACAGTTAACCTTTAGCCAAAGATTTAAAATTAATTTCACTTGGCTATTTGTCTTTCAAGATCCCATTCTAACCTCAGGACTCACAAACTTTCTACCGTAACATGACAGGGGATTCTAGAATTATCTCTAGGGTTTCACAAAATTCTTAAATCCAGATTGATTTTAATTTGCAAAAAATGTCAAAACATTATCTTTCAAGTGTGGGAACATTTTATATGCTGAACAGCACTGGCTGAGTGACTTAAATAGCGGATTTAAAACATGGAACAGAGTTTTTTTCTTTTTGACTCATAGATATTTTCCTGTTCGGAAAATGGCATGTGGTCAAGAGAGCAGAACGTGTGCTGGCAAAACAGGACAACGGTACCAAGGAACAATGCTTAGTATCAGTATCAGTCCTGAAGATGATACTATTTGCAGTACATTGTACACTTGTTTCCTACCAAAGAGTCAGCTTGGGAGTAGGAGTGCCTCTGTGTATTTGTGTACAACACACATCATTGTGTTGTGATTCATTTTCCCCATCTATAAAACGGTGACAAAAACTATCATTAGCATTTCTCATATTTAAAAACCTAAGCTTTTGAAAACCAGCAGGGAATTCCAAGGCAGACAGCATGGCTTGAAAAAAAATGTAGGAAAAGGAAACTGAGCAACGGTTCCTTTTTTCCCATCTTTCCACATCACACCCATTTCCAAACCTGACCAGACCCCCTTTCCCAATATCACCATTTCTGATGTTGGGTCATGACTAGAGAAAAAAGAAAGTGGCAGGAGTAAGTAAGTGAAAAATCCAAGGGTGATACAGAAGAGTGACTCTATATCATCTAAAAGGAAAAGTGAACATTTATTTTCTCTAATTTCCTGCCTCTGTCCCTGAATTCCAAATGAAAATCCTCAGAGAAGTGCCCAATTTTAGGATCATCCTCCAACTTTTACTCAGCAAAGACATAGAAAATCAGGGTGGGATAAAGGAATAAAAGACCAGAGAAAAAACATATTCACAGAATCGAGTTCCAGATGGGAAAGGATGAAGAAAGGCAAATGGCATTCTGGCTTTCCTTCTCAACTCGTCACGCTTTTTCCTATGGGAGGAAGAGGAGGCGGCTCCTTCTGGATGTTCCAAGTCAGGGCAGACAATAAAACATCACCACAGTGACAGCCCAGTTATTACTTGCCGTCTTGTGACCAAAATGAGACCCCAGCGTGGCAGAATTAAAATTCACAATCTCATCCGTGAAAGGATTTTCAGTACCAGACGTTTTGTTAGAGGTCTTTAAAAAAAATAGCCTAATGTGTTAATATTGAAAATAGATGCATGTAATTTGAGAGTGAGTATAAAATACCATGTGTATTAAATTAATAATGTTTCATTACTCACCCATCACAGAGTCATTATTTTAAATAACCATATTTCATTTCAGTGGACAGAGTGTAAATGAGTATGTATTTTTATGTAAAGTGGACCTGCATCATTATTTATTCATGAGTTTTAAAAGGATCATTATTTTTGACAGACAGCTCCTGTCAAAAGATTTATGCATAAGAGCTCATGTTTCCCCACAATAATCATCAATCAATAAACTTTAGAACCTGGTACTTAAAATTCAGTGTTATAGAGATGCACATTTTGCTCTAATTAAACACATGTTTGTATATGGAAAATAAACTGCAACCTCAGTTCAATTAAATATAATCTGAAATATCAATATTGCATGTGTAGGGTGAGTCATGGTTTTAGTTTGAGAAATGTGCCTTGTTACATTTTAAGTGATTGCTTTGTTTCCACACACCAGACTCTTTTTCTGTATCCCTGTGGGGCAGGAGAGGAAGCTTACAAGATTTAGCTTTTAATGCTGTAATTGGTTATCAGTGACGTAGTTGGTAGTTTTCTGAGCAACGGTCGCTATCCCTCCCTGCTTTAGACCTTGATTTTAAAGGACCTAGGAGGGTGTAAACCAGAAAATAGCACAGTAGCACAGAAAATAGCACGTACCTTTCAGTATGGCCTTGGATGTCAGTTCAGAAGATGGGATGAGATGATGTACAGATAATAGCATATAATTACAAAACAGCAAAACTGTAACTGAGACTGATGACAAGGCTGATGGAAGACAGCTTCTGAATCCCCAGTAAGGACCAAAAAGGCAATGAGTTACCAGTGTGATGCAAAGACTCACTGCTCAAAGGCAAATTCATGGTGGTGATATAGCCTTAACTCCAGAGGAAATAATTGAAAGGCTTGGAAGTCTCCTGGGACCAGCTGGCCCTACAGGATTTCCATAGCCATTCCATTAATGTGCTTTCCCCAAACCACGCTGTCTCCAGATGCACTGGTGATGCTCAAGACTGTTATTAACTGAAATGTTCTTTTGAATCATCTGGATCTGAATGCCTGAATTAAATATACTTTATTATTTGGCAAAGTCCATTTTCATATCTAGGTTTCTAGAATTTAAATTATCCATTATTTTGATGCATCTCTACCATCAAACAGCAGTACCCATTCTATCAGCGTTTGGAATTTGAAAGGGGTACGTTTCTCTCTCCCGCTTTGCCCATGCAGACACTAGCAGTCATGGTAAAGCCTGGAGACAGACAGAGACCTCCAGGTAGGAGAGCACTTTTAACCTTTGTCTGGGAGATATGCAAATCCTATTTTCAGGGCCAGTTTCTTACCCAGCGATGAAACAGCTAGGCTAATGAACAAAATGTCAGGCCCTCCCTTGACAGGGAGAGGGTGGAGAGTGGGAAAGGGAAGGAGGAGGAGGGGGGAGGAGGGGTTAGCCTCGAGAGAGCAGACCTTGCTGGAAGAGCCAGAGGGAAGAAAGGAGTCCTGAGAACAGCTGGGAGCTGGCGTGGATGCACCAAGAGTACCTGAACTAAAGCAGGCCTGTTGAACAATGACAGAAGTAATGGTGCTCTTATATTTTTCATTTGATCAAAAGTGTAACATTTAGAGCTGTCCACAGAATTTCCCTCCAGTAAATAAATGATCAGCTTAAGGACACATTAAAAGGTGAATTCATTTACTTAAAGAAGGCTCTCTGGGTAGAGCTGGGATGAGTTGGGGAAAAGAGGTGAAGAAAGAGAAAGTGGCACTTTTCTATAAGGGAGATGAACACTTCTGAACTGTTTAATTTGGGGTCAACAGTCTGAGGTCAGTTTGGGGAGATGGAGGAGGAATCTCACTCTGGAGAATCAAAGACTTAGGAGAAAAACCTGCCAGGGAGAAATACTCTGACTTAGGCATGCCTGCAAGACCAGGAGCTGAGTGTTTATTATAAACAACAGGTTTTAAAAAGTATTTTGGGGGGACTTCCCTGGCCGTCCAGAGGTTAAGACTGCTTCCAACGCAGGGGCGCGGGTTTGATCTCTGGTCGGGGAACTAGAATCCCGCGTGCCGCGCAGCGCGGCCAAAAAAATTTGTTTTAATTAAAAATAAATAAAATTAAAAGTGTTTTGGGGAAAATGAGGTCAGGGTTCTCTGGCACATGTTTGTATTGCACAGGAGAGGATACTGCAGATCACGATTATGGGGGAGGCAGAAATGAGAGCAGTAAAGAGTGAGCGATTGAATCCGTTCATAGAACTTCTGAGAAAGCTTTCTGTGAAACATAGGATTGGAGCTATAGGTAAGGTTGACAGGAGGAAAGCCAATTTTGCACGTGGTATCCTCCCGGACCGGGGCACGAACCTGTGTCCCCTGCATTGTCAGGCAGATTTCTAACCACTGCGCCACCAGGGAAGTCCCACTATGCAGTCTTAATATCACAAAGAGAAAATGAAAGATTTGTGGCTAGGTTTGTGTAACCAAACCACTGGAAGAAATAAAAAATCATTATATCCATTGCCAGCAATCATTGTACATCAAGCATTGCCTGCAGACTAAAAAAGTAAAAGTGCAAGATGAAATATTCAAGGTTAAACTTGGCTCCATGCATGAAAAGATTTAGGAAGCAATGTTCCAAAATATGGGTACAGGTAGCCCAAAGTATACACAAGGTGATGGATTTCGTTGTAGAGTAAAATATTAGGGTTTCTATGTATACTTATATTTTACCTCACTTTTTTATAATTCATTTTTGTATGTGTGTGTTTTAAAAAGTCAGATGTTACAAAGGTACATGTTATATAAATGAGGATAAGCAATAAATAAGAATATTGGGGGAGTGTGGGCGCCCTATATTCAGAAAGCGTTTGGAGTATACAGCTGGTGGACCCAGATGTGCATTTGCTGCCTTATCAGAAAGCTCATCTGTCTCCACAGCGTTGAGTAATGAGCTTGTTCCTTGGATGCCATTTGCTCCCTAAAGGATTTTTCTCTTCCTGTTCAATTTTGAAGCAAATATATTCCTTCAATATTTTGTTATTCTCTATTTTTACCTGGTAGCAATAGCACTTAGCTGAAGGCAGAGGGGACAATGGAAACAATTTGTAGAGACATAAAATCCTAAGTTTTTTCATTACCTCTATTTTAAACTTTAAGAAGGCTTTTGAGGCCTTATTTTCCACAACCAAGAGTAACTATACATCTACATATACCCACTCTTTTTTAGATGCTTTTCCCATATAGGTTGTTACAGAGTATTGAGTAGAGTTCCCTGTGCTATACAGTAGGTCCTTATTAATTATTTTATATATAGTAGTGTACAGCAGAAACTAACACAGCATTGTAAATCAACTATACTCCAATAAAAATATTTTTCAAAAGGAGTAACTATAAAATACTTTGTAACTATTTGTTTTACATGTGCCATCCAGCTCTTCCCTTGTCTTCTGGAAACCTCTTCATGGAGGGAGTTTGTGAGTTCCAGCTCAGTTTCCTGAGGAAGGGAAGGTAGAGGCAAGCCCCAAAGATAAACCACCTGTGGGGAGAAGGAGAGATCAGAAAAAAAGCGCTGAAATCTCGCAGAAACAATCACTGGCCCTAGACACAAATGCATCTGGGTGGCCGAAGATGGGACAGTTTTCCTTAAATCATTTCATAGACATTCAAAAGACATTTATAGACATTATTTATAAAAGGGATTCATGAAATAACCTTTGTCCTAAAAGAGCAGATTTCTTAAGATGCCTAGTCATTCTGACATGAAGTATTTTAAAAAGTTGTCTTAACATGGCTGTTTACACAACTAAATCACAAAAAAGTTTGAATCAAAGTGCCAGAGATATGTTGTATTTGTATTAAATGTATGACAAAAGCAAATAGGTACTTCTTATTAAACTAAATGAAATGTACAATGGATATGTAATATTTTATACAATGATGCTGGTAATAATATAATAATGATGATGATGGTAAGAAAAGACATTGATAATTGATTTCATTGCTGCTGATGGATGTATCTATTATTCTTTATTATCTTAAATGGAAAACATAACAGGTTGGAAATGCAGAGCCAATAAGCATATCATTATAAACCTGGACTCAGCTTTTCATTTAGGTCATGAAGCTTTCAATGCTGAAACAATGTTAATCCTCAAGCTCTTGGAACAAAGGAAGCAATTCACTGCCCCTAGTCCTGTGAATTGTGTAAGTCTTCAATAGACCCAACAGGAGGTCACCCATGGCTAATGTGCAGTATATTTCATCAGATCTGCATTCACATGTTTCCTGAAAAACAAAATGGCACTTGAGGGTTAAATTCCCTTGCTCTAATCCATCTAAAATCAGTAAGAAAAGCTATATGGGCTTCCTTTCTTTTCTTTATGGCAAACTTTTATGCTGTATCTAAAATCAAGAAGTTACTCTGCCCTTAAAGAAGAAATCTTGTTTGCAACTCAGAATTACTTTTGTCTCATTCAAACCAATAAAAACATTTATTAAATGCAATTGCCCTCTGGAGCACACCTAAGGAGAACATACGGCATCATCTGGGAGAGAAGACAGTTATCTGAAATACATGTCTGATTATACAACTCCACAGCCACACTGATGAATTATTACACTCCCTGCAACTCTTACAGCTGTAGGAAAGATAAGCCATGAATTGCTTCCTCAGCAGCAAGTGCAGTTTCAGGGGGCGAAGAATTTGCCAGGTCATTTTCACTAATAGCCTTCGGGAAGAAGATTCTTGAACATGGCATGTTGAAAGCAAATTTGATCCAAACATGCTGTGGCTCTCAGGATGTCAAGCCCTTTGGAAATGCAAGGTACTCAAGACAGCCCCACATGATCAAAAATGACACCAGCATCAATTAATGCCAACAACTGCAATTAGGAAACCACAGATGAGTAGGGACATGAGAGGCTCTAATTTCCCTTTGCCTGGGATCTCTGTTCCTGGTGACACCTGTCATGTTTCATTGACATGAATACTTTTGGACGCTAGTCACCATCTTCTTGAAAATTGCATTTCTGACCAGAGCTCCCCAGGCACAGTGTCATTTTATCTTCATTTGCAATGGGTCCCTGGACAGACTCTGAGTGCTCCTAGAGACGGAGATTTTACGTTTGAAGAAGGGTACAGAGCAATGACTAGCTGCAGCTATGCAGTTTAATAGAGATTTGTGGGGAAAATAAGATTAGTTGGTACATAGGGAAATCAGAGTCACAGGCGCCAAGAAAAAAATATGGCAGTGATGCTTAGAAACGCCTTTCTATCCCTGTTCAGGAAATCAGGATCAAGGAAGTAGAATTATACTTTGGAATTTTAATATAATAGATTTAGAAACAGTTAATATAATTTCATACCCATGCTAAGAATGTTGTTTGGAAAAATGGAGCGAGTATAATCAAAGTAGAATATCTATTATCTGTTTTTAATTTTTTAAAATGTAGATCCTGTCTCTGATTGAAAATATATCCATTTTTAGGGGGCTTGATGGTGAGAATTAGAGTTAGACTAAGTCAGAATAAAAAGTTTATATTCACACACACACTTCACATTAAATAATATTCTGTAGATAAACCATTAGATGGAGAAAAGCATCCTTAGATCTACAAGCACTTAACAAAATCCAGAGACTAATTGCTTCCATCCTTTGCTTTTCATGAAGAAATAGAAGTACTGAAGATTGAGATACTTTTTCTTGATAACATCTTTCTCTGTAAAAGAGCTTGGAAATCCTAGAAGCCGATTCATATGCAAATGCAGCTTTGCTCTTCCTTTAGCAGCTTCAGATAGGTAAATTTAAGAACTATGCTGTGGGTTAGTGAAATGCTGTTTTTGTTTTTTTTATTGCTATTTCAGGTCTTTTGAGAAGGCATTTTTTTGACCTTCAGGTTCAGCCCAGGGTGCTCATCACATGTCGTACTACAAGGATGCATATTAAGAGCATAACTTTACACGGGTAGGTATTTTTTTTCCTCACCTAATAGAATCGAATTTAACACACTGAAATCTTGATGAATGATCCTAAGTAGTTAATCAAATCTCATCTCTCCGTTAATCTAATTTTATTGTCATAGATGTGGTCTCAGCAGTTTATCTATAGCAGTAATTAGATTTCATTTTTAAACCAAATAAGTTCAGTTGGGCTTTAACTTCTACACATTTTCTTGTTCTGCCAACATTGATCTTGAGAAGATTAGGATTCTACAAGGGACTTTTCCAAGACTCTCTTGTATCAACATTTGTTTAAATGCTTCTCTTTATGTGAGATGTATTTGTCCCATAACCAAGATTAATATGTAGCAGAGGTAGAAGACGATGACAAATTTGAAAGCTAATGACAGGATAGAGCAGTGGAAAGAGTTGAGGACTCTGAGGTGAACCAGACGAGCTCCTCATCTGTAAAATGGGGGATATGTTAGCATCACCTCATGGGGCTGTGGTAATGATTAAATGAGATGGTTGCTTGACTCAGAGTCAGCATTGAGAAATAGTTGTCACTCTCATTATGAAGTTCTAAGGATGTTAAGCTGGTTATAGCAGATAAAATTTAATAATACTTCAAAGAAGAAAGTGTAATTTTTTTAGAGAGGAAGTTCTAAAGTGTCTTTCCCTTACCATTCCGAAGACTAATGGTGTGGGTAAGCAGGATATTTAATTTTATGGGTGTATGGTACATTAGTGGACAGGAGAAAAGAAGGAGAAGCAGATGTAGACAGTGGGCATGAATACTAATGGAGGGGGACCAGATCTCCTCGCAGACCTGGGGGAAGTGGGGAGCGGGGGACAGCCTCATGCAATATCCCTCGCTCAAGGCATAATGGTACTCCTCATGATGCCCACAGCCAGTGATGAATGAATTTCACTGGAAAAGAATGAAAGTAGGAGGATGCCCATCAAAAATTGCTCAGTCCAACCATCATCCTTACTAAGTATACTAGGGTAGGTGTCTTCTGCGTTACGGTTCTGCCTTGTTTGTTACACTGTCTTATACTGCAGCGACTAGTCATATGTGGGCATTTAAATTAAATAAAAATAAAACTTTATTTCCTCAGTCACACAATATCCGCATTTCAAGTGCCCAATAGCCACAGTCAACTGAGTACCATTGGAAGGTGCAGGTTTAGAACATTTCCTTCATCACAGACGGAACATCACGGGACAGGCTGGTAGAGGACAGAAGAGGGGGTGGGATGAAGCACAGTGGGTGCAGGATGTGGAGACACCATGATGAACATGGGAATCCCAGCCCCAGAGTTCATTTGCTGTACGCTTTATGCTGGTTCCTTAACCTCTCTGAGCTTTATTTTCCTCATCCGTTAAGTGGAGGTGAATAATGGCCATCTTGCAGACTTTGCAGACTATCATAAATATTAAAGGAATGACAAGAGCCTAGCTTGGTGTCTGACCCAGAGTAAGTGGCCAATAAATGGCATTTATTATTATTATTATCATCAGTAACATCAAATGCTAAAACAAATCATGAGAGACTCCAAGTGGTGAAAACTGAGTTGTGGCATTTCTGGTACAGCAACATTTCAGTTTTATTATAGAGGTGTAAGCCTTCCCAAAGGCCACTAGTTTTCATGGATCTATGCTTCTTTGTGTCTATATGACATAGATAATTTTGCAGATAGCTTTATAAGGCACTCGAAAATTTTTCATGAGAAATAAAAGGGCTAGATGTAGAGGTTAAATATCTGTTTTTAATACCTGATAAACTCTAAACATGAATGCCCTTTTCCTATCAAAAATGTATGCTTTTGTGCAGTTATTAATTTAAGATTAGCTTTTTTCCTGCTTAATATGCAAAATATACTGTAGCAAAAGGTGGCCCCAGGCAGGAAAAAATAAATGGCCAGAATCACTCATTATAATCACAATGAAATAACGCTTTCTAGAAAACAATGTTTTCTTTTGTTTTCCTTATCCTGATAGGAAACTGTGAAAATTGAAGCTCTATTCAATTGATCCTTTCATTCCACTTCAAATGCATTCCTGACAGCCATTTAAAAAGTCTTTCCCCAAACCGAAATTAATATTTTCCAGACTAGTTTTGAGAATAGCTGCTTCTTTGCCTGATTCTCTAGCAACCAACCTAATAATAATTACCACTGCATATAGGGACAGAAAGGGGCTGATGATAAATAATTCAGACTCCTGGGTTATTCCCATTGGATCATCAAACAATAATAGTGCATTTGTATTTCAGTCGACAATCGTCCTTCTCTGTCTCCATGTAGCTTCTTTTTGTGAAGGATGACAAATTCCTTTGCAAAATGTCTTCTCTTTACTTCTCGGCCAACCTGTGAGATCTTATGCCCTCTACAGCTCTGGTTCCTGGTTCAGGTTCCCAGTGGCCTCAATGGGTGTGATTTCTACTCCATCAGCTCTGCATTGAGGAGGGGTTGCTTTGGTCTAACTAAGGCCATGTTATGTGAACATTACTAACTGGCATATCGTCAACATTATACTCAAGAAACATATTTGTCCCGCTGCTGATAGCAACAGTTTATGAATTACTGGATTTTGATATTAATTTAATTAATATCAAATTAATTAGAAAGTGCTTTATTGCAGCATCTGCCACCCAGCAGCAATCAATTTCTTCTATGTGTTGTTCAGATCATTTTCCTTATGGTACAAAAGCTGCCTAGTATAAGGGTGTGTCAACAATCAAGAGATTAAGAATCACACTATTTTAAAAAACTTTTCTAAATACATGTATAGGTATGCCTATATGATGCATTGAATCAAAACTGCCCGTAAAAAATAATAATAAAACTAATATTCGTTGAGCTTTTATGATGAACCAGTTGCTGTTCTACATGCTATATTAAAGTTTATTCAATATTGAGACAAACTTTTAAATTATTTGATATGTCTAAAAGTAGAATAAATTCTCTTGAGAAATAAGTCCATCTAACTGTCTGATTATCCTGCCATACTTTTGTCTTCATGTTTATTTCTCTTTGTAACAACTTCTCTTCCTCCTACCTCACCTTCTCCTCCATCCCACCCAACTCTGCCACAAACACAGACACACCACACACCCACATCATTTTTAATTTAAAATTAAAATTTCCCAGAAATAAAATTTTTTTTAAAATCTCTTTAAATGTTATGAAAACTCTAAGGTAGGGTGGTATACAGAAGTTTTACTTTGGCCTGCTGAGTTTCAAAGCAGATTTTTAAGAAAGCAGGTCAGGTTGTTTAAGTAAAATGTAAGTGACTAAAGTTTCCTAGTGTTAAGTCCTCAATTATAGCAAATCCCTTCCCCCTTAGAGCTTCAATATTTCTTGGTGTGTGTCCTTTCTTTTTTTTCCTGACTGTGTAGTTGATTTTACAGTGTCATGTGTGTCGAAGCCTAGCAGTAGCCTTTTAAATGGTATAAGCAAAATAAAGTAAACTAAAGTACAAGACAGCCCCAGGCAAGGAGAAAGCCTTTGGTAGGAGTCTCGGAGATGCCTTATAATGGAACACAAGCCCTAGCCCTGCCATTTGATTCAGACTCCCTTACTGAACCAGGGCTCCAGTCCCATTAAGATAAGCTGCGTGTGAAGCCCTATTAACGACCCTGCCCAACTTGCTGTGCTGAGTGTGTGGTGGGCACTCCTGTGCTCAGACTCCAGAGCCAAACTGTCTTGCTCTGCCAGTTCCTACCTCTCTGACGTCGAGCATGTTTTCTTATCCTTCCATGCTTCCATTTTATCATCTGTAAAGTGAGGGCGATAATTATAGTATTTATCTCATCAGGCAATTATGAGGATTAAATATCTTAATATACATAAGGGACTTTAGAACAGTGCCTAGACATTGGCTTTTTGGATCATGAACTACACCTGTCATTTACTTCCTGTACAGACCCAATTTTCCCTGGTTTCTGTCTTGACCTGGACTCTTCATTTCACCAGGGACAACAATGGAAACAATAGTTTGGAGCTTTTATAAGTACAACAGCCAAATATATTTGGGAATTGGACTTAAATGCAACTATCATTTTGTCTCCAGAACTATTTTTCCCAGAAATTAAAATAACACTATCGATTATCCCCTTTTACTAGGTTACCCTTTTGTGTTTAAAAACCATTTAAGAGATGAGTAGAACTTGTTCTAGGTATAATCACTCAGGTGTGATGTGGGTGTGTGGTGTGTCTGTGTTTGTGGCAGAGTTGGGTGGGATGGAGGAGAAGGTGAGGTAGGAGGAAGAGAAGTTGTTACAAAGAGAAATAAACATAAAGACAAAAGTATGGCAGGATAATCAGACAGAGAAAATACTGACTACAGGGGGAACATAGCTAGAGCTGGCCTGGGTATTCCAAGTAGGATAATTGGTCTACAGTGGGACTGTCCCATGTTTAGCTCTTTTGTAACTGAGGGGTTTTTTTTGCTTAATTAATTTGTATTGGAGTAGAGTTGCTTTACAATGTTGTGTTAGTCTCTGCTGTACAGCAAAGTGAATCAGTCATACATACACATATATCCACTCTGTAACTGAGGTTTTGATAGTAATAGTTTCAACCAGGTTTGGGAAAAGGGAAGATATGCTTGCTAATGGCAGGATCAGAAAAGCAGGTGAGATATTAAGGGCTAGATGTTAAATATGTCAAATTTATTCATAACATAATTTCACCAGGCAGGGAATCTATGACAAGGATGTACCCACTAACCATAAATTCATAGACTTTGACTCCTCCATGAAGCCCCACCCTGATTGAGCTGCACGATCCTTCTCAATTTGTCCATAACACCCTGGGAACAGATCCTTCTATAACACACTATGTCTTTGACATTGTATTAGGATTACCTGCTTATGCTTCTTATCTTTACTAGATGGTGAAAGAAGTTTCTTGAGAGCACAGTCTATGATGTATCCCTTTACCAGCCATAGTATTTGCTCAGTTTTTGTAGAGTGAATTGTATGTATTGCCATGTCTCTTCTCAACTTTATGCCATGAGCACATAACATAGAGGACAGAGGTTTGAAGTTAAGGAGGTAAGTTGCCATTAGCAATTTTAAGCAACGTGAGCTTTCTGAAAAGTGTTCACGCCAGCCTTTATTTAAGGTAAGTCTGGTTAAAAGGCTACCCAAAACAGGGCTTTTTTGCCCCTTGCATGTGCACGAGGGTCCCGTGCATTTCGAGATTCTTCCACATAGACTTTGGGGATGATGGCCTGAATGACTGGTTGGCCCTAAATGCGTATGTCACACTGCTGAACAAAGTAGGCTGGCAGCATATACGAAGAGCATTGTGCTAGTGTTCTGCTTCTCCACGCTGCATTGAGAGTTCCTTAGATATTTTAATATAACAACCTTTGTCCTTTATCTGTCTTCTTAGAGGAAACTTCGCTTCTTGTGAGCCCTTTGATCATTTCTCTCTTCCCCCCTCCACAGGGGGCACACGCTAAAAGGTTTCCTCCACAATAGCTCTCTCATCCCCTGGCCCCTTTCTTCCCCAGCTCCCATCAAATCTACTCGCATTATACAGATGCTCTGGCACTTAGAGGCAGAGAAAGGCATCCTGTAGCTGGTGGATGGGCCGATGAGGATGTGATGGCAACATTCACATAGAATACCGTCCCTTTACTTCAAGTGCAGACGTCTTTACAATGGACCTTTCTTTATTAGCATAAAGGGAACTTTAAAAGACTGCTTTTAATACATGCAGGTTCTCAGGGTGAACTCCTGTTTCAGGACAGCTTGGCTGGATCTGCTGAGTAGCTTCTGGGAGCAGATTGAGGATATGATGATGATTTCCCGTCTCAGCTATAAGGAAGCACTAGAAGAGTCTAATGCAGATTTGTTTTTATGGGACCTGAAACTGATGCCAAGATAGAAGTTCTTGGTGTTCTATTTTCCATCAAAAGGCACCAACACTGTATACGTAGCCAGAATAGATTAGAGGAAAAGAAACCAAAATAGGAATGTTTATTCTCAATGGCTAAACAATAATTTAAAAATAACAGGGTAGCATTGTTGTAAGTTATACTGTAATAGTGGAGCACATCAAAGCCACAATGGCAATTATTAGCCGTTTGCAACAACATGGGTGAATTTGGAGGGCATTATGCTAAGTGAAATAAGTCAGACAGAGAAAGACAAATACTGTATGATATCATTTATATGCAGAATCTAAAAAAACACAAGAAACTAGTGAATACAACAAAAAAGAAGCAGACTCACAGATATAGAGATTAAACTAGTGGTTACCAGTGGGGAGAGGGAAGGGGTAGGAGACTGAGAGGTACAAACTATTATGTATAAAATAAACTACAAGGATAAATTTTACAACACAGGAAATATAGCCAAAATTCTATAATAACTAAATGGGGTATAACCTTTAAAAATTGTGACTCACTGTATTGTCCACCTGTAACTTATAATAATGTACAGCAACTATACTTCAATTTAAAAAGCTTAAATCTTAAAAAAAAGGAAGTTGGTAAGAGAGGTGGCAAGGGAGTATTTGGAATGCTTTTGCAAATGTGTTCTATATTGAATGTGAAAGAAACAACCTAGTCCAAGACACCTCACAATCATTACTGAGGTAAGAGTATGTATGATATGTAATTGATAGTAACCAAACTACTATGAGGTGAAGAGAAAGTAGAGTCAACACAGCATGGCCATCCAAGGCAGTAGAGCATAGTGGCTGAAACAAGCACAGATTCTAGAGCTAGACTGCCTGGGTCTGATTTCTGCATCTGCAATTTATTATCTGTTAGCAGTAATGCTGCTGTGTGCCTCAGTTTCCTCATCTGTAAAATGGGAAAGATAGTAAGAGAACTTATTGAAATTAGGTTGCTACAAAGATTCTGTGAGTTAATATATTTTTCAAATACATTAACATACTGGTGGCTGGCACCTGGTAGGCATTATATGAATACCTGATAAATAAATAATGAAGTCATCCAACACTTCACAATGATTTACTATACATTCTCTGGCAGAAAATGTCTCTTCTAAATTGAAGGACATTTTTTAGATTAGTGAACCCTTGTATTATTCTTTGATTCTGCGGACATGTAGACAGGCATATAAAATACGAACGCTCATCTCAAGGAAGCTAGTTGTAGAAGCAGGAAATAGAGATATAAAAGGTTGGACATTAATAACAAAGATAACATAGTTCAAAATATTTAAACATGTACTATATGAGATTATTTTATGAGTGTGCACTTAGAGAGTAATTGTGACAGAGGTCATGTGGGGCTTGGCTAGAGAATGTCCCGTAAGGGTGAAAGTTCCACCTGAAACAGCTAGGTTTCTATCAGAGAATAATTTACATAATAAGGGAAATGGAAGGCATGCTTTGGGATGTGAAATGTACCCTTGGCTCTGCTTAAGCTTCGCCTTCTAAAGAGCAAACACTACCTTGGTCATTCACTCATTTGTAGCCAGTAAGATATACATACATAACTTATTTTGTCGTAGCACATTTTATGCCAATTTTTTCAGCAGTTTATGAGCACAGAAAAAGATTTACTGTTAATCTTCACAGGTTTTCTTGTACTCCATCCAAAATAGTACATCTGGTTCACATGGTATCAGGCTTTGCTTTCTACACCATCAAAAAAAAAAAAAAAATCAAATCTTTTTTTCTGGTATAAAATACATTTAGAATCTAAACATGCAAAAAACAAAATCAGTTATAGCGATTCACAAGTAGCAAACAAAATAGTCATGCACAATTAGAAATGGCATTTATCCACAAATATCTGAGCTCTTCGTAGTTCTTCTGACTAAGTCACACTATTGCTCCCGATAGAGTCACTGAA